>NC_041729.1:40577278-40897992 GCF_004115215.2 Ornithorhynchus anatinus
CTCAACTGTATATATTTTCGTTACCCTATTTATTTTGTTAATGAATTGTACATCGCCTTGATTCTATTTAGTTGCCATTGTTTTTACGAGATGTTCTTCCCCTTGACGCTGTTTAGTGCCATTGTTCTTGTCTGTCCGTCTCCCCCGATTAGACTGTAAGCCCGTCAAACGGCAGGGACTGTCTCTATCTGTTGCCGACTTGTTCATCCCAAGCGCTTAGTACAGTGCTCTGCACATAGTAAGCACTCAATAAATACTATTGAATGAATTGAAGCCTTCTGGTGAAAACAGGGAGGGGACCACCAGCTCTGGAGAAGCTCATCCTCCAGAATGTAAATTTGTAAATTCTTTGACCTCAGTTGATTCTCTAAGGATGATATAACCTCACTGGGCTTGTAGTAATTTCTCTGTGGCTCCTTTGCCTGCCACTGCAAGAGCCAAGTGTCCTAAAAAACAACAACAAACCACCCTAAATCTCACCTGGGCATGGGTGTCTCGTATTGATATAAAGGCACTGTCATTATTCGTAATGCTCTAGAGAAAGCTAATCAGTGCTTCGGGCTTAAGGCGGGCATCCACATTTATATGAAACCTCTGCCAGAAGGATCTAATGTAGTGATCTCAAAAATATCACATTTCTCACTTTCCATTTCCCATCAATCCCCAACTCTTCGCCATAGGAACAGAACAGTGGTTCTGTATGGACACATTGTGAAAATTTGAGCTCATCTTTGGAGATTGTCTTAGTGCTTAAACCTTGTGTGTGGTGCAGGTCCCCTTATGTATGTGAAGCTATAATTTTGAAAGGAGATTGCCATTATTCTCAATGGGCACTCTAAAATGATAGAAAGGGAAGTGGTAGAGAGGATCTGGGATTGTAGCCTTCAAGGGACGTTCTAGAGTCCAGGGATTACTTTCCTCATATCCTAAAGAAGGAGATGGAAGACTTTATTCATCTTTTGACTCCTTTGTTACATAAGAAGGATCACTGCCCATGAGATGATCTCAAGACAACATTGAGTTTTAGTTCGTGGTTTTACCGTATAACCTCTTCTAAGCAGATAACAGGAACAGTTTGGATGTTTAGGCAGGTATTAATGAAGAGAACCTCAGAACCTGAATCCCTTCCTCTCTTCCTTCACCTGACCTCAAAATGAATATAGCAGCGAAGCCTACTGGATAGCACGGGCCTGGGAGTCAGAAGAACCTGGGTTCTAATCCCCGCTCTGCCACTAATCTGCTCTGTGACCTCGGGCAAGTTACTTCACTTCTCTGTGCTTCAGTTATCTCATCAGTAAAATGGGGATTAATGTGAGCCCCATCTGGGACAGAGACCGTGTCCAACCTGCTTTGATTGTATCCACCCCAGCACTTAGTTCTGTGCCTGGCACAGAGTAAGTCTTAATGAAGTTCATATATATCTGTTATTATCATTATCATCATCATTATTCTTATCTATCAAACCAAAGTTATTGTGTTTCCTCCAGGTATGCAGTAATGCTACTGGGCCTGTGCTTGTCCCACAAGGTTCAAACGTAATCATCATTAACACATGAAATGGCAGCTGCTGATATAGTTTACCTCTGGACCTTGGTGGGTAAGATAGGTATTTCATTTTGAAGAAGGGAGGGAATTTATTTATTCTTTTATATGTGAAGCAGGATTAGTTTTTTTGGCCCCTTGGTGCCCCTTTGGGTGCTGGGTCCCTGCAGTTCTCAAAAAAGGTTAGGGAGAGGGGGCAAGACAGCTCTCCGCCACCTCCTATGGAGCAACGATTTAAGTTGCCCGTCGAAGCAGTTTTTTATGACAGAACAACCTTTGATTAGAAATGATGTGCCATAAGGCCCCTGGTTGTACACAATTGAAAATGCTCTTTCATTCATCAGCAGGAATGAGAAGAAAGACTAGTGCTGATGTCTCCAATTTGGGCAGACACAAATTCTCTGACACTTGAAAAGCCCATCCTGCCAGCTGTGGTGGAATGCTGTGGCAGGGGAAAGCCTCAGATCTCAGCTCCACATGTTGTCACTGCGTTATTCCTTCTAGAAATTAGAGCTGGCCATCTTTTTTTTCTGCACAGCCCTAGGGACACAGGAACCCTTTCCTTCCTATAGAGTGATGTAAGTTCTGCAATCTCCGTTATTTATATGGTCATGTAAATACATTTACGGGGGTAGCCAAGACTCCAGCCAAGCATGTGGCAGTGGGCTGATTGAGCAAGGAGCTACAGATTTCATTAAGAGAAATGGGGAAAGCATAGTTGCACCCTGACCCGCATTCCCACAAACCTGCAAAGGAGTGTAACTCTGAGCAGCTTTTTTTTAAATAGTAGTTGTTAAGCACTTGCTATGTGCCCGACACTGTACTTTGTGCTGGGGTGGATACAAGCATAACGGATTGGACACAGTCTCTGTCCCACATGGGGCTCGCAGTCTTAATCCCCATTTGTAAAAATCCTCCTCTGTAAGATGAGGAAACTAAGGCACAGATAAATTAAGCAACTTGGTCACATAGCAGACAAGTGGCAGAGCCAGGATTAGATCCCAGGTCCTTCTGTCTTCCAGGCCTATGCTCTATCCACTGGGCAACACTGCTTTATTTGATAAACTTATCCTTGTGAACACTTTTTGACTGTAGCCAAATCCAGAGTATAGATTCTTGGGTCCCTGATTTTTGCTCTTTCTCCCACCTCCTTTCAGCCCAGCCACATCATTGATTTTTAATACCTCCAAATAGAAGGTGTGGGAGTGGAAGGGCGAAGCCTGTTAAATGCAACTCAACTCGAAAAATTCATTACATGTTAGCAGTTGTGGGAGTTTTTTAAAGTTTAGTCAACAAAGAGACAAAGTATTATGAAAACGTGTTTTTTATTATGTGAGGATTTCATTTATCCATGTTACCTTTGTGCCCATTCTCATTAATCATCAGTAGTTGAGCTGGAGATTTACCATTGCACTCATCCAGATTTTTTAAAAGTCTTTTAGCTGCAATTAGAGTTTTGTTCCTGTTCTGCAGTGTTCAACTTTAAACTTGGGAGCTAGGTGTCACTTTCTTACCTCATTTGGTCTCCTCCATTGGTGCTTCATTATATTTCCACAATTCCAAGCAGGGTCAAAAAGGGCTTATTGCGACATAGCCGTGACTGCTAATCCGAGACCTGGCTCAATATTCCAGAATAGAAGCTTGGGGTTTGATAAATTTGTAATTAGAGGATGTGATACATTGATGACACTGCATGGGCAAATTTGTCACTAAATCATGCAAACATTGTGACAGGTAAACCAGTCCTCCATCAGCAAATTGAGAAGCAAGGTCATTCATTCACATTAATGCAGCTGTAAGGCTACTATTTGAATTTCTGCTCTTCATAAAGATGATGAACATAAAAAAGGACATTACTGGGTCAGTCCAATGATCTTTCTAGCCCAATATTTTACCTCTGACAGTGGCAACAGAATTCTGGAATGAATCATGGGAGGAGTGTTCCTCTTGACATCCATTGTATTGTTTAGGGATGTATCATTTTACAGTCCCAATTTTTTTCATCATAACTCTCCCTCTGAGTGACTCATTAAGGGCCATTTGCTCATGAATTTATCCAAAATCTTCTTGACCCTGCTGTTTTCTGCCTGCACAGCTTCCTAAGGCAACATATTCCACATGTTTATCATGTGAAGTTTCCTTTCTTTTGTTTTGAACCTTCCTCCTTTAAACTCCAATGGGCTATGATTATGACTCGCCTTGGGCATCTATGGTGGTATTCTTTAAGGGATGAGGTATGTGCTTTCCCTGGCAGAATTGGTGGCTATGAAATTTACTTTGAATTCCCTAATTTTTCTTTTTGTCGTTGTTTCAGTATTAAGCATCTGAGTACCATGATTTCATTTCTCTGTGCCATGAAATTATTGTTTATTTAAATATTGAAGGAGCTACACTGACCCCTCATAGAAGCAGTTTGAGTGGGAAGCAGCCTCGCTGGGCAACTGGCCACCCAGAGCAGGATTGAAGAGGCACACACAGGATAGCGCTGGAGATCGCTGTGGAGGGGTAGGCCTTTCAGAGCTTTGGAGAGCCCTTGCAGTGCCTCTAGGTTGAGATCAGTTGATGATATTTGTTGAGCGCTTACTGTGCTGTGCTAAGTGCTTGGGAGAATACAGTACAATAGAGTTGGTAGACACGTTCCCTACCCACAAGGAGCTGAGGAGAAGCAGTGTTGCCTAGTAGATAGAGCACAGGCCTGGGAGTCAGAAGGATTCTGGGTTCTAATGCCCATTCTGCCACTTGTCTGCTGTATCACCTTGGACAAGTCACTTAACTTCTTTGTGCCTCAGTCCCCACATCTGTAGAATGTGAATTAAGACTGTGAGCCCATCTGTGTTCAACCTGATCATCGTGTGTCTACCCAAGTGCTTAGAATGGTTCCTGGCATATAGTAAGCGCTTAACAAATACCACAGTTATTATTATCATTATTATTATCATATGGGTGACCTTTTGCCTGGGCAGTGACTGCACTGGCAAATTCAAGCCCTTTGTTTGATTATAAAATAAAATCAACCACCTATTCAGTATTGTCCTCTTCAAAACCAGTTGGCTCTCTGGAGTTTTCTTTTGACAGAAATCCAACTTGAAAGGGAAAAGCACTTCATGATGAGTGAGGGATTGGGGGCTGTCTGACAGATTTCTTACTAATTAGCATCCTTTGGTTGACTAACTTTCTTGGCCTTTGAGCACTAACTGGTTTGAACCCATGTGCCACAGTGACATCCTGCCAATACAGGCTTCTCCTCCCATGGTCTTTCTTGCCCCTTTTGGGAGAGGCAGGGGAGAAGGATCATGATGGCAACAATAGAAGCAGTGTAGATCTCAGGTACCCTTCTGACATATCCAAGTGTTTGATCTCTGAAAAAGAAAATATCGTTTAGTTTCACATGCACACAAATCACCCCCTATGAATTCTTGAATAAAATGCATGTCAATCAGTGGCATTGATTGTTTCCTTTGTGCAGAGCACTGTACTAAGAACTTGGGAGAGTACAATACAACGGAGTTGGCAGAGACATTCCCTGCCCCTCAACAAATATACAGTCTCAGAGGGAAGCCCCTTTCACCTTTATGCAGGAACAGGAGTGATTTCTGTTGGCAAACAACTCTAAGTAGACTTACAGATGCTGAGGATTAGAACTTGAAGGTTCCCTCTTTCCTCCCTTTCACCCCCATCCCCTGTTGCTGCTACCAGACACTGGGCTGTGAATGAAAAATGGTTGCTGGGCTTAATTACCGTTTACCGTGCATCCTAGACTGTTCTCTCTCCATGTTGTTTGTTTATTCTCAGTGTCAGGTAATAAGGGCGCCACCATCAATTAGGTGTTTAATTGGAGTTGTAAAGAAAGCAGGTAATTAAATCATCTAGTTGGGATAGATGGGGGGCAAGAATGGTGGGATGGAGAGATTGGTTTCTCACTCCTGTGGGCTTTTTCTGTTCTTTCCATCTGGCGATTCCACCCCAGGGTAGAACATGGTAAGCTAGATTCCACTCAAAGGAGTACGTCTTCTTCCAGGGCCCCACAGGCCCCACAGTTCTTCTGCCTAGAACCTTTGGTTGGTCAACCAACTAGGGTGGCTTGGAATTGGAGCGGGAACTTCTTGAGGGCAGGTGTCTCTTGCTTCTGGTGCACACTCTTCTAAGCCCCAATTTTACAGCTGGCCTGCCTACAGTAGATGCTCAGTAAATACCATGAATTGAGGGAGAGAGCTTGGCCTACACAATACTGCCTCTTGGACACCATCTAACAATAAAGCTGAGGGTTCATTGATTTTTATCAGAAGCAATTCTGCCTCGAAGCACTGCAGATTGGATCCCATCCCCAGAACAAGGTGGTGTGGCGGAGACCTCTAGCACATCTCTAGGACACCACAACAGGGAGATGACAGCAGCATGGCCTAGTGGCTGGGAGTCAGAGGAATGAGGTTCTAATGCTGGCTTTGCCACTCGTCTGTTGTGTAACCTTGGGCAAGTCACTTCACTTCCCTGTACCTCAGCACCCTCATCTGTAAAATGGAAATTAAGATGGTGAGCCAATGCAGGACATGGAATGTGTCCAACCTGATTAGCTTATATCTATCCCAGCATTTAGTACGGTACCTGGCACATAGTAAGCGCTTAACAAATACCATTAAAAAAAAATCAACCTGGAGAACCCTCTTCTTACCAGCTTTTTTTGCTCAACCTACTTTATTAACGGTGAAAGTCCTTTCCAGATCGGCAACGACATGGTACGTTACCGGCGAATCTCAGGAAGAAGCTGAAGGCAGATCAAGTGAGAGCTTGCCTGGAGCTGATGTGTGCACTTTGCATTGGGTTTTTCAGCAGTGTCATCTAACTCAGTTCAGCCACAAAACCTTGGTGCAGGCTCACAGCAGTATCTTCCATCTGCCTGCCTCTTCAGGGCCTCTTGTTGGCAGATAAGAACACATGTGTTTATGCTATCTCAATGACTTGAATTTGGAGAAAAAAATGTAGGTATGGAATGCTAGAATTTTTTTGGACAGGCAGGGCACTCCTTGCAAGCCCAGAGAAATTGCTGTGGAAGCTTAGTAATTTTGGAGGTGTATTAAGTTTCTGTTTAAAACTTCCCTTTTCTTCCCCATTTATCAAGTTTACCTTAAACAGATTTTAAGCACACTTCCCCTGGGCTTTTCTACCGCTTGTGGCTTTTGGTAGTCTGGTCTTACTTTCCGATGTTCATCACTTATCACTCGCCTCCGTTTTTTCCTCTTGACAACATTATGTTCCATTGGTACTTTTTTTTTTGAAATTTTCATGTCGTCCACCTGATTCAGAATGGCTCTTTTTTAGCCTCATGTTTACTTGGGTAGATCCCTTTCTTCTTGTTTTCAATTCACAATGCCTGTTGTTTATATTTTTGCTCGGTTCAGTGGGAGCTGTCAAGGATTATTTCTCTCTGTGCTATGGATTTTTATTTTAAATTTCAAAATCCCCTGTCTTTTGAGGTTGAGCTTTGCTTTCTTTGCACCCATTTGACATGGCATCTTGGTTCTCCGTTTTCATGAAGTGTACATCAGGCCTGAACTAAAGACCATTAATTAGAGCATCTGTGCCTGTCTCATTGAACAGTTGAAGGTATCCTTGTAAACTGTGATTCACTTTTTCCTTTCCTATCACTTTCCAACTTGCCTGTAAACTTCCCTGGATCATAAAAGTCAAGTGCCCAATTATGGGATTTCTTTACAGTTCCAATTACACCATTAATTGTTGTTGGTACTCTTTGGAACCTGACACTCAGAGCAAGAAAATACCATGGCAAGAGCATTTCAAGTATATAGCCCTTATGCTAGCCAGTTTTCATTTTAGCAGACTAAACTTTGGAGAGTAAGCTAACAATACGATCCCTCACCAGGAAGACTGCAGGGGTGTATCACAAGTGAACTGTTTATGGAAGGAATATTAATAAGACCATCAGTGGTTAGGGTTGGGCATTCACAGCTCCCATCAGCTGCTGGGAAAGCCAGGTGCCTGAATTCGCACCAAGGAAATGGCTCTCTGTCTCAGTTCAATCAGTTGTATTTATTGAGTGCTTACTGTTTACAGAGCACTGTCCTCAGCGCTTGGGAGAGTGCAATACAGCAATATAACAGACATATTCCCTGCCCATAATGAGCTGACAGTCTAGAGGGGGAGACGGGCATTAATATAAATAAATAAATTACACTAAGTGCTGTGGGCAGATGTTGATTTATAGACTTCTCACCATTTTGCCTGCCACCTAGGTGTTGGAAAGCAATGGAAGCTTCAGAAGCTTAGAGGAAACTGAGAGGAAGAAAAAGTCATCTGCTGGCTTAAATGTGGAAAGGAAAGAAAACTTGTAAAAATGGGGGTCAGGAAGAGTCCAGTAGGCCCTGCTGGATAGTAGCATGACCTAGTGGAAAGAGCATGGGCCTGAGAGTCAGAGGACCTGGAGTCTAATCCGAGCTCTGCTATTTTCCTCAACTGTGTAACTCTAGGCAAGTTACTTAATTTCTTTGGGCCTCAGTTTCCTCATCTATAACATGGGGATTCAATACCTATCCTCCCTCCTACTTAGATTGCGAGCCCCATTTGGGACAGGAACTGGGTCCCACCCGGATTATCTTGTATCTACTCCAATTATTGGCATATAATTATGGTAATTGTGGTAATTTTTGAGTGCTCACTATCTGTCAAGTATTGTTGTAAACACTGGAGAAGATACAAGATAATCAGCTCAGACACAGTCCTTGTGCCACACAGGGCTCACAATCTAAGTAGGAAGTAGAACAGGAATCGAATCCCCATTTTACAGAGGAGGTAACTAAGGCCAGAGAGGTTAAGTGACTTGCCCATGGTCACACAGCAGGCACGTCAGGGAACCAGCATTAGAACCCAGGTGTCTGCCTTCCAGGCCTGTGTTCTTTCCACTAGGCCATGCTATTTACATAGTAAAGGCTTTGCAAATACCTGTCCCCACATCTGTATATATCTGTAGTTTATTTATTTACATTAATATCTGTCTCCCTCTCTAGACTGTGAGCTCGTTATGGGCAGGAATGTGTCTGTTTGTTGTTATGTTGTACTCTCCCATGTGAACAGTGCTTTGCATATGTAAATATGATTGAGCGAATGAATGAAATACCAAATTTTTATTTGTAGAAATCACAGCTATTGAATTAGTAGAAATTGCCCATGAAAGGAGGGATTGATGGGAATAGGCTTGGAGGTCACGAAAGAACTACAGCAAGAAGACCTGCATTTGTTTTGCTCTTGTCCTGAGTGGAAACAGGAAGACTGGACGGGGGGTTGGGGGGGAACTCAAGATAAATGTTTATGGGAATGAAATTAACTTTGTTTAGACTGCCTCTGTCACAGTCAGGTAAGTATTTGGCTGCTTTTAATTGGTTTGTTTGTTCCATGACCTTGATACTAACCTTCCCCGAGAATTTGTTCCAGCGGCCCTGATTCTCCATCTGCTATGACCTCTGTTGCCAGTAAAGAAAGCTAACCTAGTCCCTTCCTGAAACTAGGTAATTCACACAAGTGAGGAGGTTTTTATAAGCAGCAAGAAAGCTTCTTGCCATTCAGGAAGATATAACACTGCTATCAGCTCCCTGGGAAATCTGTATCTTTAAAAAGAATAGACAAGCTTCTTTTCTGGATCATTTAGACATTCATTTGCCTGGAGGCAAGGATTTGGACCAGGTGTTCTCTCAAGAAGCAGCATGGCCTAATGGATAGAGCACAGGCCTGGGACTCAGGAAGATATGGGTTCCTCCACTTGACTGCTGTGTGACCTTGGACATGTCACTTCTCTGTGCGTAGTTACCTCATCTGTAAAAGGGTGATTGAGACTGTGAGCCCCATGTGAGACAGGGACTGTGCCCCATTCAATTTGCTTGTTTCCACCCCAGTGCTAAATATAGTGCCTGGCATTTAGTAAGTGTCTAACAAATATGACAGTTATTATTATTATTAAGTACTGCAGTGGGAGTTGGGGCGATAAAGGAAGGGGAGATGAGATTAATTAGGGAAAGCCTCCTGGGGGAGGCAACTATCTTTCGTAGGAGAGACCTCAAATGTTTAGATACCCTCTTCTCATCCCAAGATATCATGCCCCATCTAGACTTCCTATCAACCCTTTCCTCCCCAAAGCACAAATCCGTACTGTCCTCTTTACTGAGCTCAATTCAATGGCTCCCTTGCCCTTCTGTTGGTGGGACGGATAGGACCACCTCCACGGTCTGTTTCTTCTGCTTCTGGGCTTGTGCTGCCCAGTTCTCTTGGCAGAAATCCATACCCCAAGCTGACTTCTGCCACTTCAAACTCACCTTTGCCTGCTACAACTCTGCCTGTTTTTCTGCTCAGCAATGTTACCATCCTTCCGTTGGCAACTCCCATACCTGTTGCCCCCCACCAATCATTCCAGACCTTTAATTCACCCTTGAAGACCCCAGTGCCTTCACTTCACCCCTGATGATCTCACCTGCTTCTTTGTTGAAGAAAATGAAATCATCAGACATCTGCTCCCTAAAGTGCCCATCTCACCTCCCCAACTTTCTCCCAACCCTGTATTCATTGTCTCATTCCTCCCCATTGACTTTCAAGAAAGGCCTTTAACCTACTTTCACATATCTACTCCTTTCACTTGTACCTCTGACCCCATTCCCCTCTCATCGCTTAAAAAATTTATTCCTCCTTTTTTCTATCCCAACCGCCATCTTCAACTACTCACTCTCTGAGGACTCCTTCCCTTTCACTTTCAAGCAATATCAAAAGATAATAATAATAAATAATAATAATAATGATGGTATTTGTTAAGCACTTACTATGAGCCAAGCACTGTTCTAAGAGCTGGGGTAGATACAAAGTAATCACATTGTCCCATGTGGAGCTCACAGTCATAATTCCAATTTTACAGATGAGGTAACTGAGGCACAGAGAAGTTAAGTGACAGCTGAAAAGTGGCGGGGCCGAGATTAGAACCCATGACCTCTGACTCCCAAGCCCATGCTCTTTCCACTAAGCCATGTTCTCTGGATCTCACTACATACTTCAGCCCCATCTTCCAGACCCCATTCCTGTCCAAATTCCTCAGTTATGGACCCATTGATTTCACTTCTCCCACTCTTTTCTTGACCCACTGTAATCTGGTTTCTACCCCACACTTCACTGAATCCACAGTCTCCAAAGTCACAGATGACCTCCTTACTAAATCTAGTGGGATTTACTTTATCTTAATCCTCCGTGGCCTCTCAGCTGCTTATATTGTACTCGCTCAAGCACTTAGTACAGTGCTTTGCACACGGTAAGCACTCAATAAATATGGTTGAATGAATGAATGCTTTTGGCATTTCTGTCCAGTCCCTTCTTCTGGAAACACTATCCTACCTTAGTTTTACTGACAGTTTTCTCCTAGTTCTTCTCTCTCTGTTCTTTCTCTCTCTCTTATGTCAGCTCTTCTGCTTCCCACCCTCTAACTCTGTGTCCTTAAAGGCTCTGCGCTAGCATTCCTACTTTGCATTTTCTTGAGAAACCCAGTCAGTCAATTGAATTTATTGAGTGCTTTGTATGTGAAGAGCACTGCACTTTGCATTTCGGAGAGTTCAGTGTAACAGAGTTGGTAGTCGTTCCCTGCCCACAAGGAGCTTACAGTCTAGAGGGAGAGACAGGCATTGATATAAATATATTACAAATCTGCGCAGATCTCCTGTGGGGCTGCTCCCTTGGCTTCAGCTAGCACCTCTGTGGATGAATCCCAAGTCTGTCTTGTTAGCCTTTGCAGTCTCACATTTCCTTTTTCTTCCAAGACAGGTCTGCATGGATTTCCAGCTAGCACCTCAAGTTCAATTGGTCTAAAAACGGACTTGCATTTTCATTCCCAAATCCAGTGCCCCCATTTCTCCTACCCCAAAAGCCCACAACCTATGCATTGTTCTTCATTCTTCACTCCCTTTTCAACCCTCAGATTCATTCTGTTGTTAATCCTGCTGTTTTTTGTTTCACAGCGTTTGTTTCCCACAACTGCTCCCTCCTCTCTTTTCAAACAGCCAACACCCTGGGCCAGATGCTCATCATAACTAGGCTAGACTACTATCAGCCTCTCCCCTTTCTGGTACATAATTCACTCTGCTGTCTGGATGATTTTTCTTTGAAAAGGGAGAAGGGATGAGGAGAAGGGGAGTGTATTCTTGGGTCACAGGAGTTTGGAGAGAACCAGTTTTATGAATTGTACTCATATCTGGAAGAAGGTGGGAGGGAAGACTGTGGGGGGGGGGGGGGGGGCGGGAGGTTGTTAGGGTTTGTTTTTATTTTAAATCCATCTATAGTTAAATGAGTTGGCAGTATAGCCTCAACTTTCCCTATCCTCTCCCATTGTTGAACCTCCAACCTTTCAAGTGTCTCACATTGCCCAGAGGGATCCTCTTTTAGCCCATCCTCTTGTAGCCACATCAACCACTCTGACGGTGTTCTTATTTCCCCTGTCGTGCTCAGAACAGTTACATGACAATGAGTCAAAGAGTCATGATTTATTAAACATTTATTCTGTGCAAAGCACTGTGCAAGGTGAATGAGAGAGTACAGTAGAGTTCCCTGCCCCACAGCACTTGTGTATATTTGTACATATTTATTATTCTATTTATTAATGATGTATATATATCTTTATTTCTGTTTATCTATTTTGATGCTTTGATGCCTGTCTACTTGTTCTATCATCTGTCTCCCCCTTGTAGACTGTGAGCCCATTGTTCAGTAGGGATTGTCTCTATCTGTTGCCGAATTGCATTTCCCTAGCCCTTAGTACAGTGCTCTGCACACAGTAAGCGCTCAATAAATATGATTGATTGAATGAATGAATAAGAGTAAATAGAGAAGCAGCAGGAAGCAGTGTTGCCTAATAGAGTCACTCGTGGAGGCTTGGGAGGCAGAGGACCTGGATTCTAATCCCAACTCTGTCACTTTCTCACTGCTGTAATCTGGGCCAATCACTTCTCCTTGCCTCAGTTTCCTCATCTGTAAAATGGGTATTTAATACCTGTTTCCCCCTCTTACTCAAATTCTAAGCCCCATATGGGACAAGGACTTTGTTGGACCTGATTGTCGTGTATCTACCCCAGCACTTAGTATAGTACTTGGCACATAGAAGGCCCTTAATAAATGATCATTATTAAACACAATCCCTACCTTCAAGAAGTTTACAATCTAGTGCCATTAAATTGGGGGGTGGGGTTGGTCAGTATGCCTTAGAATGTTTAGATTTTCACTCAAATGCATTTGATCCAAGGTGTGGGCCATTCATTTGCAAGATAATTTAGTTTTTGATGCCTTTCTTCACTCAGCCAAATCATGTTAGGCTGTAAACGTGGTGTCTACTGCAGCTGTGATCTAGGCTCTTATTATGCCTGATTTTCCCCGATTGTTCAGACAACTCTACTCATTCAAGAAAAGAAAAAAGATCTTGCAATGGATTACAGAAGGGGAATAGTAATATACCACGGTCCACTGAAGCCCCAGCACTCTTCATTGGTGCTTTTCATCTCCCCAATGTAACCCATAATTTAGTCTTATCAGTGGGGCCTCATTGAGCACTTGTTAATGAGGATGATCCAAACTAATGCTCCCCAAATCAAAGGAAGGCAAGAGCCCAGTGCCATCTTTGGGCCTCCACTCTGGTTGACTCTTGGTTGTGATGAGATATGGCTTCACACAGAAGATTGTGCTATTACGTAGAGTTGAGTAATTCTAAGAGTTGCTGTTTCTGGAGGATGTGGAGACAGCTGTCTGCTGGAGCTTGGTGGGTTCACACACATTCACATCCACTTCTTCATAGTTTTTCATATTCTTGCTAGGCCTATATGGTCTGTGTTAAGGGAAGAGTTTTTTATTCCGTGACAGTGAACTCTGTCAATTTTCATAGGAAGACCTCCCATCAGGGATAAATGTAAACTTCAGCTTGGAGTTTTTCCTCCGGCCATATTTGAAATGAAACTTCCCTTTGGGGATCTTAAAAAGTCCTCAGGAGGTGTTTATAGCCAATAACAGGGAAAAAGAGATCCAGATTACATTTTGGAGCTGCTGAGTTACACCCTGTGTGTAAATGATTAGTTTGCCCTTTAAAACCCTCAACTCACTAAACCATAGTGTTACTCTGGAAAAGTGTTGGTTTCCTTTGATCCACAATGAGTACTGCAGTAAGGAAATTTAAAGTAATGACCATCTCTTCTCCCCTCCTCTCTCGTATCCTTACATGAAGGACGTATTGATTTCTCACTTTTTGCTCTTTGTAACAGAATGTAAAATACTGCAACAACAGCCCCGTTCATCCAACTTCCCTTTTATATGGTATTTCATTCAATTGTATTTATTGAGAACTTACTGTGTGCAGAGCACTGTACTAAGGGCTTGGATAGTAAGTGTTAAACACATATTATGTGCTCTTCTAAGCACTGTTTTAATCCCTGGGGTAGATACAAGTTAATCAAGTCACACAGTCCCTGTCCCACATGGTCATGAAGAAGGGAGACAGCTGATTGAATCCCCTAAAGCCAATAATAAAGAGCTTCTGATGCAGCGATAGATGGGCAACCATTGGAAGTTTGGGAGGCTGAACCTTTTTTAGAATAATGATATGAGTAACAGTGAAGTATGGCCTGAAGAGGGGAGGTCAGTGAGGAGTTTGAGTGATGGTCAAAAGCGGGAAATGATGAGTGCATGAATCAGCGTGGTAACAGTTTGGATGGAGTTTGTGAGGTCAGTAGCACGGTACTATTGTCTGCAGGATGAGGGTTAGTTCAAGAATTCTGTGCAGTTTTCGCACCAAACTGAATTTAGGAAATGCAAAACCTAGATGTCACTCCACTGCAGGGAAGGCCCTTACAACTTTTAGAGCTGGACACTCAACCTTGCCCCCCATAGACCTCTCTGACAGAACCTGAGAGTGTCTAATCAGGGCTGAAGAGGCCCAAAAGGGTACATTTTGGCATTCAGTCAGCTGTCTCCCTTCTACATGACCATCAATTCCTAAAATGATAGGAAATTCAAGGGGAGGATAGGGTTTGGGTGGGAAAATGAGGAATTTTGTTGGGGACATGTAAAGTTTGAGATATTGATGGTTCAGAGAACAAAGATAGACATTTATGATCCCTTGAAAAGCAGGATGAGAAGCCTTGTGGCCTAGTGGAAAGACCACAAGCCAGGGAATCAGAAGATGGGGTTTTAATCCCGGCTTTGCCCATTCCTTGATTGGGCAAGTCTATTAACTTGTCTGTGCCTCAGTTTCCTCCTCTGTAAAAAGGGGATTAAATACCGTTACTTCCTCCTACTTAAACTGTGAGCCCACATGGTGTACTGGATAAAGCACAAGCCTGGGAGTCAGAAGTTTATGGGTTCCAATCCCGGCTCTGCCACTTGTCTGCTGGGTGGCCTTGGGCAAGTCATTTTACTTCTCTGTGCCTCAGTTTCCTCATCCATCAAATGGGAATTTAGACTGTGAGCGCTGAGCCCCATATAGGACAGGGCCTGTGTCCAATTTATATCCACCCTAGTGCTTAGTACAGTGCCTGGAACACATAGTAAGCACTTAACAAATGCCACTATTATTATTATTATAAACTTGTATCTAGCATTTAGCGTGGCTCAGTGGAAAGAGCTCGGGCTTGGGAGTCATAGGTAATGGATTTCAATTTTGGCTCTGCCACTTGCCAGCTGTGTGACTTTGGGCAAGTCACTTAACTTCTCTGTGCCTCAATTACCTCATCTGTAAAATGGGGGTTAAAAACTGTAAGCCCCACGTGGGACAACCTGATTGCCTTATATCACCCCAGCGCTTAGAACAGTGCTTTGCACATAGTAAGCGCTTAAATACCACCATTATTATTATTAAGAACAGTGTTTAACATGTAGTAAGCACTTAACAAATATAATAATAATAATAACTTATTGAGCACTTATGCAGAGCACTGAATTAATCACTGGGGGGAGGGTACAATACAAGGAACATACAGCCCAGAGGGGGAAACAGACGTTAACAGATATGTACATAATAATAATAACAATAATTATGGTATTTTTTAAGTGCTTACTATGTGCCAAGACAGTTCTAAGTACTGGGGTAGATACAAGGTAATCAGGTTGACCCACATGGGGCCCACAGTCTTCCTCCCCATTTTACAGAAGAGGCAATTGAGACCCAGAGCAGTTAGGTGGCTTGCCCAAGATCACACAGCAGGCAAGTGGTGGACCCGTGTGTGCTGTGGGGCTGAGAGTGGTCTGAATATCAAGTGCTTAAAGGGTTCAGGCCTAAGTGTTTAGACAACACAGAAGGGAAAAAGAGTAGGGGAAAAGAGATCTTAATCGGGTAAGGCCTCTTAAGTGATGGATAACTCAATATAACAGTGTTTTTATCACTGATTATTTTCTTCCATGCCACCTGTGTATTTGTGTACATAAACACTAATATTCACAAGACCAAGTGAACAAAATTTATAAGCTGTTCCCATCCAAGGTTGATAGTTTCCAGCACTTTCAGCATCACAGGCACCAATGTATTGTTTTGAGGTCTGGGAAGGGGCAGGGTCCTGGGAAAGAACAAGCTTCAAAGACCTAACATTATCTTGTATCTCCCGTAACACTTAGCACAATGCTTGACACAGAGTGATGCTTAACCAATACCACCATCACTGATATTTTAACCGACCAGAAAGCACCGTTTTGGGCCTCTTCAGCCCTGATTAGACACTCTCAGGTTCTGTCAGAGAGGTCTATGTGGGCAAGGTTGAGTGTCCAGCTCTAAAAGTTGTAGGGGCCTTCCCTGCCATGGAATGACACCTAGGTTCTGCATTTCCTAAATTCAGTTTGGTGGGAAAACTGCACAGAATTCTTGAACTAACCCTCATTCAGCAGCCTTTCACTTTTCAAGGCCCTGAGTTTATATCCCATAAATGATATGGATGGGAAGAATCAGGGGTGGAAAGAAGGGGCCTGAGGACTCTCCACCCCAAACGACCTTCCTGCAGCTCTCTCCTAGCTGTTGCCTGACTAGCAGTTTGCAGTGTGCAGAAGCTAGGGGCTGCAAGAATCTCAGGGGCTGCCTGTCAGGTTCCCAAACAGGTCCAGGGGTTGGGGAGATGGTGTGGAGGGGGACAGGGTGAGGGAGTGGAATTAAAGAAGAATCCAACATTGGCTGCAGCAACAGAGCTGCAAAGGAAAGCTTTAGGTCCTTCTGACTCCCAAGGCTGTGCTCTGTCTATTAAGCCAGAGCTGGGGAAACAGTGAGGAGACAGGTCTGAGACTGCCCTCATGTTTACATGTTCAAGCAGGAAAACATATTGACATTTCCCAGAAAAATGCATTTCCAACATTTTTGGTAGGAACTATATCTTGCTTTATCAGCCTTTGGTGAAGGTGATTTTAATTGAGGATTGCAAAAGGGAAAATGTGAAATGGAGGCCATTTTAATACATTTTCCCTGTGTGGATGCAATGTATAATTTTGAAAATGTATTCAAGGGTGCTCTCGAAGCTTACATTGCACACTTTTCTACAAGGAACCTTTCCAATCCTTCGGCTTTCAATTTGCGTAATAGGAGCAGGGGCCTATTGTCAGCTCCCAAAAATGCTCATACCCCAAGATATGCCTGTAAAACCATTAGGAGCCTGGGATAGAGGCTAATGATCATGTTAGCAACAACCTCCCTCCCCAGGAACAGGGCCACCACTGGACCGCTATTACCATTCATCTCCGGCATGGAAAGGAGCGAACCATTTACAAAGGCGCGGGATGAATGGGAGCAGTATAGGTCTAAGAAGTGGGATTAAAATATTCAGAGGCATTATACCTGGCATCAAAATATGAGACTCTTTTCCTTTCTCTCCATTCCTTCCCTCCATCTTCAATCAATCAATCATTTATTGAGTGCTTACAATGTGCAAAGCACCATAATAAGCTCTTGCGGGAGTACAGTATAACAGAGTCGGTTGATACGTTCCCTCCCCACAGTGAATTTATAGTCTAAAGGGGGACAGACATTAATATAAATAAATAAATTGTAGATATGTACATTGGTGCTGTGGGCGTGAGGGAGGGGTGAATAAAGGGAGCAAATCCAAGTGTGAGAATGATGCGGAAAAGAGTGGGAGAAGTGGAAATGGGGGTTTAGGGAGGACCTCTTGAAAGAGATGTGCCTTCAGTGAGGCTATGAATGTGGGGAGAGTAATTGTCAGTTTGATAAGAAGAGGGAGGGCCTTCCAGGCCAGAGGCAGGACATAGGTAAAAGGTTGGTGGTGAGAAAGATAAAATCGAGGTACAGTGCGTAGGTTGGCATTAGAAGAGTGAAGTGTGCAGGTTGGGTTGTAGTAGGAGAGCAGTGAGGTGAGGTAGGAGGGGCCAAGATGATTGAATGCTTTAAAGCCTTGTTAAGGAGTTTCTGTTTGATGCAGAGGTGGATGGACAACCACTAGAGGTTCTTAAGGAATGGGGAAACAAGGACTGAACGTTTTTGTAGAAAAATGATCTGGAGAGACAGGAGACAGGGAGGTCGGCAAGGAGGCTGTTACAGAAGTCAGACTAAGCCCCCTTTTCCTCAGCTCCCCCTCCCTTCCGCATCACCTCAACTCACTCCCTTTGCTCTTCACCCTCCTCTCCCCCCCAAAGCACTTATGTATGCGTGTATATATCTATAATTCTATTTGCTTATATTGATGCCTGTTTACTTGTTTTGATGTCTGTCTCCCCCTCTACACTGTAAGCCCGATGTGGGCAAGCATTGTGTCTGTTGCTGTGTTGTACTTTCCAAGTGCTTAGTACAGTGCTCTGCACACTGTAAGTGCTCGATAAATACAATTTAATGAATGAATGAATAAATAAATAATCAGGTGGGATAGGATAAGTGCTTGGATTAACACGCCAGCAGTTTGGATGGAGAGGAAAAGGCGAATTTTAGCGATGTTAAATGAGACCTGCCTCTTCCTCCAAACCTGTTTTCTGTGGCATGTGGGTTCCAGGGGCCCAACACACCAATCTTTAATGCCTTTCTCAGTGTTGGTGCCTAGAAGACCAAAACTACCTTTCTTCAGGCTGGAAAGCTTTTGCTCTCTCTTCCCTTAGCACAATCCCCAGGCCCTCCCAAAGCAAGTGGTTATTGTATCATAAGAGGTTGATAGAAGCATGGTTAGGGGGAGAATTCCTTCATCTGTCATTATCTACTGGAGACTTCTTTCTTGTGTCTTATATTATCTCAAAGCAATGAAACACTTACGTTGACAGCTGGGCAGCGCCAAAGGAGTTAGGCCAGATTGCTGCGAAGCAACCAGAGCGATGGGCCAGCTCAGCGGGAGCCCAGGCATCATGCTGACCGGGAGGCTAAGTGGTGAGGCCACAAGCTGAGATCGGGCCCGGCAGGCAGTGCCGGCAGTCTTCATTCAAAGGACAAGAGGGATGCCAACCCGTGGGGATAGCTCTATCATTAGTGTGAGGATGGGAGCCTGTTGTGAACTGATTTAGTAGCCATATCCCTCCCTCCTCTCACATGCTCAGGGTGCGTTTAGTTGACTCAGCCCAAGGAAGGAACCAAACCTCCACAGCTGACACTTCGTAGCTTTGAATTTGGATGGAAATGGAGAATTCACCTCTGAGAGGAGAAGTGACTAGAAAAGAGTTCTATTCAAGGTCTGTGTTTGGCCTGCTTGTTTTCATTGCCTGCTGTTGCATACATATCTTTTGGTGATAAATCTTCCCCTCTCTTGCCCGCCTTCTTACAAAGCCCCACTTGTAACTGTTGGAATGCCTGAGCCTCAGGAGAGTGGACTTGTTCCCACCCCCAAACCAGAGAGTCTCAACCCCACTGAGGGAGATGGGAAGGAAGGGGACCACACCTGCTTAGTTTTTGATCCAGGTCCTAAGGTACCACACGAAGCCAGAGTCTTCCTCAGTCTTTTCCTCTCAACCCCTAGCCACCACCTCCTCATCTCCCTGACTGACGTAGCATGAGGAGGCCTCAGATGGGAGGATCTATCATTTATTCCACTGTCAGAGAGTCTATCCCAGTCAGGATGGCGATTTTATGGTCTTTTGTTCTTAATCCTGGTGTGGTACTTTATGTCCTGGTTCTGTCCACCCAGGGCTCTCCTTCCTGGTGCCCTGGGTGCTCTAATTAGGTAAAACTTCTCCTACAGGCCACAGAATTTTTAAAGCAGTTTTGGATACTGAATGTGTATCAGAGAAGCTTCTTTATGCAGACAGAGCTAATCTGATTTTAATTTATTCACTTTGCACTTCTGGGACTCCCTCCTCCTAGGAGAGAAGCTCATTCTCATGGGAGTGATTCATTTATTCTCTTTTGTCTCACTCAGCCTGGGGAAACCCTAAAGATTACCTGTGATGTTTCAACCAACTCTCTCTCCTTCCCTCCCCCCCTTTCTCTTTCTCTCTCTCCTTCTCCCCCCCCACCCTCCAGTTGATTCCATTAATGTAAAGTTATTTTCTGTTTCTCCTCCTTGTCCCTCTCCGTTCTTCACTGTCCCCTCCTCCTGGCCCCTTCATTCCTTCAGTCTTGCCCTCATTCTGCAGAATTTTCTTCTGGACAACTAGCTGTTGAACCATTTCTATCTTCCTCTTGCCTAATCTGCTATCTGAAGAATTCATTTCATTTCAAATCAGAGGCCTTGCTGCATACATTAGCAGGTTTTAATAGACCGCCACAACTCAAAAAGGGGGAAAAAAGAGATAGAAGATTTAAAACTCTTGTCTTGCCAAAAGCAGACAGATTGACTCAAAAATGACTCAGTCAATAAAAGATGAGTTTTGAAAAGGCTTCCCTCTGCTCAAAGGGAGTTCGTATTCCAGGGAATTAGTTTTTTCTAAGCCCACTGTCAGAAATTAATAATACATACAGCATGTAAAATGGATTTAGCTCTCTTCAGCCTTATACAAACATATCTTTGACTTGCTAAATGTGACATGACTACTTGGATTTTCCAGCTTTTATCCCAGTGGTTTGTCATCTCTCTAGCGACGGTGACCTCAGTGGAATTTTTTCAGCACATCCCCATGCTTCTAAATAAGAATCTCCTTCTTTGTGGTACTCCATCCCTCTTTCTCCTTCCCACAAACCTTCTAACCAGTCAGAAATTTTTAGGTTTTTTTAAGCTACCGAGATCCTAGAGGGCTGGATAAAGCTGAACATAATGGCTAGAGTTTTCTTCAGGTGATGACTTCCTGTCTTTTCTTATTCTCACAGTAGCACAACAACTTTCTGAGATGGGGGTTGTCCTTTTTTGCTCCCTTAGATTCTGGGGTGGTCTGGAATAATATAATTTTTCAAAGGATCAGGGTTTCCTCAGGCTGAGGATTCCTGATTTGTTTCATCCCCTACCTAAGCCCGTGAATATCTTTTTCAGTAGAATGTGAGTGCTTAAAAGACCAGTTCCTGTAGGGTGGGGGCCAACCTTACTGTCAAAGAGCCATTGATTAGGCACTTACCTTAAAAGTGGGTGCTAAAGGTGACTCTTAAAACCTCCAGAAAAGGAATTTTCCTCCCATTTTTTGTTTTCCTAGGATCATGCTGATATTGGCAAGAAGCCTGGCCAATCTCTGGTTCTATAACCTTTTCAGAATTACAAATAACCACTCCCCCCTGCATAGTTAATGGTCTATGACAGGTGAGAAGAGAATGCCTGTTTCGCTTATTGTACCATTTGTGCCCCTTTCCTAGGCAAGGGAGGGCTAGATAATTTATTGTGCATTGCCTATTTTTGAGTTGCCCTTAGTCTGGCCTATGCATTCTTCAGTATTTGGCACAATCCATAATCCCTAAATGTAATCAAGCTCAATCCTATTTTTATATGCACACTCTCTCAAGTCATAACACTGAGAAGCAGTGAGGCCTAGTGAAAAGATCATGGGCCTGGGAGTCAGAGGACCTGGGTTCTAATCCCAGATCCATCACTTGTCCATTGTGGAGGTAACCTACTTTGACAGCCAGGGGGCTTTGACACCCCTAACCAAGAGAATATGGAACAAATCACTTAACTTCTCTGTGCCTCAGTTACCTCATCTGTAAAATGGAGATTCAGTCTCTGTTCTCCCTCCTTACTACATTTGGGGCCTGATTATCTTGTATCTACCTCAGCGCTCGCTGGAGTGCTTGGCATATAGTAAACACTAAACAAATACCATAATTATTATTATTATTATTACTACAGTGGCCGATATAATAGTAATAATGGTATTTGTTAAGCGCTTACTATGTGCTGAGCATTGTTCTAAACGCTGGGATAGATACAAGGTTATCAGGCTGTCCCACGTGGGGCTCACAGTCTTAATCCCCATTTTATAGATGAGGTAACTGAGACAGGGAGAAGCAAAGTGACTTGCCCAAAGTCACACAGCTGACAAGTGGCAGAGCCAGGATTAGAACCCATGACCTCTGAATCCCAAGCCCATGCTCTTTCCAGTGAGCCACACTGCTTCTTTAATATGTATGTAGCCACTCCATGTAGATGTTCTTAATGACCCTGACATGTCTTCCATCCTCCTTCCCTGTCCAAAGAGAGCAATACCCAGTGAGGGGCTCTTAAAAGTGGCCGGTAGGGAAGCTGCTAATAGGAGTGATAGTATCCCTGAAGAATCTTAAGACAGGTCACCTCGTGAGTTCCTTCCTTCATCACTCCGAGCCTTCCGTGGCCATTTCATTGAGAGACAGAGGATTATACTTTTAGTCTCTGGAGAAAGAGACCAAATTATTTACCCATGGTTACAGGCAATCATTTTGTGTTGTATAAATCATCAGATTCTCGATGGAAACTCAAATACTTTGGTTATTGGAGATTTTAGACATTACCTTCCATTCATATATTCTGCCCCCTCTAAGCTTTAAGCAGTCCCTTCAGGCCATACCTTCAATACCAGGACACACCTCTACCCGTCTCTTTTGATATAGTATTTGTTAAGCCTCTACTATGTGCCAGGCACTGTATTAAGCTCTGGGGGTGGATACAAGTAAATCAGGTTGGACACAGTCTCTGTCCCACGTGGGGCTCAAAGTCTTAATCCCCATTTTACAGATGAGATAACTGAGGCACAGAGAAGTGAAGTGACTTGCCTAAGGTCACACAGCAGACGAGTAACAGAGATGGGATTAGAACCCAGGTCCTTCTCATTCCCAGGCTATTTTATTCACTAGGCTACTCTGCTTCTGTTGTAGATGTAGATTTAATGTGTCCTTTTGGTCCCCAACGGCCTTATGAGCCACAGGTTCTTTCAGTTTATTTAAAATATATATATTCATATATATATTGGGGGGGTAATATTCACTTGGGTATAATTTGTTCCATGTTCTCTTGGTTGGGGGAGGGACTTTCCTCTGTGAATATTATGTCACTTTAGCCCCCTGGCTGTCACACCAGGGTACCTCCACCCAATAATCTGTTGGGGTATAATTGCTGGTGTCTTTTCAAATCATTTTTGTAAAAGGTGACAGACTGCTTGCTGGAGTGAGATGTTAATAACACAGCGATGCCCCTTGTTTGAAAGCCAGCAGAGAAATTACCCAATACAGTTGTCTGAGAGTCAGAGTTGGGATGGTGAAATGGGAAGAACAGATCTCTTCATTTGCATATAATTCCAGGGCTTGCATGTCATCTTTTGTGTAAACCATACAATTTCCGGCACAGCAGGGAACATTTGCTCATAATAGAGCCTGGGATACAGGCTCTCCTTCTGCACCAGTCAGGGTTAAAGAGATGTCATCTGCTTAAGGTTGGCTGAAGGTTTGGCTACAAGGAAGGGAGGGGGGATAGACAATGTTAACAGCCCTGCCTCGGCAAACCCCTGGAAGCGAGAGGTGGGTGACAAAGGGACTGCCTTGATGTGCTTCATTTCCCAGATGTTCTGAAGTCTCACTTGGGTTGCACCAAAAGAGTCAGGGAGGCAGTTGGGGCAGGGGCCCAGAGGAGCGCTGGATAAAGGGAAGGGGAGAGAATGGCGGAGAGGGGCAAAAGGGAGAAGAGAATAATTTTTCTCTTACCTTGTTGCTGTGCCCAATTAGCGCTGCTGCCAGTATCCAGTTGCTTTCTCAGATCACCTCAGATGTGATGCTTTCCCCAGGGTGAACAGCAGCAGGAGGAGCAGCAGCAGCTGCCGCCTCTCACACTAACCCTCCTGGGAACAGACCTCCACCATGCCGAATGAAATCAGAAACAGCCGCTTTTTCAAAGGAGAACTAGTGCTTCTCTTCCTAGTCCTTCCCAAATCAGCCAAGGGTCATTCTCATAGAGGGAATAGTGTTGTGCCTCAATCTCCCCTGCAAGTCACAGTCCTAAAAGGATTTGGGGACATGGGTTTCAGCCTTTAATTTGATTTCACTGGGCACTGACTTCCCTATTTCTCTCTTTAATGAACTAGTCTAGGTGTCACTAAATAGCATGGCAGTTCCCAGTGATAAACTCAACAATTAGAGCCATGGTACCCAGCTTCCACATTTTTAATAAAAATGCATGAATATTTCATGGATAATTATTAAATATTTAAAAATTTAAAACTGAAATAGTTTAGAAGTTAACAGCCCTTGAATAATTCAAGGGTTGGAAACACGCTCGGCCCGTGACCTGAACAAGCCATCACAGACCCCCACCTCCCACCCGCCCCCCGAAGCGAGAGCCCAGTCTTTCTGCTGGGCCAGAGAGCTCTGAGGAGGAACTCTGGTGAGATTTTTATCAAGTAGATCTTTGACAGCCAGTTTTTTGCAAGAAACTCCGGCAGATGCAATCACATGTGCCTAGTGGTATGAAATGGCAATGACTTTTGGGCAGAGCTTTAGGGAAGAAAGCGGTCCAGAAATCTTCCTTCTCCCATCAGGATATAATGCCATATCCTTAATTAGAAGCACATGGTGTAGTGGATAGAGCATGGGCCTGGGAGTCAGAAGGTCATGGGTTCTAATCCTGACTCTGCCACTTGTCTGCTGTGTGACCTTGGGCAAGTCATTTAACGTCTCTGGGCCTCAGTTACTTCATCTGTAAAATGGGGATTGAGAGTGTGAGCCCCACATGAGACCGTGTCCTACACGATTTGCTTGTGTCCACCCCAGAGCTTAATACAGTGCCTGACACATAGTAAGCACTTAAATACCACAATTATTATTATTATTATTAATAAAGTAATTATCAGCATCATCTATAAAAATCAATGTCTGCAGTGTGCAGTCGAGTATCACAGAGCATCCAAAGACACAGTCCTTGTCGCCAAGATACTTGGAGTCTAGAATAGAAGGAATGTGTCATGCCTCCTTTCCCTCACTTCTCAGAATAAATAACTAGATCTAGAAGTCTACCCCAAATTCCCAATGTCAAAGTACCAGCCTTTCGTGGCCAAATTGAAGATCCCTCCTAGTTCTGAGTTTTGCCATTTTCCCCCCACACTTCTAAAGAGTGTAAAAGGGGCATCTCTCCTCCCACTGCACTGGAGTGGTGTAGGGGTGAGGTCTCCCAATGGCTGAAGGAAGGAGACCCCAGCCATGGAAGATGGTCCTAGAAATGCAGAAACAAACGCATTACTGTGCCATGTTTATCCTCTCCTCACTCTGTTCTGGCACTTTACCACCCCCTGCCCAGAGCTACTGAGCACTAAGGAAAGAATCCAGACCTGAGACTCTGCCATCTCACCCATAAAATGGGAATTTAAATTTTACCCTGTTACCCTTTGGAGACAAATGTGCTTATTTTATATGATACCTCCCTAGGTTGTTTTTTAATATACCTGTACAGAACTGCTGCAGCTATCGGCACCATATAAATGCATGGTTAGGAGTCTTGTAGAAACAGATTGGGCCTTCCCCACTTTAGCCATTTTGCTACTCCTTGCAAACCTGTCATTTTCATTCCATTTCAGCAGAATTGTGGCTAAAGAATTGGTTTCATAAAGTGGACTCCAGGTAGCAACACTGAGTAGGAAAGATTTGCTCACGACACCAGGAAATTATCTGCTCTTTTTGGCTTGTGGGTGCTCTATGATACTAGACTCCACACATCACAGGCAATGATATGGCATTATGTGCAAGTGCTTAATATGTACACAGTAATTATTCAATAAATAACATTGATCGATTGATTGAAATGCTCCTGAGTATTGGTAGAAAGGAAGTCGGCTTGGTGAGAACCTTGGTAGCTTACAGATGAGTGAGACTAGTTATGATGTTCACTGTTAGTGAGGAAGAAATCTTATGAGAGTGGGAAGTGAAGAAGTTGGTGGAACTAACAACCTTTGAGGTGTTAAGTAGAAAGGATGCAGTAGTGTGCAGGTTTACTACAGAAACCTTGGTATAATCACCAGAGATGCTATCGCCAGAGGCGTGCTATGGAACAGGACCCTCTCTCCACCACAGTGCTCCCAGATCAGTTCAGCTAGTTTAGGAGTTGATTTCTCTCATCTACTTTCTTCCCTGAAGGAACCGGTAGGTGCGTGGCACTTCACTGAATGTATCGGAAGCAGGTGCTGGAGCCTGCAGCCTGAATGGGACAAATATCAGGCCGGATGTTTACCCTGCCAATAAGTCAACAGAAAAGGAGGGAGGGAGAGACACTGTCTGTCTCTGGGAGCTCCATGATAGCACTTGTCTCCTTCGTAGAATGGCAGATCTTTAAGGGCCAGGGTCAGGTCTTTTCTTTCATATTTAGCCGAAGAGCTTAGTATGAGCTCTATGGGCATTTGCCTCCTCTGTAGTGTATTTTAAACTGACTAACTTATATGATGTGGGTGGAAGGATGGATTGTTCTCACATTAAGATGGAGGAATTATTGTCCCCCAAATCACAAAATTCACTAAATGAAAGAGTGGACCAATGGACTTGAAAAGGTTTTTGTCGGTGAAAAATCTCTTCAGAGATTGAGAGACCCAATTTGTTGCTCACATTGCTTATTTCAGCCTTCCCTGTTTTATTCTTTCCCTGCCCTAGCCCCCCAACCATGCTTTCCAAAAAGAGAATTCCTCACTGCAGGTTTTGATTTCATTCAAGAGACCAACTTGGCTTTACCCGCTCGGTGTTTCACATCCAAGAACATCTCGCTTCCATTTAAAGGCATGCACTCTGGAATTTGCCGGTTTACTTTCCTCATTGATAATTATGAGTATGACAGTTTTGAACTTTAAAAACGGAGAGGATTTTGATTTATGCCAAGGCATAAAATACTGTTTATAGTGAAAGCCAGGAGAATGCATCTTTGGCTAAATGCATTTAATTTTTTTTCAGGAAGAAAGAGATGGGTCTTGTCTTGAATTCCAAAAGGGAAATTTCAGAGATGGCTTCAAATTGAAGAGAGAAGGGCTTAACAGGACTCAGCCTGGCAGCACTTCTAATGGCCTTAGAGCAATGGACTGGCAGTCCTTCAAGGGATTATGTGACCTTAGAAAACTTTTTTTTTATGGAGTTTGTTAAGCACTTACTATGTGCCAGACACTGCTGTGCTTGGGTAGAATCAAGATAACCAGGTTGGACAGTCTCTGTCCCACTCAGTCTTAATTCCCATTTTACAGATGAGGTAACTGAGGCCCAGAAAAGGGAAGCGACTTGCTCAAATTCACACAGCAGACAAGTGGTGGGGCTGGGCATAAAATCTAGGTCCTCTGACTCCGATTCCCATGCTCTTTTCACAAGGCCACACTGCTTCTCTAACCCCTTGTCTGACGCCTCTTTCTCAGTTTCCCTACAAGCTTGAAAGAACAGAAATAATAGCGGAACCATTTCTGAAACACAAAATCAGCTAGTTTGGATTGATGGCTTCAGTACCCCAGAAACGATGTTGGAGATTGTGTTAGTGGTTTCTTTGGTTGCCAGGATCGCCCTGCTGCCACTGCGTCCTCATCGATTATCACTGCCTGTTTTTATGAATCACATTCATTTCAGCGCTTCTGTT
The DNA here is from genome assembly GCF_004115215.2 of Ornithorhynchus anatinus. Lineage (NCBI taxonomy): Eukaryota > Metazoa > Chordata > Mammalia > Monotremata > Ornithorhynchidae > Ornithorhynchus > Ornithorhynchus anatinus. Next base: position 40,604,713 of record NC_041729.1, read on the forward strand.
AAATGAGTAGGAGGGCGTGCCGAGAAAAACACAAAGCTGCCTGCCTCAACGCCTCAGAGGCGCTGGGGAAACTGGCACCAAAGCAAGGGAATGCGGATGTTCTCTGGTGTGGTTAAGGCACCTTTGTGTTTGAGGCGGGTGGGTGTGTGAGTGAGCCTGTGCCAGTGGAAAGTTGTTGGAAATCTCAGGTTTGCTAGCACTTCTTCTCTGGACCCAAGTGTGATAGAGGATGAACAGCATATGTGTGCGTGTACATATTTATTGCCCATTTAAAACCAATTACATTTGGCAGCTTAGACCACCTCTGAGTCAATCAGATGGGAAACCGCTGAAGCCCTCTCTAAGTGAATGCTCCTGAAGAGGCCCTTCAAAGGAAAATTAGCATCTTTAAAAGCATTTTTGCTTTGTGTGTTGTTGTCTCCGAGCAGATCAACCCAGCAGTATAAAATGATTTTTTTTTTTAGTGTTGCTTGAGAGGACCAACTCTCAGAGTTTCCGTTTCAAAGTGCATGTCAACAGTCACAGCAGCTCTATTGAAAGATGGCAGTGCCGCAGTAAGTTGCAAGGTGTTGGGGGCCCATAGTTCCCAGTGGAGTGACTTCATTTTAAAATGAATTGGAGAGAGCCTGACCTTCTCCACCCTTCTACTGTCCCTGTGCCCTTTAACCCGAGAGCTGATGAGGGAAATTGATGAGTGAAATAACCCTCAGGCAAGCAATTTTAGTAAAATAGTAGCACAGTTTGGTATTCCCTTAGGCCAAATGGACTGCACGTTGTCGGTTCTGAGTAGAATGTAGTTGAGGTTGGGGAAGCTTTGTCTCTTCTCTTTCTCCTTCACATTTCCCTCCGGCAGAAAATGGTTCTTTAAATTCCAACCTGTGAACTGTTTCTCTGAAGATCAGGGACCTTACAAGCTCTCTTATGAGATGCCTTTTCCCTTAGGGGTCAGACCTGCCTTCTTCTTTCATTAGCCTCTAAATCATTCAATTCAAGTAATGAATACGCTTTCTATCCCCTTATGAGCATCATAAGGCACAGCAAGGGACAAGAGAGGGTATATTTTCTATGAGCTATGGGCTGTGGATTGGGTCATCAGGTGAATGAAAAAGGTTCTGCAGGAATGGGATGGAGTTCACCATGAATTATACCTGCTAATGTGTGATAAGAGTAGAATGAATAATTTGAGTCCTTTGGAAAAAAATCACTTAACCAATATTTTCAAAGCTCTTCTCATCACACCCTCTATCCAAGCACTTCACCAGAAGCAAAATAGAGTGAATTGAGTTTTCCCTTTCATCACTGCCTCTGTCCACCCTCTGTGGGGGTTGCTAATAATAGTAGTCAAGTTTCTCCAAGTGAACCATAGGGAGAATTAGCCCCTGCATAACATAGCCTTGGCTGTCTTATGGGGTGGCTTCTCATCCTCAAAGATAAGAGGAGCACTATTTTCAAGTTTTCTTTATCCATCCTTATTTCATTTGCAAAATGAGTTGTGCATCTGTCTGTACTTTTCTTGCACATATTCTTTACTTTATTTTCCTCTTGTTCTCATCTCTTCTATCCTTTTCTGTTCTTTTTGTTTTTCTGCCTGGCCTCCCATTCTTGTGATTTAAGCTTACTTTCTAGAGCTTGATGGTCTTCAGTACCCTTTTACATTCCTTCCTGGGAGAGCGTTTACTGATGATATTGAACACAATAATGCTCCTGGAACAATACTCTGAAAAATATAATGCACTTGTCCTAAAGGATAGCCTCCCGGTAGGGATCTTCCATCCATGAAAACTCTGTTCACATCTTAGTAAACCTGGGCTCATTCTGAAGACTAAGTTCACCCCATATGCAACCTCATATAAGCCTGACTGTTCCCCCTTGCCTCGTGACGCAAAACTGAGGGGAATCAGTGATCCTCATTCTGAAGATCACCTACTCCCATGCCTCAACTTGCTGACATCCCCTGATCCTAGCACAAAGGCAGTCGTGGTTCTTCCGGCATCAATCTCTCTTCCTCTTTGAAATTCTGGCTGCATGTAAGCGACCGAATGAAAAGCAGTGACATTTTAAATCTGAAAACCCCATCTTTTATTTATTTTCTCCAAACTAATGTGTAAATTATTCATTAAAGTTTATGTAGGTGATTGAAATACAAGGAGTTTGAATTGAGGAACGAAATTTATTTTAACAAGGAAGTCAATAAATGGGAAACATTGACTTTTTTTCTCCGTCTCCAATTAACGTGTGGTTTTTTTCCTCAGGCCTCATTATTTCCATGATACCAATTGGGTGTGTGGCCAGCTGGGATGGCTAGGCACCTCAAGCAGTAAAACCTTTACCACTTTTTCACTTTCTTAGCATCTCACTTTATCTTCACTTTACTTTTTTACTTTCCAGTCAGAATTTGACCCTCAGAAGAAGCAACCAAAGTACATCGAGCTTCTCGGTGGACAGTCTTATTTTTAAAGCTCTCTAGAGATAGGTGCACAATCTCCTTGTAGTTAACCTTTCCTTTATGTTTATGGCATATATTAAGCACTACTGCATGTAAACATAGGGTCAATACAAGGTTATCAGATCAGAGGCAGTCTCTGCCCCGCATGGGGCTCACTCTTATCCCCACTTTACAGGTAAAGAAACTGAGTCCCAGAGAGGTTAAGCGACTTGCCCAAGGGTACCCAGCAGACCAGTGGCAGAGTTGGAATTAGGAACCAGCCCGTGACTCCCAGTCCTGTACTCTTTTCACTAGGCCAACATACCAACACAGTGTGAAAGCAACCTAAATCTCTTCCTGCTGTTCACATCCATATCCTCTTATTCTGGCTTCCATCAAGGATGTATTCCTCTAAGTTTTTGTCTTACTCTTTGACCCAACAGAATCAGTAATTTCTGTTGGCTTCCTCTGGGATTCCAAATCCCAGAAAAAGAAAACTCGTGAAGTGTAGCCTCTTTCCTTCCAGGAGTTTAAAAGAGTAAAACTGAAGGCTGGGGAGTTTCTGCAACTCCAGAGTCACACACAGTATGCCACCACGATTCAGAGCCGAGGCCTGACTTTTCAAAAGCTGCTTTTTAAAGATGTAATTAATTATATTTGTGCCAGAGCAGGAGCATTGGGGCATTTTATGTCCCACAAGTGATAAATATGGATATGATATCAATTCTGTCTTCTCAGTAACATTCTCCTAGTGGAATGGACTTCAGCCCAGAGCCCGCACTTCACCCTCTTCAGCTGGAAGGATGGAAGCGTGAATTTAATCCTTGAACTTGTTTTTCCCTCTGATATCACAGATAGGTCTCTCTAGATATAAGCACATGCATTCTCGGTCATTTCTCAATAAACACACCAGATCCGCCCTGGGATGTCTGTTGAATTGTGGGTTGTTTCTTTGTGAGGGAAATTCCCTTCCTAACATTCTGCTGCTCACACTGGGACTACCTCTTTAGTGTTTCCTGCCCTCTGGAACAAATGCAGGCCTCGTTGAGCCTCCAAACAGAACGCTCATTTCGTTAAAAAGACAAGCACACAGATTCTAGTTTTGCACCAACATTGAGCCAGTTCATAAACTTGGGTCCCTTCTACTTTGGTAGTTTATGAAATCTGCAAAAGGCAGCATTTTGACATCTGTGGGAAAAGAGGGATATTTACTTCTCCAAGGTCAGACTGCATTTATTACCAAAATTTAATTTTTTTTTCCCATTGGACGTCTGAGATATATTAAAGGCAGTGCAATCTCTGACAGTGGTGAAATATTACCCCTGAAATATGGACAGTGAATTTTTGCTTTTCGTCCATAGGTTTTTATCCTTATAACATTCCATCTTAGGACTGTGTGGCCGCAAGAAGCTTAGAAGAATATTGGGGTCAGAGCTGCCAATTAACCTCTTGATTTCATAGTCTGATTACTCGATTAATCAAGGGCCCGGAGCCAGCAGCCATGATGGAGAGGCATTTTAGCTGCAGAATAACAGTGTCCAAAAGGACTGATCCCAGGGCCAGAGTGGTGAATGCTGGAAGGTAGGAGGAGAAGGAGAGGGATCCGGTAGTAAGGGAGAAACTGTGTGACTCAGGCCACGATCATCATCAGTGATATTTATGGAATGCTTACCAAATGCAGAGCACTGTTCTGAGCCCTTGGGAGAGTGCAGTATAATAGAGCTGGTAGACCAAAAGGGTTTTCTAAGACTGGCCACCTCTGCACCTCTACTGAGTCTTCATTATCAATCAGTGGTATTTATTATAATCAGTATAACACTGTACTAAGTGCTTGGGAGAGTACAGTACAAGAGAGTTGGTACACATGTTCCCTTCCCACAAGGATTATCCATAGGAGGGGAAGCGGAGTCATAAGGATAATAGAACTCACCAGATAATCCCCAAACCTCATGTTCTAGCACTTAGTACTGTGCTTTGCACAGAGTAAGCACTCAGTAAATAAGGATTGATTGATTAAGCGATCATTACAACAAGTTGTAAAATTGATTTCTCCCTCAAGATCCCCACTCCAGTGGGCAGCAGGAGGAAAGCAAGGACCACCATTATTCCCCAGAAATAGATATTTAGCTTTCAATAACCCAGAATTGAATCTTTTTTTCCCCTTTACCGGGTCCTGTAACTCTTCTCGTGAATTGAGTTTACAGACTGAATTTATCTCCAGGTTATACTTGGCAATCCATCAGGCGGGGAGATCTGAGCAAATGCTGTGGGCTGAACACTGGCCTACATGTCGTGGGGAGTAAGGGGAAGAACAGGACATTGCTTACCCTGAAATCAGGTGAAATAATAACAATAGTAAAAATAATTGTGGTATTTGTTAAGTGCTTTACTATGTACCAGGCACTGTATTAAGCACTGGGGTGGATACAAGCAATTAGGGTTGGACACCATCCGTATCCCACATGAGGCTCACAGTATTAATCCCCATTTGACAGATGAGGTAATTGAGGCACAGAGAAGTAAGTTTGCCCAAAGACCTACAGCAGAAAAAGTGGTGGAGCCAGGATTAGAACCCAGGTCCTTCAGACTTCTAGTCCCATGCTGTATCCTCTAGGCAACACTGCTTGTCAGGGAGGTCAGCATCAGGGTGAAAGGGAGGTCAGGGCCAGAAATTGAGCTCTCATTCCTCCTGTGGTCATGGGATAGTCTAGGGAGAGCCAAGCCCCTCCCCATAGAACTGCTGTTCAGTTGAAGGAAACAAGAAGGTCAGGACCTCACTTCTCTGGCATAGCAGACCCTCCTATGCTGACTCCCTTCCAGTTAGGTAATCCCAGATGCCCAGGAAAAGGCAGACTTCCAGAACACATGAGAGAGAAAGTGAGACTTGTTTGTTTACCATTTATGTGAACTCTATTTTTCCAGCCCCGTCCAAGACTGTTGATAAAGCGGACTGACTTGGGAGGCCTCTCCAGTGTGTGTTTAAGTAAAGCCAGACGCCGTAATTAATGGGGGATAAATCGAGGTTTAATTACTCGGAAGGCACCTTGGGTGAAAGATTCATGGTAATTGTTGTGTATCCTCTTGAAGGATTCACACTGCTGGCAGCTCCCATTACGGTAATAAAGCATGGGGTGAGTGGCATACAGTCCCCCAGGCCTCTTTTATGCAAAACTGTCCTGTTAAAGAAACAGATAGCAATGACAGTGAGCAGTTGGGCTGGGGTTGGTCCCTTCTTCCCCAATCCTGCTGGACTCTCAGGGTCATTTGACAGTCTTTCCAACCCAGTGGTGTGAGGTGACATGACCTTTTGCACTTTGGCTAAGGGGAAGGTTCTCTGATGTTTCCCTCTGAAGGATAATGGTAATCATAATGATAATAATGTGGTATTCATTAAGGACTATTCGTCAAGCACTGTACTTAAGCGCTCAAATAGATAAAAAGGTACTCAGTTCCACATGGGGCTCCCAGTCTAAGTGGGAAGGAGAGCAGGTATTGAATCCCCATTTTGCAGATGAGGGAACTGAGGCATAGAGAAGTGAAATGACTTGCCCAGGTTCACACAGCAGACAGGTGGAAGAGCCGGGGTTAGGTCCACCGATTCCCAGGCCGGGCTCTTTCCACTAGGCCACACTGCTTCTCTGTAGCAACTGTTTGTTGCTCTGGTTTTGGGGGGCGGGGAGGAGTTCCCAACAAGGCCCAATGGCGTACTTGAAGGTGCCACTTATAACGCCTGTTGGAGGTTTTCCCGTAGGGCAGGATTGCTGTCCTAAGATTGCCCAACATAAACAGGGTGAAGATTATCAGCCAGGAGGTGTGGATTTGTGTCCCATGGTAGACCTGGTGCATCCTGAAATGTGAGAGAGGATAATAGCTTTAAATTGGGAAGCTGCCTTCCTGTTGGAAATAGCTAATACCTCTTCACTCCCAGAAGTAGGGCATGTGGCCAATTTGTGATCTTCTGGGTTTCCATGCCGCTGAATCCATTCCTTTCTCTCCAGAGCCAGGAGGGAGTTCTCTAGCTTGGCAGTTTAAGTGATGTGGATTGGTGGGAGCTCACGGCGCACATGTGGCCTCTACAACTTTTTGCTGCCCCACTGTAGGCTTTGCTCACCTTTCTGCCTTGAGTTTAGTGAATGAGAGGAGTTGTGGGGGTGGCGAAAAGAAGTGTTTAATTGTGGTGTGCGAGAAGCAATGTGGTCTCGTGGATAGAGCACGGGACTGGGAGTCAGAAGGAATTGGGTTCTAATCCCAGCTCCACCACTTGTCTGCTGTGTGATCCTGGCCAAGTCACTTCCTTTCTCTGTGCCTCACTTGCCTCATCCGTAAAATGGGATTAAGACTGTGAATCCTTTGTCTGACTGGGACTGTGTCTAACCAAATTAATCTGTATCTACTCCAGAGCTTAGTACAGTGCCTGGCACATAGTAAGCGCTTAACAAAAACCAAATAAATAAAAAAAGACACCCTAAAATGTTCAAGCCCCTTCATGAAATCGTGTCTCTCTTTCCTGCCTCGCAGAGCTGAAGAAGCAGGTGGAGAGTGCGGAGCTGAAGAATCAGCGACTGAAGGAGGTCTTCCAGACCAAGATCCAGGAATTCCGGAAAGTCTGCTACACCCTGACAGGCTACCAGATTGACATCACAACCGAGAACCAGTACCGACTCACCTCGATGTACGCGGAGCACAAATCGGACTGCCTGATCTTTAAAGTAAGCCTCCATCCCCACCCTCCCTCCCTCCGCCCCCAGCTCTGCTGTTGGTTAATGTTTGATAAAGCTGTCAGCTCACGCTTTCCGTTCTAATTGGTAGAAGAAATCAAGTCATTAGTCCTTGATAAATGAGTGCTTCTCCACTGGCGCCGGTCCCCCAGATCAGAATGCTGAATGCTGCATGTGTCAGCTGGGTGTTGTTAGCGGTCCCTTGTCAGGACCGTGTTAAGGCAGTGGCGGGTCCTGGGGAAAAATTACGTTACAGAGACCCTGCCCTGCCTTGAGTTTGACCAGTCCCTGACCCATCCTCGGTTTTTCTCTGGAGTGGTCTAGTGTGGCAGCACACTGGGTGTGGGAAGATGCTGATGGAATGTGTACCTCTGCTCCCTGGCTGACTCTTGCTTTTAAAATTCTGCCCTGAGTAGTAACTAGGAGATGGGAAAGGGCCTGGCAGCGTCTGAGGAGTCCTGACTGCGTATATACAGAGGAATCTGGGCAAACTGCCTCTTCTGCCTGATGGACAAAGCAATGCTTCCCGCTGGTAGCTTGGCAGTCTGGTGACCTGGGTCGGGGGGAATCTTTCAGGGAGACACGCCACCCTTTGTTGATCTTTACTACCCCGAACTGGTGCTGTCCTTCTAACACCAGGGTTTGTTGCTCTGGAATAATATTTCAGCGTTGGGGTAGGGCTGTTATATATAGGAGAGTGTCAGCTTTCCTTGCTGAGAACAGGGCAGAAATCCTAAGATCCTTGAGGGCAAGGATTGTATCCGCTGATTGTATCGTATTCTCCCAAGTGACTAGTACAGCATTCTGCCCATAGTAGACACTCACCTTTTGATTGATTGAATGAGTGATTGATTTAATTAGGCTTGAAATACTGGGATGAAGGAGTGTGGTCTAGTGGAGACGGCAAAATCCCAGCTCTGCCACTTGCCTGCTTTGTGACCTTGGGAATGTTTTTTAATTTCTCTGTGCCTCAGTTACCTCACCTAAAATGGAGATTGACTGTGAGCCCCATGTGGGACGTGGACTGTGTCCAATCTAATTATCTTGTATCTACCCTAGTGCTTAGTACAGTGCCTGATACATAATAATCACTTAACAAATACCATAAAAAATAGGCCAAGGAATTAAAGTTAGAGTAAGAAGACTTTCCAAGTGAAGATGGTCAGTCTCCCAGTCCAGTGGTTAACTAAGGGAAACTGTAAAATCTCCCACTCTTGAAAAACAGAATATAGTTTTGTATAGCTGGAATGAAGGAAGTGCAGCTGTTTGATTGCAGGGGGTGAGTCAGATCAGAGTCTTCTAAACTTTATCAATATGGATCACAGTAAATAAGACAGTATGCCTGGTGGAGAGAGCACAGGCATGGGAATCAGAAGGATGGTACTAATCCCAGCTCTACCAATTGCTTGCTGTGTGACCTTGGGCAAGTCACTTAACTTCTCTTTGCCTCAGTTTCCTCACTGTAAAATGGAGATACCTGTTCTCTCTCCTACTTAGACTATGACCCCCATGTGGGACAGGGGCTGGGTCTGACCTAATTCACCTGTACCTACCCCAGGGTGTGATACATAGAAAGTGCTAAACAAATACCATTATTATTATTACTAAATACCAAGTGTGGCTTAGTGGAAAGAGCATGGGCTTGGGAGCCAGAGGACATGGGTTCTAATCCCGGCTCTGCCACTTATCTGCTGTGTGACTTTGGGCAAGCCACTTAACTTATCTGGGCCTCAGTTACCTCATCTGTCAAATGGGGATTAAGACTATGAGCCCCACGGGGGACAACCAGATTACCTTGTATCTACCCCAGTGCTTAGAACAGTGCTTGGCATATAGTAAGTGCTTAACATGCCATAATTATTATTATTATTAATAAATACCATTTAAAAATCCATCTTGGAGAACTTAGACTGGAGATCCTGGGCATATGCCATAAAAGCCAGGATGGCACCCTTGAGGCCCTCCAAGATCAAATCAGGATGTTGAATGAACCCCACAAGAAAGAAAAATCTGTTCTAGATGACACTTCAAGGACCAGTTCCATTACTACAAAACTGTGAACCTCTGAAGAATATTTTGCCCATTGGAACTGTGCCTTAAAATCACAGGACTCAGTGGTATTCAGAAGTCTAGACTGCTGAAATCTATGTCCTCCCCTCCATGGTCATACTCAAGTCTTCCCAGACTCCCTCTCTCGTAGCTCTGCTCTAAACTCTGAACGAGAGATGTCATGAAAAATGAATCACTCCAGGCCATCAACACTTCTACCATTTCCCAGCGCTAAGACAGAGAATCAAGCCAAACCTCCAAGCCAACCAGCTACAGTTTACAGTGCAATTGAGAACACTTGCACTTCCCTCCCTGGGAGCTGCAGTTAGCACTTAAATTCATTCAGTCAGTCAGTCATATTTATTGAGCACTTACTTTGTGCAGAGCACTGTACAAAGCACTTGGGAAAATACAGTACAACAATAAACAGACACATTCCCTCCCCACAACGAGCTTACAGTCTAGAAGCAGGGAGACAGACAGCAATACAAATAAATAAATTGCAGATATGTACATAAATGCAGTGAGGCTGGGAGAGGGGAAGAACAAAGGGAGCAAGTCAGGGTGATGCAGAAGGGAGTGGGAGAAGCAGAAAGTGGAGGGCTTAGGCTGGGAAGGTCTCTTGGAGGAGACGTGCCTTAAATTTTATCTGCTTCTGGCCATGCCTTCTCCGGGTCTAAGTAGCTGGCTTAGGCAGGTGGAGCAAAAGAGTTGAGACAGTCATAACCTGACAGGAACAGTGACAAGCAACAGCTGGAGTTTGTACCTACTGATGGGATGGCGGGGTCAGCCATCAAAGAGTCAAACTGGGTAATGAGCTGCGGGTTATAAGTGGAGCTCCAAGACCAATAAGGCCCTTTAGAGGGTCATGTTGAAAGGGACAAGAATATCTGGCCTTCTACTCTGTCTAGGGCTCCACAACACAAAGGTAAGATTGCTGTAATAATAATAATAATGTTGGTATTTGTTAAGTGCTTACTATGTGCAGAGCACAGTTCTAAGCACTGGGGTAGATACAGGGTCATCAGGTTGCCCCACATGAGGCTCACAGTTAATCCCCATTTTACAGATGAGGTCACTGAGGCACAGAGAAGTTAAGTGACTGCCCACAGTCACACAACTGACAAGTGGCAGAGCAGGGATCTGAACCCACCCCCTCCTCTACTTTCTGAGATGGGAAGGCAATATCCAGAGGGAGGGGAAGTGGAAGGGAAAAGGGAAACAGCGTGGTGTAGTAGAACAGCACAGGCCTGGCAGTCAGAGGACGTGGGTTGTAATCTCTGCTATGTGACATCAGACAAGTCACTCAATTTCTCTGTGCCTCAGCTACCTCATCTGTGAAATAGAGATGAAGAGTTTGAGCTCCATCTAGGACAAGGACAGTATCCAACCTGATTGTCTTGTACCTGATTCACTTGGTATATTGCTTGGCACATACTAAGCACTTAACAAATACCCTTTTTTTTTTAAGTGACTGGACTAGGGTGGTATGGCAGTGTGATGAGGCAGGTGAGAGGTCCAAGTAGACCCAAGGCTCCTCCCTTCCAGGCTTGGGTTTAGGCTTGGACTTTAGGTTAAGCCATTTTGAAGAGCTGATAATAATATTCCAAGCATTGTACTAAGCACTGGGGTAGAGACAAGATAATTAGGTCAGACACAGTAGGAGGGAGAACAGATATTTAATCCCCACTTATTGTAAATTGTAAAGGAAATTAAGGCATGGAGAATGATTTGTCCAAGGTCACACAGCAAGTACATGGCAGAGCCTGGATTAGAACTCAGGCATTAGCGTGCTGGTTCATTAAAAAGAGCCACTGATATGTAGTGCTTCTCCCTCGGTTGATCCAGAGATGGCCTAAATCACTTCTAGCTCTTACTGCTTCCCTACCCATAGGGATTAGAAAGTTGGGACAGTTCAACTGAGGAATAAGGAAAGGAAGTAATAACAAAACCATCATCCCTTCTAGCACTATCCAATCTGGTCTTATTTTAACAACTCCTTAGTAGTACATTTCATTTTTAAAGACATTTTAAAAAGATATGTTTGTCTCCAGGTGTTACTAAACAGCCAGTATATTATGACAAATTTTCAGATTAACAACCGTAAATAACAGGGTCCTCTGTGTTTTGTTAAAATGAAAATTTACTTGAGCATCTTTCTTACAAAGAGCTTAGCATGCTTTTAGAGGCATTGTGTATTTTGTTCTAATATCTTGATGAGACAGGAATTTGTAAGGATTTTTATCACCATTTTACAGATAGTCAAACTGGAAAAATGTCTTAAACCCTTTAAACCTCAAATTCATTGTCAGTGGTGGAAACGGGTCTAGGACTACAGACTTCTGACTCCATTATATTCGGAAAGAGGGTTCCCTCATGAAAGAAGAGAGGCTGGTCCCACTTGTGGCTCACTGTGACTCCAGTTCAGTTATGGAGTGGGTGAGAAGTAAAATCAACTGGGCTCCTGGCAGGCTTTTGGAGGTTTCTGTTCCCAGGACACCATAGACTTACAACTCAGCAAGAGGATCAGGTTTGACTCTAGAGAATGAGGAGTCTGTCAGAAGCTCCTCTGGTGCAGCTCTGGAGAGCTGCCTTGAAAGCATTGATCACTATGCTGGCCTTAGTCTAATCAGGGTCCTTGTTGTTCCAGAGGTCCAGATTGTGCCCTAGCCTTCCCATCCCAAATGAAAACTGTCTTTTAAAAAAGGGAATTGACTCTTGCCAGTGAGTGGCAGGAAGGAACAGAGCCAACCCCTTTTTTCTTTTGATCCCAAGAGTTTGACTGGATTTAGCCTTTTCTCTTTTCCCTAGCCTTCTTTGCCCTTTTAGGAAATGAATGGGGAGAGTACTTTCTAGAGTCTTAATATTCCTTTTGGGAAAAAAGGAGAAAGGGGGTAGGAGAAAATAAACCCCAGAAAACTTGAACTTTCTTTCCCGATCTCATTTACTCCTTGATCAGCTGCCTTCCCCAAGCATGAAACCCAAGAAACCTGCCATTCAAATTCACTGCGGGATGAACACCTCTCTCCTTGCTCATTTACTGCCTACTCTAGATGCCAAATGCAAGCCAAGTCTTGGAGCTGGATGCCAGCCTCACGCTAAGGCTGTGTGTTGATGCTGACATCTCAAAGCGGCATGTGGCTCGGGGGTGGTAGCCACATTTTCATTAACTTGAAGTGGTCGGAGAGCAGGATGTTGCTCGTGTTGATTTCTCTCTCTCAATTTATAGCATATAATTAGACCTTAAGAGTCTTCCTGCTCCTACCTGGTTTCTGCAGGTGCCGAAGAACTTTAGGGCCCCGGGAGGAACTTCTGAACCACTTTCAGAGAGTTTAATGTCATCACATCCTTTACCTTTAATCTTTCAAGGAGGCTATAAGGTGATTTCCAAACCTAGCCAGGTACTGCCGGTTACCCACAGTGTTGGAGCACCTCAAGAGCAGGGATGTTCCAAGCAGGAAATACTGTTAATATTAGTGGTATTTAAGTGCTCACTGTTTGCCAAGCACTGATCAGGCCAGACCCCAGCCCCTGTCTCACCTGGGGCTCACAGTCTCTGGAGGAGGGAGAACAGGCATTTAATCCCCATTTTACAGATGAGGAAACTGAGAGTCAGAGAAGTGAAGTGACTTGCCTGTGAGTGCACCAGTATGGTGCGAGCTGAGCTCCAGCAGAAGCCCAGTGGTCCTGCTGCACTCAACAGCTGAGTTTGTCAAGTTGAAGAATGTCAGAGGCCACCTGGGGAATCCCAGCCCCCTGTGTGGGTCTGGAAGGTCAGTGTAGGCAGGGAATGTATCTTAGGCAGAGAATGTATCTCTTTATTGTTATATTGTACTCTCCCAAGTGATTAGTACAGTGCTCTGCAGACAGTAAGCTCTTGATAAATACGATTGAAAGAATAAATGAATGAATGACTGGGGAGAGCTGGCCTGCACGTCAGGGCACCTAGAGCCCAGCATCTGACTCAGACATAGGCAAAAGATACTGGATACTGAATGATACAGCGGTAAGACAGTGGGAATCTGGAATGGCTGTTGTTAGTGTCCAGTAGGGAGAGATTTTTGGTATTATAAACCTAGCATCCCATTAAGTAACCGGACAGACTGTGTAAACAGACACAGACACACACACACACCCAGATGCGTGCCCATGAACGCACACATTATTTTACAAGCTGCCCGTGAAGATTCGTAGACCCCAGAGCTGTACAATTTCAAGACTGGTGGAAGAACTGTGGATTCATAGGCTAGTTTTGCCCTGCGGCAGGATAGAAAAGAATAGGGTGAGCAGGACCAATTTGGCCAGTATTTTCCTGCAGCAGAGAGACATTTGAGAATGGAATTGGTGTCCTCTGTTAATGGCTTTGAGGAAATTTGGATGAAAGCAAGCAGTAAAAGGCAGCAAGTTCCTAAAGGGGCGGCTTTGGAGGAAGTTCCCCTCAGGCTAAAGTTTGCTGCAATCCCCGCGCTCTCTCATTGTTAACTGAGGCAGGAGGTTTTATTGGTTGTGGGTATTTTGACTGCTGCCCATCATTTCTCCTTGGCATCAGTACTCTTCATGATTAACATTAATGAATTTCCTCCATCCATCTTGGCTCAGCACTTGGGCTTGCCACCTTGCCGTATCGACTAGATGTTGTGGCTGAGGTGCTTGCCTATGCAGAAGCTGTCTCGGTGGTGACCGTTTGAGAGATGGTGAACAGGGGTGCCAACTTTTCACTTTGAGCGGCTCAGGTTTTGGAGCTTGGTGGTAGCTCCGTCACAATGGAGGCATTGTAACGTAGCTTCAGAGGAGCAGTGTGGCTTAGTGGATAGAGCAAGGGCCTGGGAGTCAGAAGGACCCGGGTTCTAATTCTGACTGCTGCATGTATGCTGTGTGACCTTGGGCAAGTCGCTTCACTTCTCTGGGCCTCAGTTACCTTATTGGTAAAATGGGGATTAAGACTGGTAGCCCCCATGTGGGACAGCGACTCTGTCCAATCTGATTAACTTGTATCTTCCCCAGCACTTAGAACAGTGCTTGGCACATAGTAAGCAGTACCTAGTAAGCACTTAGCAAGTACCATACTTATTAATTATTATTATTAATGGAGAGGGCGGGCTGTGGCATCAGGCAGGGGAGGGGCGTGGTGGCTCCAGACTACTTGTGCTCATGGTCCCCAGGGTCGAGACTGGCCTCAGGCCCGGGACTGGGCTGGCAACCATATCCTGCCAGCAAGGGTAAGGGATGGTACTATCATCTTTCTTCTACCACCAGTAGAAGAGTGGAATGGATTAGCTATGATGTCAAGCCTATTTTTTTCTGTGAGTTGGGGGGTGGGTGGGAGGGTGGAGTTTGTGGCTTTTGATAAGCGCTCACTATGTGTCAGTCACTGTACTAAATGCTGGGGTAGGTACAAAGTAATTAGATTGGACAAAGTCCATGTCCTACATGGGGTTCACAGTCTTAATCCCCATTCTACAGATGAGGTAACTGAGGCAGAGAAGTTAGGTGATTTACCCAAGGTCAGTCAATTGTACTTATGGAGCTCCTACTGTGTGCAGAGCACTGTACTAAATGCTTGGGAGGGTACAAGAGAAGCACCGTGGCTTAGTGGAAAGAGCACAGGCTTGGGAGTCAGAGGTTGTAGGTTCTAATCCCGACTGCTACTTATCAGCTGTGTGACTTTGGGCAAGTCACTTAACTTCTCTGTGCCTCAGTTACCTCATCTGTAAGGGCACGCTGAGAAGCAGCGTGGCGCAGTGGAAAGAGCACGGGCTTTGGAGTCAGGGCTCATGAGTTCGAATCCCAGCTCTGCCACTTATCAGCTGTGTGACTGTGGGCAAGTCACTTCACTTCTCTGTGCCTCAGTTCCCTCATCTGTAAAATGGGGATTAAGACTGTGAGCCCCACGTGGGACAACCTGATTCCCCTGTGTTTACCCCAGCGCTTAGAACAGTGCTCTGCACAAAGTAAGCGCTTAACAAATACCAACATTATTATTATTATTATTAAAATGGGGATTAAGACTATGAGCCCCACATGGGACAATCTGATTACCTTGTATCTACCCTAGTGCTTAGAACAGTGCTTGTCACAGTGCTTAACAAATACGATCATTATTATTATTACAATATAACAATAAACAGGCACATTTCTTGTCCACAGTGAGCTTACAGTCTAGAGGGGGAGACAGACATTAATATAAATAAATTACAGTGGCGGAGCCAGGATTCGAACCCAGGTCCTTCTGACTCCAGGCCCATGCTCTATCCACTAGGCCAACCTGATTCTCATATGGGTCAGTCATTGCCCTCTGGTTTACATGTAATTTTTGCCTCCGCTTGGGAACGTGACCTGCATCTGCCAGATATAGGCAGAGCACTCATGGGGCCAAATTAAAGCGTGTCCTAAGTCTTGCATGTATTGGTTCCTCAGGATACGTGTATGTCTCTGTGAGTATGTCTGTCTGTGGGAATGTGTATCTCACTGTGCCTCTGCACGAAACACTAGAATAGAAAGAAGACCAGGTTTTGATAGAGTGCCATCTTTCAGCAAGCGTCTCGCACACTTGCACACCCAATCAAAAACAACAATGGAGCTCATCGGTGGAAAGGGCCAGGCACAGAGCTGCTGATTAAAGATCGCAGGCCTCCGCTCACTCCTCAGTCTTGTTAATTATCCATTATTTTATTTTTATATTTTGTTTTCAATTTTCTGGTGGGGCTTTTGGAGGATTCATTCCTTGCCCAGCTCTGGGAGACACAGCAGTTTGTATCTTAGCATGACGTCTCCTGTCAAACGAGCTGGATTTAGAATTGCAGAAAAGGTCAAAGAACCTTTTTTTTCCCCTGGAGCTGTAATCAAGGGCTCTGAAACAGGGATCTGTCAACCAATCTGTGTGGGGTTATAAAGACTAAAGAGTCTGTTTGAAGCCCCCTCTGCTTCATTTTGGCTCTCTCCTCGCACCTCCTGTACTGCACCGCCGTCTGCGTCAGCCTGCCACTGTTTCAGCTCATCTCAGCCTCCCACATAACCCCCCAAATTTGCTGATTTATCTTTGTCTCACTACTCTCCGCTTTATGCCTTAGTCACTAAATAATTTTCTTTCATCTTTAATGAAGTTGATCTGAGAACTGTTCTCTCTTCTTGAATGATAGTACAGCCCAAGCATCCTAATCCCCCTCCTGGCACTGTTTTTCCACCCAATCGGTTTATTTTGAAGAGGCTGAACCCAGCACAAGCCCATTCAGCGTTGGAGGGGTTGGGGTGGAGGATAGGCAACTCAAGGACACTGTCACCAGGGTCAGACGGAACAGTTCCAAAATTACATTGGGGTAAAGCTGCTGATTCCCACTTTTACCCTTTTTTTGATCAGCTCGTTGATAGGGAGACACGGAGCACGGTGAGGAGGAGTCCCCCACCGTCTCCGCTCCAGTTAGGGAGCGGAAGCAGGTGTCCTGGGCCACACATTCATTCATTCATTCAATCGTATTTATTGTGTATTTACCATGGCAGTATATCTCTGGAGTCCCATGTCCATCGCTTCCTGGGGCAGAGTTAAACGAGGAGCAGGGCGATGTCTAAGTAGTCCTGAAGGACAAGGGATTCTTCAGAAATTCTAATGATCCTGCCACAGGCCAAGTCTAGCCTGTCCAGCCAGTAAATTCAGGGATGGCAATTTTTCCCACTTTTGCCTCTGTTTGCCCTTTGTCTGGGTCACAGAGAGCCCTAATAATCATACTCGAAGTCTGTAGGATCCCATACCCCTCCGACCCCTGGAAGAAAATATTGCCAGTTGTCTTAGAACCTCTGTCTGAGATATCAGTGCCCACATCCTGATTATAAAGCAAAGAAAGGTAGCAGGGGAGAATTTCTCTTAATGACCCACTCTCTCTCCTTTGGCTGTGCTTCCTGAGGAGGGAGAGGAGGGAGCAGCATTGAGAAGCAGCCAGGGGTAAAGGTCATGAAACCAGTTAAAATATTCAGGCCATAATGAAACAGCCCTGTCTGCTTCTACAAGCTAAAACCTTTTGCCAAGGAGAGCCAGAGAGTCGGGTCATTCATCAACCTGAGTTTGCTCTGTGTGGGGCAGATTTGCTGCTCATTCTCTTTCCATCCTCTCCCTGCCATTAAAGACAAAGATACTTTCCCATTCTCAGGCTGTATTTGTGATCGTCAGAGCATCTGAGTCCATTTTCCCATTGATTGTTCCTTGGGCCCCATCTATCCCTGTGTCAGGGCAGCAATTAGGGAAAAAAATCCCCTCTTTGATCTCGCAAGCCCTGTCTAGGTTCAATGTGTCAGGGCCATCAGGCCCCAGCTGTTAACACCACCGATGGCCTTATTCACCTGAGCGGTCACTGCGGACAACAGCATCTAGCTGAAGCCCCCCTGCCTTTCTCAGCATCTGCTTCTTTCATTACAGCCATAACAATAATTAACCTAATTGCTGACTCGTCTGGCTTTGCACAACTTAGGGATGGAGGGTGTGTCCTTTTCCAGTGAATTTGGCTCACAGAGACCAATCCACCAGTCATACCCAGGGAGACCTCAGGACTGGTCATAATAGGGTACTAATGTGGTTGGGTATGCTTGGGAGGGTGCTAGGCTTTGCCTTTCTTGAAATCGAAAGTCCCCTCACTCTCATTCTAAGCCATCGCAGGCAGATGAGCAATTTGATCATTCTTTCATGGAAAGAGAGTCTGGCCTTCCTTTGGTAACCCATTTTTATATCTAATAGTCCTCCTAGGCAGTATCGTACTATCCCTCTGCACACAGTAAAGGCTCAATAAATATGATCGATTGATTTGATTTGTTTAATTGATTGACTGATTGATTCTTTTTATCTCAACAAAGCCTCCACTACTGCAGGATAAACCACTTTCTCATGGTGGTTAGTAAAACCCTTTGTGGGCCGGAGGATTGCTTCTAGTCAGAGAAAAGAGATTTGGTGTCTGCTTTGGGTTAGAGAAAAGTGCTCTCGTGTTTGATTTTAACAGTCCATTAGATTTTTTTTTTTCCTCCTAGGCATTTTAGGAAAATTTCACTCCTCCCTTCACTGATGATGGTTGTTGGTTCAGTGCTCTGCTAGCAAAAGAATGCCATCCCCATTACTGATATTTCAGAACAGGTCCCTTTTTTTTGCCCAAGGTAACACAAAGGACATAGCAGTTTGGAGGGGGAACCAAGATTCCTGGCCACCGGTTTCCTGCTCAAGTCCCTAGACGACTCTTCTTGCCCTGTTGATTTCCAGTCCTTTTCCAGAACAGCTCACACACAGGGAAGAAAGATTCTGAAAGTAAAAGGCTTGGGGAGTAACAACTACTTATCGATTTTACATGGTCCTGGCTGAGCTGAAACAGGGATGATCCAAAGGGTACAGTAGGTCCCTTGTACAGTCGTGAATCTGCAAAATAGATTCAGCAGCCCTTCTCTAACCCATCCTGGTGCTGTTTCCTGCTCAGTTTATTACATAACCAAGAAGAGGAGGAAAGCTTGAAAAAAACTCACATAATTTTCCTGGGCCAGTATCGAATGCCCAAAAATCCATCTGGCTCAGTTGAGGAACATTAGAGAATGCTAATTTGGAGCTGAGTTTATAGCCCTTAATTTTGGCATATCAATGCCCAGAGCAATTCAGATCAATCAATCAATCAAGGTGTCATTTCTCATTTTTTGCTTGCTCAGGCTCGCTGCTGGGGAGAGGGCGTAGTTCTCATCCTTTCAAAATAAAATTGTGTTTTTCGGCTCTATTGCACCTTCTTCGGTTTTTGCACTCGAAGGGCACTCCAAGTCGTCGCCAATCTCTTTGTCAGAGTGATCTGGAGATGCAGCAGCCAGCCCTAAGAACACGTCTCCCATTTCCTGCCTCTCCAATTCACCAACCCAGGCAGGGCACCAGGCTGTTGGCCATCACTTACCTAGGCGATGAGCCAGACATCAGTTTCCCTGTCTGCCACCGTCATCCTTGCTTAGGACCAACAGAAAATGGATTTGCACTCGGTAAAAAGTCAGTCGCCTTCAGTTGGAAGCGTTTTGTGCCAAGCCGGTGGTCAGGCCATGTTGTGGTGACGAAGAGTTTCCGTTACACCTGTCGTATTTTGATACATTTGCTAGAGGGGCTGAGAGTGTTTGGTTATTGGAGGAGGGTGGAGGCGTTGAAGAGCTGCATTTCATCACCAACTGTTGATTGGCAATTGTTTTAAATTAAAATCCTGGGGACCCAGATGGCCACATTGTGAATTGAACAAACAAATCTGGGCTTTGTTCCCTCTGCGGCCCAGACAAAGAGCGGAATAGTTTCCACACATTAGAAGCCTACCTTGCGTGGGTGGAGCCTAACTATAATCTGTATCTGGTCCCCAATTAGTTTTTTGAACAAAGAATGAATATAGCAGGAACCTAGCACTGAATCCATGGCGTAATGGATAGACCACAGATTCGGAAGGTCATGAGTTCCAATCCGGGAACTGCCACTTGCCTGCTGTGTGACCTTGGGCAAGTCACTTTACTTCTCTGTGCCTCAGTTACCTCATCTGTAAAATGGGGATTGAAACTGTGAGCCCCAAGTTTTAACCACCCCAGCGCTTAGTACAGTGCCAGGCACAGAGTAAGTGTTTGACCAATTGTCTTGTTTTATGCTGTCGAGGCGACTCCATGGATGCATCTCTCCCAGAACGCCTCGCCTCCATCTGCAGTCATTCTGGTAGTGGATCCACAGAGTTTTCTTGGTAAAAATACAGAAGTGGCTTGCCATTGCCACCTTCTGTGCAGTAAACCTAGTCTCCACCCTCGATCCTCTCCCATGCCGCTGCTGCCCAACACAGGGGAGTTTTGACTTATAGCAGATTGCCTTCTGATCGCTAGCCACTGGCTGAGCCAGGAATGGAATGGGTATGCCTGTGTTGACTCTCCCTCCCATAGCCGAGACTGGTAGAGTACTGGAAACTCTCCAGGTGCCATCCTGAGAGGGGGTTTAGCAAATACCATTATTATTATTATTATTATGCTGGCACTCTGCACATGGAGGGTGCTCAATAAATTCTGTTGACTGACTGGCAAGTTCTGATATTGGTTTGCTGTTTCCCAACAGCAAGTCTTTCCATCAGTGCTACTAGGAACTATATGCTATTGGCACCTGACCAATTTCTCTATTTCATTTTGATTATTTCTCGTTCCTGCAACAGGATTATAAGACTTACTTTCACCATTCCATCAAGTGAAGGGTAAAGTTGAGGGTGATACATTGGTTCCTAGAGAAATTGGTTTGTTGTGTGATTGATTCACTGTTTGTCTTCTTTGTGTTAGCCCAGGTTGATGTAAGCTGTTTTACTTGCTTTGTATAGTGCTAGGAACAGTTCCAGGCACATATGAACAGGTAAATTCTATTGATGATGATTGTCAAATAATAATAATATAAATCAGTGGTTATCATTTTTTGGATATCAGTGGTTTATCCCTTTTTTGTTTTGCAGAAACAAGGGTGTGTGTGTGTGTGTGTGTGTGTGTGTGTGTGTGTGTGTGTCTCCCCTCTCCATCCCCTTCCCCTATTCCACAAATTCCCCTTTTGTGTTACCCCCCGATTCTTACATTTGGAATTTAATAAATACCCCTTGGAATGGTCTTCATCCTAGACAGTATGCCTCAAATGGCGCGGCTTAGTGGCAAGAGCCCGGGCTTGGGAGTCACAGGTCATGAGTTCTAATGCCGACTCTGCCATTTGTCTGGGTGACCTTGGGCAAGTCATTTCACTTTTTCCCTCCCCATTCCCCCTCCACCTTCTGCTCTCTCCCCTTCCCCTCCCCTCAGCACTGTGCATATTTGTATATATTATTACCGTATTTATTTTATTAATGATGCGTATATCTCTATGATTCTATTTATCTTGATACTGTTGTTTTGTTCTGTTTTGCTTTGCTGTCTGTCTCCCCCGTTTAGACTGTTATTGGGCAGGAATTGTCTCTATCTGTTGCCAAATTGTACATTCCAAGTGCTTAGTACAGTGCTTAGCACATAGTAAGTGCTCAGTAAATACTATTGAATGAATAGAGGTAAACTCCCCCACCCCAGGGAAGGGTATCTCAAAGGAGACTAACTTGGCTATGGCTGTAGAAGTTCACTTAGGCTTGAGTCTCCTAAATTTTCTCCTCAAGAAAAGTGGGGATGACATGAGTTCCTGTCCCTTGCTTTGCCTGTCTGCGTGGAAGCATGTAACACTATTAATAAATGCAGAACGAAGGCTCTTTCTCTTGGATATAATGCTATTCTTTCTCTCCAGCAGTCGCTGGGAAAGATCCATCTGAAGCATCACAGCCTTTTGGATAAAGCATGGGCCTGGAAGTTGGAAGGGCCTGGATTCTAATCCTGGTTCTTCCACTTGTCTGTTGTGTGACCTTGGGCAAGTCACTTCACTTCTCTGTGCCTCAGTTACCTCATATGTAAAATGGGAATTAAGACTGTGAGCTCCATGTGGGACAGGGACAGCGTCCAACCTGATTAACTTGTATCTTCCCCAGTGCTTAGTACAGTGCTTGGCACATAGTAAGTGCTCAACGAATACCATTAAAAGAAATCTTAAAGGGAAAATCGGTTGCTCCAGTGATATCACTAACGTCTTCTGGGAAATGCAAGTCCTGAACCCCTTGGGGGATATTCCACACACATGACCCAGTAAATGATGATTATAAACTGCCTTGAGGGCAGAGAACCCATCTCCTTACTCTCTTGTACTCTCTCAAACATTTAGTACATTGCGCAGTATGCAGTGCTTAATAAATATCATGAGTTGAATGTCTGAGCATTGGTTTGAATGATTGAGTGTCTAATTAACAGATGCTCACTTCAGACTTGCAGTCATCATTGGGCATCCACTCTGTGTCTCATGTTTGCCGAGCAGTTGTAGCGGAAAATCAGAACTCATTTAGAACTTTGGCCACTGTTAAACCCTGGGTGTTCTCAAGGGTAAGGCAGACAGCTAACACCCAAACTCCAGGAGCCCAAGGTTGTGGACTCCTGTGCCCTCCATCCGAACAGGTTAGCACACCCTCTTCTCTTTTATAGTCAGTTGGGATTTGATCTTAGCCGGCCAACACCTGAGCAAGCCTGAGGATGAAAGAGACAAAACATGGCTCTCTTGGCAGGAGAATTGGTAAAGATGCTTTCTCTCGGTAATTTCATCAATAGGATAGTTCGCTGGAGGAGATGACCAACCTGTGAAAAGGATTACTGAGTTAGGCAAGTTGGGCTGGGGTCAGTAGCAGTAACTTGCGTGAAAATAAACTTTGTGCTGGATCTATAATCTTGGAAAGGTGTTGTATGCCAGAAATTCCTGAATAGTGTCCTTTCAACCTTAACCTATTTATTTACAAAGTGCTAAAAGTAATTTTTCAGAGTCGGCGGGAAGGAAGCATCTTGGGAATAAGTGCCTGGTGCATCCAAGAGCATTGGAGCCAAAGCTTCCACCTTCTCTTAAAGCACGTTGGTTTCAGGCCTGGTTCCACTGTATCACACTGCTGATAGGGAGATGAAGTTTGACTCTGTTGCCCTATTAATTCGTGACCACACATTCACGGTTACCTGCTCTTGGAGAAAAGGGATGCCTTGCCTAGCGTCACGCTGGCACTGTCAGACCCTTCAGTGAGAGTCTTTACTGTTAAACAAAAAACCACACATTTAGCCCACATCTCCCCACTCCTTAAGAACCTCCAGTGGTTGTCCATCCACTGCCACATCAAACAGAAAGTCCTTTCCATCGGCTTTAAGATATTCGGTCAGCTTGCCCCCTCCTACCTTACCTCTCTGATTTCCTACTACTTCCCAGCCTGCATACTTTGCTCCTCTAACTCCTACTTACACACTGTACCTCAATCTCATCTATTTCACCACTGACCTTGCCCACATCCTCCCTATGGCCTGGAACTTCCTCTCCCTTCATATCCTTTATAGAGAAGCAGTATGCCTATTGGAAAGAGCATGGGCCTGGGAGTCAGAGGACCTGGGTTCTATTCCCGACTCTGTTCCCTTGTCTTCTATGTGACCTTGAACAAGTCACTTAGCTTCTCTGTTCCGTGGTTACTTTGTAAAATGGGGATCAAGACTGCAAGCTCAACATGTCTGCCAACTCTGTTGTACTTACCCAATTGCTTAGTACAGTGCTCTGCACTCAATAAGTGCTCAACAAATGCCATTTATCGAATGAAGCAGCGTGACCTAATGGAAGGAGCACAGGACTGGGAGTCAGGAGACTTAGATCTTTAACCTGGCTCTGCCACTTGCCTGCTAGGTGATCTTGGGCAAATCACATAACTTCTCTTTGCCTCAGTTTCCTCATTTGTATAATGGGGATGGAATGCCTATAATCTCTCCTCCTTAGACTGAGAGCCCCATGTAGGACAGGGACTGTGTCTGGTCTCATGTTATTGTATCTATCCAGCACGGAGTACAGTGCCTGGCACATAGCGCTTAACAATATTGTAATTATTATTATAGGATTAATCATTATTACTGGATCACCTGTCACCCCGAGGCAGTCCGCTCCTTTTGCATCCAGGCCTCTTCCCCCAGAACTGCAGTACAGCAGGGAAGTGAGAAGGGGAGGTGTTGGGGGATTTGGGAGGGTGAACAAAGACATCAGTTGAGGGGAGTACTTTAATACCCTTAGAATCATCTAGGTTCTTAACTGGGGACAGTCTCAAAATTATCCATGGTGTTTAGGAAGAAGTGCTAACTGACCCAGCATGGATTGCAGACTCCTGCCAGAGTGATTGGCTTAGTTCTCTGTTTTCTCAACTCCTAACACCTAAGAGGATAGAATGAAAGTTGATCATCTCCTTTACAGTGGAGCAGTTGTTATCACTTTTCTAGCAATTGTTTCTTTAACACTGTTTGTGACTGTGAGATTGGAGGGACGATATCAATTTACCCCACCGCAGACAAGAGCATCCGGCTGGAAATCAGATAATCCAGGTTTCTTAATCCAGTCTCTGACCCACGGTGCTGGAGAAGTCACTTCAGGTCTGTGGCCCCCATTCCCTCCTCTGCCCTCCTCCTGCCACCAAGCCACCTCACCAAAATGGAGTGAGAATAAGTGAAATGATGTTTGGGTGACACTAGAAAAATACAAAAGTGGTTGAAGCGGTGGTGCTCTCATTGGAAATAACCCTTAGCTAAGCCAAGAGATGAACCAAGCACCAGCAATCCTGTGCTCGGGAGATCTGAGCCCAGACTTTGGACCAACCAATGGAGACGCCCCTGACCCCCAGCCTAAACCATATCTTTCCTGGAATGGGGTTGGTCCCAGGGAAAAGGACAGAGAAAGCAGATTTCAAGTTGTGCTGAACATTTTCCCTTACTTGATACCTCCAGGGTTTTTTTCTTCAGTCCTCAGAGGTGTTTAAGCTGCTTAAGAAAATGTCTTGTTTTATGTTACCCGACAGAACAGAATGTGATTCGTGTGAGTTGAGTTCCCCTGCCCATCAGCCTGTATCCCTTCCTGTAAACATCTATGGCAGCTGGCCAGCCTGGCATTGGAGTTTGAATGGAGACCTGCCCCAGGGACCGCTTAAGTTGTCAGCCTTTGTCTGCTCAGGCCTTTGTTGGTTGCAGTTTTCCCACAGACAGGCAGTAACATTGTCCAAAGTGCCAGGGAGAAGGAGGCAGCATCCTTTATGAAAAGGGTTTTTATTTTTTTTTTCTGGTTTTGTTGTGTTCTGTGCCGTCTTCAGCCTTCTTGGAATCTATAATCAATGGTATTTATTGAGCACTTATGGTGTACAGAGAACTGTACTAAGCGCTTGGGAGAGCACAGTACAACAGAGTTGGAAGACACATTCCCTGCCCACAAGGAGCCCACAGTCTCGAGGGATGGGAGAGCCAGTCTCTCAGTACCTTGCTCTGATGCTGCAGCCCAGAGATCTCTGTCTTCAGAGCTGCTGGACTCCTTGGCCCCCAGAGAATTTCTGATTTGTATATTTTTTCCCCCTTGTTCAGCTTCTTGTTTTTCTGAAATAGCCCTTCCCATTTTCAGAAACTCCGCAGAAAGTAGCAGTGCCAGAAGCCTGTTTGCTTCTTGGGGAGGAAGGCGTTTAGTCGCACCTGAACCGACAACTTGGAGTAGGGCTGTTCTGGAAGAGCTCTGAGGAAACCCTTGTGCTCATTACATGAAATCAAGATTCTGCACCTGCAGTGCCTGTTGCAGCAGGGAGCCTTCGATCAGGATTTTGTCATTGGTCTTGTCCTTGGATCACCAGAGTTCTCCCTGCCTAATTGAAAGCTGTTGGACTTGTAATGGGTTGAAGCATTGAGGTGTCAGGGCTCCATCAAGTGTTAAGTAGTGTATTGGGCTTTCCCCCCTTTTCTGTCTTCTGGGTCAATAACCAACCAGTAGAGAAGCACCACAGGAATTTTTCTCCCTATTAAAATAATAATAATAATGATCAGGTGAAAAAGTCACTGAAAAAACACCCCAAATTGATGTTGACTTGCGAAACACTGTTCAATGTAAAGTGTAATGATTCATGTTTTCCATCCTTTCAACAGGGTCTGCAGGGGAAACTTTATAAGCAGGCAGCAAATTGGCCAGCCTCCCCAAGGCCCTTCAATTGCAAAGGGGCATTCTGTGCTTGCCTGGGCTCCTCCTACCTTGGGAGAACTGAAATTTTAATCATTGAATTAATTTTTCAGGAACCAGTGTGCAAATTTGTTGCACCAGCTGGTATCACTGATAAACATAGGGGAGGGAGCTGGTATAGGAAATTTGTGTTTCAAAATATTTTGCATTGCACTCCCCATTTCTTAGATATTCAAAGTCAACAATTTTCTCATTATTCACTGCCTTCAGATTTTCCTATTCTCTTTACTTTGTCCCATCAAGAACAATTGTAGGGATTGCTTTCTGTGGACTGCGTGGGTTTTTTTTTTGTCCTCCTGTCTGAAGCTTCTCTTGTTTCCTTCTCATCCCTTGTCAGGATTTGTTTATACCAGATTAAATTGTCAAAACCTGAGAAAGTAAGAATGACTCCTAGTGTATACACAATCCTTGTCCTAACCGCCAGAGAAATTCCTAGAGTGCTGGTGTAGAATCCAGAGCAAGTGTCAGCCCCTAATGGTCCTCAACCTAGGTAGCCTAAGTGGAAAAACATATGCTGCAGGCTACTGAAAGAACCCCGTAAAGGAGCCAAAATGGTTTTCCTGCTCCAGAGCGGCTGCCGTCTTCACAGACACACATGGGAGGGTGTTCCTTGTTTCTTTAAGAGAAGCAGAGCTTCCCAGCTGGTGTAGAGAAAGCTTATGCTGCTCTTGCCTTTTGTAGAAGAGTGTTTCCAGTGGGCCCTGAGAGCTATTGGAAGTCCTCTATAGGCTTACCGGCATCCTGCCTACGGACAGCTATCTTATCCACTGTGAATGATGCCCCAGGTTTTCTCCATTCTCAGCAAGCTGTTGGTCTGTTCTCCCAATTAACTATGCATAACAGGGGAGAAGGACTTCTTCAAGTGCCTTCAAAATGAGAGTGATCAAAAAATCTCTCCAGGCAAAGAGCTGAAGGCTTTGTCTTCTTCTGTCTCCTGATTTGCTCTTGGCTGCTGTAGTACCAGCCTTTGTCCTTGGCAGACACAGTTGGTCTGGTGCACTTTTCCACAAGAAGATGGCCTCCTTGAATTTAACAAGTGGATGGGCATCCTGACAGATGGGCCTTCAAACCAACCAGCCTACACCGTCGGGAAGAGGGGATGCAAAGTCAGCCATGCCTTTTTGCCAAAGGAAGCAGATTGCTTCAAAGTCTGGGATATCGACTCAGGGATGGTGAAAACAGATTTCCCATCTTAGAAAGATTACCGTTTTCTCTGCCATAGAGCCAGGCAGCCAGGCTTCCTGTCGGGTGCTGGACCGGTCACCTGTCCTTAGTCAGGTACAAGGTCTTGGGTGAACCTCTATGAGCAGGTCTTATGTGCTTGCCGACCAAAGGTAATAATAATAATAATGTTGGTATTTGTTAAGCACTTACTATGTGCCGAGCATTATTCTAAGCGCTGGGGTAGACACAGGGAATCAGGTTGTCCCACGTGGGGCTCACAGTCTTAATCCCCATTTTACAGATGAGGTAACTGAGGCACCGAGAAGTTAAGTGACTTGCCCAAAGTCACACAGCTGACAAATGGCCGAGCCGGGATTTGAACCCATGACCTCTGACTCCAAAGCCCGCGCTCTTTCCACTGAGCCACGCTGCTTCTCTAAGGTACCGACCAGAGGATTGGAATAATCGTGTTTCCTGGCAGCGTGCAAAATACAGTTAGTTGATGGCATCTTTTGCATCATGATTAGGAAACTCAGAGACTCAACTTGCAATTTGACTCTTGGGGTAGTGAGTTCAGAGGAGTGGTCCATCAATTAATGGTGTTTATTGAGTGCTTAGTATGTGCAGAACACTATACTAAGCACTTTCAAGACAAGATTGTAAGTGCCTCATATTTACCACCTCTTTTATTCTCTGCCAAGCATTAAGTAAAATGCTCTGCACCCAGTAAAGACTCAGTAAATATCACTGATTGATTAAACTGCTAGATCTCACAATCTAGCTGGAGAGACAGAAATTAAAATAAATTACCAATAGGGGAAGCAACAGAGTGAAAGGATACATACATTGGTTTGTCTATACTCTTTTCTTTCAATTCTGTATTTGTCCACTCCCTTGCCCCAACTCCCCTCCCCCAACCAGGTAATCTAAACCCTTTGGTTTAAAAGCTCAAATGATTCAAATTATTCAAACTAGAACAAGATCTACTGTGTCTCTCATGCCAAAACAAATCACTGATTTCAGAAGGGACGCTTTCTCTCCCTTCAGACTGTAAACTTATTTTTGGCAGGGATTATGTCTACCAATTCTGTTGTATTCTCCCAAGCTCTTAGAACAGTCCTCAGCTCCCAGTAAGCACTCAGTAAGCACTGTTTAAGATAATAATGATGTCCCCTCTGGGAAGTGGGTGAAGTGTGTTCTTTTTACCCATTTTACCCATTTCAGTGCCGGTGTGGCTTTATGCAAAGCCCTGTGCAAGGTAGTTCTTAAATTTGGCCTGATGAAAAACAGGCCTAACATCAGACTCCTAGTGATTTTTTTTTAATTTTTCCTCCTTTTTGCAAAAATGATTTTTCAGGCAGGAAGGGGGTTGAAGTCAGGGTTAGAAATAGCTGAACGCCTGTTTCCAGTTGAGCAGATTTTACAGATGTGTGCTGTGATAATTAAAGGTTTGCTGTTCAATTCTCCATAGCTTTTCTGGAGGAGAAAACATGGCTTACCCATCCCAGCTATGGACAAAGTATTTTCTTGCCAGCGTAGGAGGGGAAAAGCTACCTTGCCACAGGTGCTGTCATCTGGGGGGTTAGGGAGGTAGCAAGAATTATTGGCTATAGTTTAGCCCAGCATGGCAGCATTTATGTTGCATAGCAGGTATGTGACCCTGTCCTCTCCTCCTCCTTCCACGCCCCCCATCCGCATCCCTCCTGGCCATTTCTAAAGTTATTCCAGGGCCATTTGAGTTGAGGACTTTTTTTTTTGGCTTCTTGTTTAGAAGACTTGAGTGAAAGAAACCTTTAGAGTTGTGCAGGTGGAAGGGATCTTTTTTGTGTATTTGCAGGGGTTTAATATGTCATTCTGGAACCAGGATAGTAGTTTATATCGGCTTTTATAACATAATTTGTAGAGAATCTACTACATTTTTCTTTCTCAAACCATCTGTTGGCGAGTCAGGAAACCCATTCTGAGAGTGAGGAAACTGGTTCAGAGAAATCAAGAATCCGGCCAGAGGTCAGCCAGGAAGTCTGTGGCCAATTTGCAACTGGATCCCACAGACCAATTCTAAAGTCCATGTTCTGTGAACATGGCCATGCTGCCTGTTTCTGAGTTGCCTGCTTCCCATTTTCCTTCTTGATTTTCCACACCAGGCCCAGAGTATATATTCTCATTATTTTCAGATATTTTTGCTAGAAGCCCCTTGTGATGAAGAGGGATAAAACCCTCCAACATTGCAAGTCATTACACCAAGATTCTCTGAAGTGTCTCTCCCTGAAGACTTTTGCCATTTGGATAGATCATTCATTTCACTATTGATGGGTTCATTCATTCAATCATATTTATTGAATGCTTACTGTGTGCAGATCATTGTACTAAGTGCTAGGGAGAGTACATTACAACAATAAACAGTTACATTCCCTGCCCACAATGAGCTTTCAGTCTAGAGGAAGGGAGACAGACATAAAGACAAATAAAATAAAATTACAGATATGTACATAAGTGCTGTGACTTTGGGAGAGGAGAAGAGCAAAGGGAGCAATTCAGGGTGATGCAGAAAGGAGAGGGAGATGAGGAAAAGTGTGGCTTAGTCTGGGAAGACCTCTTGGAAGACATGTACCTTCAATAAGACTTTGAAGGGGAAGAGAGTAATTGTCAGCTTTGAGGAGGGAGGGTGTTTCAGGCCAGAGGCAGGACATGGGCAAGAGGTCGGTGGCGAGTTAGGCGAGATCGAGCCACAGTGAGAAGATTAGATTAGAGGAGTGAAGTGTGCAGGCTGGGTTGTAGATGGAAAGAAGCGAGGTGAAATGTAGGAAAAGGTAAGATGGTGGAGTGCTTTAAAATCAGTGGTGAGGAGTTTTTGTATGATGCAGAGGTGGATGGGAAACCCTGGAGTTTTTTAAGGAGCGAGGTGATATGTCCTGAACATTTTTGTAAAAAAATTATCTGGGCAGGAGAATGAAATATGGACTGGAATAGGGAGAGACAGAAGGCTGGGAGGTCAGCAAGGAGGCTGATGCAGTAATACAAGCGGGATAGGATGAGTGATTGTATTAACATGGTAGCAGTTTGGATGGAGAGGAAAGGGTGGATTTTTGCAATGTTGGGAAGGTGATACTGACAGGATTTAGTGATGGATTGAATGTGTGGGTTGAATGAGAGAGAGGAGCCAAGGATAGTGCCAAGGTTATGGGCATGTGAGGCAGGAAGAATGGTGGTGCCATCTACAGTGATGGGAAAGTCAGGGGGAGGAATGGGTTTGGGTGAGAAGATAAGGAGCTCTGTTTTGGGCGTGTTAAATTTGAGATGATGGGAGAATATTCAAGTAGAGATGTCCTGAAAGGTTGGAGGCGGAGGTTTGAACTAGATGACTTATAGAGGGCATTTCCAAAGGCCGTATGCCTTTATTTCTTGAGCAGCTGAGACTTCACACTTACTTTGAAAAGCAGAGTTGATCTTTTCATTTCTCTGAGCAGTTTTTGTCTGGATGACGTTGAGATACACGCGAAGCAGGACCTGAAATTCACTGCTGTGGAAGAGATACTTTTTCAGCCAGACACCCATTGTTGCAATCAATAATTAAGTAGCACCTTTTTATGGGATGTCAAGACCCACAATAGGCTGATTGTGCCACTGGAGGCCCTGTCCAGGAGGGCAACCAATTTGCACTTTGGGAGCCACAGATAAGAAGAAGAAGGCTGGTGGGGGGCTGGGGGGGAAGAGTGGAGATCTAGGGGAACTAGACTTTCTAGAAGAGAATGGAAAGGACAATTGGAAAAGGAAAGAAGAAAAGAATCCCAAAGGCAACCAGGTTGATGTGATTGCCGTTAAAGCAATTTGAAGCTCTCCGTTGAAAGGAAAGAGCTCAAGGGATACAAGAAATAAAAAAAAGGAAATGGAAATAGAGAGCGAGAAGGAAATGAAAATATGAAAAATGAAACTGATGAAAGGGAGAAAAGACCTGACACAGCGTATCCTATTTTCAAACTATGTTTCTGCACATTCTTGGGTTCATTTGATTGCAGTTTCTGGAAGGCACCTCAGCAAACAGGAGAGCAAACTAGGGAGTGAAGGCGGAAGATTCTGGATTAGAGAATTTGGGGCATGAAGAGTGATTGGAGGAAGGTGGGACGTGAGGGGAGAGGGGGTGGAGGTGCTCTTGAAATTGCAGTCCCTGCCTCCCAAGTTTCCTTTCCTCTTCAGAATTCCCCCAAACCTCTGTGATGAACAAAGGACCTAATGAAGATCTGACAGCAATTTCAGCCAGGCTTCCTGCTGCTTTGCCTGGGTGGACCCTTCTAAAGGCAGACCCTCCAACCTAATAGAGCTGACTAAGCTGGTGGGGGAAGCCGACTACCCAGATTCCAGTTAGGAAAGAGGCTGAGTATGGGTTGGAGACTCCTATCCTATTTCTTAGGAGAGGGAAGGTAGGTGAGACATGGGGTTCAGAAATCTTAATTCCCTTGCCCTTTTCAACTGAAATGAGACTTTCCTTTAAACTGACATGCCAAAATCTGCAGGACTCATTTCCACTATAGGATTGCAAGGCAAAAACTTTGAAGTCTTTTGGAAACTGTACCCCAGAAGTTTGTAGGGACTAAGGAGCCCAGAGACCCCTCTTCCTCATCCCCTGCTCAGAAGCTAAAATAAAGCATTTGGGCTGAAAGTTTCTCCTTCAGCTGATAGTTCTAGAAATAAGGCCTTTTCTAGGGGCGTTAGAGCAAGCTCTGGATAAACCCTGCAGAGCCATCTCTAAAGCTAAGACCTTACTTCTCCTGCTGAGCCTTGGAAGTAGAGAATTGAGTAGGGGTCTTGCCTGTTTTCTCTTACTCTGTGTCTTGAGGCCCTCCACCTTGGCATTGATCATAACTGAATTATTTATTATGGATCTAAAATATCGTCTCTGTGAGTTTGTAGCTTGTTCCTTTGTAGAAGTATCAGTTGTATCCATATTTATTCTTAAGGACCAGCAGCACAAGATTAAGAGGAAAATAACCCGGAGTTTCCAAGCCAAATGCTGAATTGCAAGGCATATTTCCCTCTATAATGGAGTAGGAAAGACTGTTGATTCTTCATCAGAAGCCATGAAATTACCCTCTAAGTTGCAGTTGGAAGAGGCAGAGAGCAGAGAGCTATCTATCCCTCCATTCTTGGGTTTTATTTTCAGTAGAGGGATACGTCAGAATGAGATGCTGGCTACTGGCATGAGTTTAAGGTCTGGTGGATTATCAGCTGAGCTACCCCAAGGTGAACAGTGAGATTTTCATTTAAAGACTATTTCTCTTATCTTCGACACGTCTCTCCCACTTCACGTTCCTCTTCCCTGATTGCTGTGTCATCCTCCTCATTACTCTGTGGCTGTAACCTCCTCCCTGTCTCCACAGCTGGGTAGGAAAAACCAGCAGCCAATTTGTGTGCCGAATGAGGTTCTGACCCTTTCCTTCTTCTCCCATTCCAATTGGTTGCTACAAAGAGGAGGAAATAGACAGAAAGCTTTGAAAGGAGTTGGAAACGAAGGATTTCTGACTAAATTGCCTGCCTAGATGAGTTTATTGTTTGATTTCTTTGTATATTCTCTATCATTGCAGCAGACAACCGGGAAGCGAAAAGGGATTGTAATCAAACTGTAGCTGTTTGTTAGCAGAGGCAAGGCGTTTTTGATGCTGGTGGGCCACCTTTTGTGTCTCTGCAGAATGGCAGGAATAGCAGTTGGGGGGGTACTTTAGCAGACTTCCTCAAGGGTGTTGTGGGAGTTAGGTGAGGAATGGAAGTGGGGCAAGGTGGAATCGTGTAATTTGATTAAAGGGCTGTGGGGATTTGGAGTGGATTCCTTTCTCCAAGGTGATAGAGCTCTTATTTTTTTCTACTCTTGTCATATCCCACCTTCACTACTGCATCTTCCTCCTTTCTGACCTCCCTGCCTCCAGCCTCTGCCCACTTCAGTCCGTACTTCACTCTGCTGCCCAAATCATTTTGCAAAAATATGTTGTGCACAGGTCTCCCCTCTCCTCCAAAAATCCAATGGTTGCCCATTCTTCTCCATGTCTAACTGGCTGTGATTTCCCCTTCCTCCATCCCCCCTGCCCAGCTGTTTCCAAGGAGCTGTGAATATCAGCTCCAGTGGTTGCCCATGCACCCTTACATCATTGTTGTTATTATTATTATTATTATTGTGGTATTTAAGCACTTAGAATGTGTCAAGCACTGTTCTGAACACTGGGGTAGTTACAAGTTCATCAGTTTGTACATACTCTCTGTCCCACGTGGGGCTCACAATCTTAGTAGGAAGAAGAGCAATTATTTAATCCCCTTTTTACATTTGAGGAAACTGAGGCACAGAGAAGTTAAGTGACTTGCCCAAAGTGACACAGCAAGTAGTTGGAGCCAGAATTACAACCCAGGTCCTCTGACTCCCAGGCCCATGCTCTTTTCACTAGGGCATGCTGCTTCAAACAAAAACTCTATACCAGTGGCTTTAAGGCACTGTCAGCTCTCCCCCTCATACCTGATCTTGCTCCTCTTGGACCGTAACCCAGTCCACACACTTCACTCCTCCGACTTCTCATCTCTCTCGCTGTTGACACCTTGCTCACATCTTCCCTCTGGCCTGGAACTCTCTCTCCCTTTATAGTGGACAGACCACCACTTTCCACCTTCAAAGGCCTACTAAAATCACATCTCCAGAAGACTTCCCTGAATAACCTGTCATCTTCTCACCCTACTCTCCCTCCCTTCTGCATCAGCTATGCACTTGGCTCTGAATTCCCTAAACACTTTAATATTCACCCCACCTCCACAGCACTTAAATACATGTCCGTATTCTCTGCTGCTTTCGCTACCTGTACTCTGTTTTAATGTCTGTCTCTCCCACTAGCTTTTACAAGCTCTTGGAAAGCAGAAATCATGTCTACTAACTCTGTTGTATTGGAGCCTCCCAAGCGCTTAGTAGAGGGCTGTACACTCAGGAAATACTACTGACTGAATAATTCACATCAACCAGTCTTCCATGCTTCCTGGTCTAGTTGAACACTTGGAAAGCAGATTTTCAGTCCCTTGGAGTCTCAGCTTCTGACCTCGGGATTCTACTTCAGCATGTTGTTGTTCCTTCTCATTTCTGCCTGAATAAACGTGTCCCCTGCAGTGACCAAGTATCATCAGCTACACCTGGAACAGCATGAGGAATGGGGTGTGGGAGCTGGCTCTTCCCAAACTCCACTGGGGGGAAGAACTGAAACTAAAACTGGGTCCTTCCAGAACCAAAGTGCTCTCTTCATTATAGTTGTGAAGTGAATAAAAGGGCAGGCAAGTTATGTGCTTTGTATTTTCTCACTTTGCTCTCTTCATGAGACTACAGGAAGATTGTCTCTTATTTTCTTTCCGATGTATTCTAATGGAAAAACAGCCCTATCTGCAGCCATTCTCTTCACTAGTGGCATGTTCATTATAAGATTCTCTTTGATCACCAAAAGGAGCCAGGCTGCTCTTTGTGTGGGAGCTGACAGCTCAGAAACTCTACTCTTCACCCAAAGCTTCCACAATGAAGGAAACATATGCGGAGGAGTTTTGTGATATTAGTATTTCTTTGCATCACCTCTTGGCTTGTTTTTGTTTTTTATCCCCACTGGAAAAGCCTGAAGCGATGACCAAGCTCTCTCAACAGCTGGCACCTTTTTTTCCCCTCCTCTTTGGACAAGAGGAATGATTGTTCTTAGAATGGTAGGTCCTAGGGAAGCCACACTTGCTTGTGGCAGAACACAGTGGTGGAAGAATGATACATAAATTTGCCCATGGATGTTGGCTGCCCTCATCCTACAAATACATCAGGTACTGCCTGTGTTCTCTTCTCCCACATTCCTGCGCTTTAGAACTGTTCTTTTAGACTTTGTTCAGCGAGAAGCACTTTGGTGGTACTTGGTTCCCATCCTGTGACTTTCCCATTGGGAGCGGCTCATAGGCCCAGAGTGAACAATCAAACAATCTATTTTTATTGAGCCCTTACTGTGTGCAGAGTACTGTACTAAGTGCTTGAGAGTACAATACGATAAAAATAATATTTATGGTGCTTGTTTAAATGCCTACTATGTGCCAAGCACTGTTCTAAATACTGGGGTAAATGCAACTAATTCAGGTTGAACACAACCCCTCTCCCACGTGGGGCTCACATTCTCAGTCCCCATTTTACAGATGAGATAACTGAGGCCCAGAGAAGTTAAATGACTTGTCCAAAATCACATAGCAGACAAGTGTCAGGACCTGAATTAGAATCCAGGTCCCTCCGACTCACAGGTCCAAGCTCTATCCACCAAACCATGTTGCTTTACAACAGAGTTGGTGAACACATTCCCTGCCCACAACAAGCTCACAGCCTAGAGGTGGAGACAGACATTAATATAAATACATAAATTATAGATATGTACATAAATCCTGAGGGGCTGTGAGTGAATAAATGGAGCAAATCAGGGCCCCGCAGATGGGAGTGGGAAGAGTAGAAATGAGGCATTGTTAGAGAAGGCCTCTTGGAGGAGATTTGCCTTTTATAAGGCTTTGAAGGTGGGGAGGGTTGGATATAAAGAGAGAAGATGTTCCAGGCCAGAGGCAGAATGTGGTTGAGAGGTCAGTGGCGACATGGACAAGACAGAGGTGCAGTGAATAAGTTGGCATTAGAAGAGCAAAGAGTGCGGGCAGGGTTGTAGTAGGAGAGTAGTGAGGTGAAGTAGGAGTCAAGGTGACTGAGTGCTTTAAAGCAGTGTTTAGGAGGAGCAGCATGGCCTAGTGGAAAGAGCACAGACCTGGTTCTAATTCTGGCTCCACCAGTTGCCCGCTGTGTGACCTTGGGCAAATCATTTACCTTCTCTGTGACTCCATTTCCTCATCTGTACGATGGAGATTTATTGCCTGTTCTCCCTCCTATTTTGCTTATGAACCTCTTGTGGTACAGGGACTGTCTCCGACCTGAATAACTTGTATCTACCAAGGGCTTAATAGAGTGCTTGGCACATAGTAATGCTTAACAAATACAATAATAATAATAACAGTAAAGGAACACTTAATAGGCAGCAACCTCTTTGCATCAGCAAGACTCTGTAACAAGCTAAAGAACCAAGTGAGCAAGGACTACCACTTTCTTGTGCAC
The DNA here is from genome assembly GCF_004115215.2 of Ornithorhynchus anatinus. Lineage (NCBI taxonomy): Eukaryota > Metazoa > Chordata > Mammalia > Monotremata > Ornithorhynchidae > Ornithorhynchus > Ornithorhynchus anatinus. The sequence goes on from NC_041729.1 coordinate 40,640,802, forward strand.
TCAGTAAACACCTCAGGGGCTTGCCAAAAGGGCTTGGGGGCAAATACCACCTTGAGTGCAAAGTCCTGTTTTACTGCCATCCTCTCCCATCCATCTAAATTTGTCTGTTCCCTTTGTGAATCTTTTTTCGGTTGTGTTTGTTCCCCTTCAACCATTCTCCCCTAGGTCTGAGCATCAAATGCCTTTTCCTATTGTAAGGAAAATACCAGTTAGTGACCTCGGTTCACATTTGAGTTGTGCTGACAGGGGCTGGGAGGAAATGGTTGCATGCTACTACCTGGGGGTATAAGCATTTGTGACCTTCAGGTCTGTTGAGATTCTTTCCCTTTTAAACTGCTTTGCACATAAGGGAAATATTACCAGAACACTCTACTTCTAGGAAACATATAGGCTGCAAACTTATCAGTTGCTCTAATATTCTTCTGGTGCAAACTTGTTAGTGCTGAGTAAGGGACTGTTTGTGAGGATGTAAGAAAAACATCCTTGCCCATTTAATTTCTCTTTGTTGGACACAAACCACAGTTCCAGAAATTGATTCTATTCATACCTACACCCTTTGCTCTTGATAGGAAAAAAAGCTATGGAAGCTACTCCTCATTTGAAATTTGCAGTTCTCTTATTTAAGTGAGATTGTGAGATTGCCAGTGGAAGAGATGGAGAGGAAAGGATATGGCTTTAGACTGGAGAGAAAAATTTAAAAATGAATTGGCAAAGTGGTTAAGTACTGAGTCAGTCTCCTGAATGTGGACCCATGATAACTGATGACTGGCCAAGCCGCTATTATTCCTTTTCCCCTTCCTCTTGATTTCCCCTAGAGGCTACTCATTGGGCTGCTTTGTACCTGTGCATCTTAATTCCCTAGTTAAAGAGGATAGTTCCCCACCTGAATGAAAAAATAAGTATTTTCAGTGGGACTCCTTTGCTCTGCTTCTTAGTTTTAGGCTTCTTAATCTCCAAGGAGCTTAGAACCCCTTATTGCCTCAATTCATTCATTTTCTTGGCTTTGACTCCCATCTTTGTGGGTGACTCTCAAATCTACCTCAGCAAGCTTTATCCCTCTACTCTGCAACCTCACCTTTCCTCTCGCCTTCAGGATATCTCTATTTGAATGCCCCACCATCACCTCAAACTTATCATGTCCAAAAGAGAAATCATCTTTCCACCCAAACCCTCTCCTTCCCCTTACTTTCCCATCACTGTAGACAACACCGTCATCCTCCCTGGACATCATCCTCATCTCAGTTCTGTCATTCAGCCCACATGTTTAATCTGTCACCAAATCCAACTGGCTCGACCTTCACAACATCTCAAATAATAATACCAATTTTTATGGTATTTGTTAAATGCTTACTCTGTGTCAAGCATTGTTCTAAGCACTGGAGTAGGTACAAGTTAATCAGGTTGGACACAGTCCCACGTAGGGCTCACAGTCTAAGATCTCTCTAGAATCCACCCCTTCCTCTCCATCCAAACTGCTACCATGCTGGGTCAAGGACTTGTCATATCCTGCCTAGACTACTGCATCAGCCTCATCACCATCCTCTGCCTCGAGTCTTTCCCTTCTCCAGTTCATTTAACACTCTGTGGCTTGGATCATTTTTTCTTAAAAATCTCTACACCTTTTTCCCCACTCCACAAAAACCTCCAATGGTTGCCCATCCATATCTGCGTCAGACAAAATCTTTTTACCGTCAGCTTTAAGACACTCAAATTAGTTATGCTTAAACCTGTTTCACTCCCCCTAAAATCAACTTGCTTACTTAATTCCTCTAACACCAGCCTATTTACTGTCTCTCAGGCTCATCTCTCTCACTGTTGATACTTTATTCACATCTTCGCTCCTGCGTGGAACTCCCCCTTCTCATCCGATCCACCACCACTCTCCTTATCTGTAGAACCGACTACTATCTCCTGCAGGGAACAGTTACTCAACTAAAGATCTCTTCAGTCACTCTAATCTCCCTTCCTTCTGCATCATCTATGCACCTGAGCCTGTAGCTCCTAAGCACTTTGCTACTCAGCCCACACCCACAGTACCTATGTAACTACCCTTCCTCTATGCTCTTTCCCCTATTTGTGATTTATCAATCAGTAAATCAGTAAGTGGTATTTCAGTCCTTACTGTATGCAGAGTACTGTACATGAGAAAGTACAAAACAAAGTGATCCCTGCTCACAAGGAACTTAGGGTCTACTGCTCCAAACAAAAACTCCTCACTCTAGGCTTCAAGGCTCTCCATCACCTTGCCCCTTCCTACCTCTCCTCCCTTCTCTCTTTCTACCGCCCACCCCGCACGCTCCGCTCCTCTGCCGCCCACCTCCTCGCCGTCCCTCGGTCTCGCCTATCCCGCCGTCGACCCCTGAGTCACGTCCTCCCGCGGTCCTGGAACGCCCTCCCTCCTCACCTCCGCCAAACTGATTCTCTTTCCCTCTTCAAAACCTTACTTAAAAATCACCTCCTCCAAGAGGCCTTCCCAGACTGAGCTCCTCTTCCCCCTCTACTCCCTCTGCCATCCCCCCTTTACCTCTCCGCAGCTAAAGCCTCATTTTCCCCTTTTCCCTCTGCTCCTCCACCTCTCCCTTCCCATCCCCACAGCACTGTACCCGTCCGCTCAACTGTATATATTTTCGTTACCCTATTTATTTTGTTAATGAATTGTACATCGCCTTGATTCTATTTAGTTGCCATTGTTTTTACGAGATGTTCTTCCCCTTGACGCTGTTTAGTGCCATTGTAGTGCCATTGTTCTTGTCTGTCCGTCTCCCCCGATTAGACTGTAAGCCCGTCAAACGGCAGGGACTGTCTCTATCTGTTGCCGACTTGTTCATCCCAAGCGCTTAGTACAGTGCTCTGCACATAGTAAGCGCTCAATAAATACTATTGAATGAATACAGTGGGAAACAGACATTAAAATAATATTAATTGTATTTGCTAAGCACTTACTGAATGCCAGGCACTGTACTAAGCTCTGATGTAGATATAAGCAAATCGGATTGGACACCGACCCTGCCCTAAATGGGGCTCTCAATTTTAATCCTATTTTCCAGAAGATGTAACTGAGGCACAGAGAACCCATCCCCTCAGCACTGTACTCATCCGCTCAACTGTATATATTTCCATTACCCTATTTATTTTGTTAATGAAATGTACATTGCCTTGATTCTATTTAGTTGTCATTGTTTTTACGAGATGTTCTTCCCCTTGACTCTGTTTATTGCCATTGTTCTTGTCTGTCTCCCCCGATTAGACTGTAAACCCGTCAAACGGCAGAGACTGTCTCTATCTGTTGCCGACTTGTTCATTCCAAGCGCTTAGTACAGTGCTCTGCACATAGTAAGCGCTCAATAAATACTATTGAATGAATGAATGAGAAGGTCACACAGCAGACATCTGGTGGAACCAGGATTAAAACCCAGGTTCTTCTGACTCCCAGGCCTGTGCTATCTCCTCTAGGCCATGCTGCTTCCATAAAATAGTTGAGGGATAGTCTCAAGATTAGGGGTAGGGGAAATAGTAGAATATAAGGATACTTACATAAGTACTGTGTGGCTGGAGTGACTATCAAAATATTATTAACAGTATTAAAATATATTTTAATGTCTGTCTTCCTCACTTGATTGTAAGCTTCCTGAAGGCAGGGATTGCGTCTACCAATTCTGTTGTATTGCACTCTCCCCCAAGCACTCAGTATATTGCTCTGCATTCAGTAAGCACTCAATATATACTGTGGATGGATGGATCCTGAACATTTGCTTCCTTCTTTGATTCATCTTGTCCAAACTCAAGTCTGTCTCTTACCAGGCTGAATTTGAAACCCCATTTATTTGTCTAAAAACAAAGCAGAACTGTCAGAATTAAACTGGGATTCGATTTTTCAATTTAGAGAGATGGAGATCTGGAGAGACCATCAGGTAAGCAGGTGTGATTACCTGGGGATGTGACCAACAGGGGAAAGGAGCTGGGGCAGATGGATGCCCAGGGACAGAAGCAAATTGCCAACCCTCAACAGGGCCTCCCGGTGACAGTGGAGCGCAATGGGCTGAAGAATGAAAATGTGCCGGATTCACTGACTTGCATAAAAAAACTGTGATCCCTTCGCATAGCCCTTCATTCAAGGCATATGGATTTCAAGAGCAGCTGTTGGCTGGGCTGCCTCCCTGCCATCTTGGCAGCCGGTCGTGGAGCACAAATGGAAGGATAATAAGATCTTCCTCTCTCAGGGGGTTGCCCGCCTTGTGGCAGTTGTAAATATTCTCATTCAAGCAAAAGCCTTTGGCATATCAGGTTCGCTGATGAATGCTTCACGCCAGTTGGATCCACTCCATAGAAAACCAGCTGGTCTAGCCTGGAGACAGCGGTGTGTCTCAAGAGTCAGCTCTCAGACAAGGTTGATGCCATATAAATTCCTTCCGTCAAGGCCAGGGTCTCAGAATGGCGGATGTGAGAGTGTGTGGTGTGTGCACGAGTGGGCGTGCATGGACAACATTGCTTATAAGGGAAGAGTAGTGAGCTAATGATGGCATTGATGACAAAGGAGAAGCCTTCTCCAGTTATCTTCTAATCTCCTCCCTTTGCATTCCCCCCACCAGCATCAACTTCAGTGCTTCTATAACACTTAAACAGTGGGCTTTCTCCCCTGCTCTCTTCCCCACCCCCACCCCCACAGCACATATGTAAATATTTTTATTACTCCTCTCTGTGGTTTATTTTGTGTTTATTTTGTGTGTCTTTCTCCTCATCTAGATTGGAAATTCCTTGAGGGTAGGGATCAGGTAAACTAATTTGATTGTTACTCTGAAAGCTGTAAGTACTCACTAAATACTTGTGGTAGAAGTCAGAAGGGCTCCAAATCTCTATTAATTTTAAACTCCATGAGCTTGATCTTCAAAGTGTACCTCAAATCGCCATTATATTGTTATGCATCCTAGGAGTACCCTTTCTCTCTCTCTCCCTCTCTCTTCATAAAATTTATATATACATATAATGTAATATATATGTATCCCGGTCTTGAGAGTCAGAGGTTGTGGTTCTAATCCCGGCTCTACCACTTATCAACTGTGTGACTTTGGGAAAGTCACTTAACTTCTCTGTTCCTCAGTTACCTCATCTGTAAAATGGAGATTAAGACTGTGAGCCCCATGTGGGACAACCTTATTACCTTGTATCTACCCCAACGCTTAGAACAGTGCTTGTCACATAGTAAGCGCTTAGCAAATACCATCATCATCATCATATATAAACGTATACGTTGCAAACAACTCTGCTGATGAAATTTCATCCCTCTGATCTTGACTGAAAATTAAACAATCAATCGAATTTATTGAGTGCTTGCTATGTGAAGAGCACTGTACTAAGGACTTGGGCGAATACAACAGAGTTGGTAGACACTTTCCCTGCCCACAAGAAGCTTACAGTCTAGAGGGGAAGCAGATATTAATATTCATAAATAATGGTTGTGTACGTAAGTGCTGTGGGGGATGATGGTTGAGTGAATAAAGGTTGCAAATCCAAGTATGAGGGCAACGCAGAAGGCAGCGGGAGAAGAGAATATAGAGATGTAGTCGAAGAAGACCTCCTGGAGGAGATGTGCTTTTTAATAAGGCATAGAAAGTGAGGAAAGTGATGGTTTGTCAGATACGAAGGGGGAGGGAGTTCCAGGTTAGAAACAGGATGTGGTCAAGGGGTAGGTAATGAGATACACAATATTTTCCTCACAGTGGCCATGACAGGATAATAGAACATATTTCTAGCCTCTTGCCCAAAAATACTAAGCAGTGTGTTCCTAACTAGGGCTTTTTGGACATCCTCTAAAGAATCAATGCCCTCAACATTTGCGGGCATCTGAACCTGAGATCTGATCGGGCTCGGAGGACTCTAAGGAATCCAAAGATAGCTGCTGATGTGGTGTGATTCTCGGGATGACCAATAAAGTCGAGGTATAAATAAATGCCGCCCAGCTTCCCACTAAACTGACTCAACTCTTTCAAACTACCCTGGATGCAATTGTAGTTTTAGGCATTAACAAATGGGCAGCTGCAGGTTTATTCCTAGACCTCCCTGACTGGATCCACATTCCTGTGGAAGGAACTGAAGGGGACCAGTTTCCAGAAATGCAACACCATTTGCTGTTTAGTCAGACAGCGATCAATAACTTGTTGCAGTGTATGGATTATTTAAATCCATTTGCTTCAGAGCTGGATAGTTTAAGAAAAAGATTAATCTCCAGAATAGATCTGTTGTCTTAGATTTCCACAGTTTGGGATGCATATTATTCTGTCCATCAGAGATCCTGAGCAATAATCAGTCAATGATATTTACTGAGTGATTACTGTGTGCAGAGCACTGTACTAAATACTTGGAAAACTACAATACCATCATTTGGTCTACATTTGGCAATAAGTGGCCATAGTCTTATCCCCAAGGGTCATCCTTTCATCCAAAATTGAAGAGATAAAATGGTACTTTAAGAATGTGATCTTAACCCTTAGTATACTTGATTATTTAACAAGCTGGTAATCTGCAGTGAGCTGAATGGGAAGTTTGATCCACCTACAAAATTCTGTATGTCACAGAACTCACTGTCTTCTCTTCTGAATAGTTGAGGATTCTAAGGATGGGGTTGAGAAGTGATAGCCAAAGAGGGGATTCCCCAGATAACTGGGATCAGGCAGAGAGAGAATCATTAGGAAAGGCTTTTTGACAAGTGTTGGAGATTCTCTTCCCCTCTTCAAAACCCTACTTAAAACTCACCTCCTCCAAGAGGCCTTCCCAGACTGAGCTCCTCTTCTCCCTCTACTCCCTCTGCCACCCCCCCTTTACCTCTCCGCAGCTAAACCCCCTTTTTCCCCCTTTCCCTCTGCTCCTCCACCTCTCCCTTCCCATCCCCACAGCACCATACTCGTCCGCTCAACTGTATATATTTTCATTACCCTATTTATTTTGTTAATGAATTGTACATCGCCTTGATTCTATTTAGTTGCCATTGTTTTTACGAGATGTTCTTCCCCTTGACGCTGTTTAGTGCCATTGTTCTTGCCTGTCCATCTCCCCCGATTAGACTGTAAGCCCGTCAAACGGCAGGGACTGTCTCTATCTGTTGCCGACTTGTTCATCCCAAGCGCTTAGTACAGTGCTCTGCACATAGTAAGCGCTCAATAAATACTATTGAATGAATGAATGAATGGAGAGATCTCTTCAGTTGCTTCTTGAATCCCAGGATGATCTAGCAATTCTCATAGCCTGCACAAAATCCCGGGAATTCCATCAGCTGTGGTTGCTGGATCACATCTGCTCTTTTCTTTGTATTTCATAAATTTTCCATACCTAAAATTTGCGTTCCTTCCAGAGAAGCACTGTGGTCTAGTGGAAAGAACACAGGACTGGGAGTCAGAAGATCTCAGTTCTAATACTGCTTCTGCTACCTGCCTGCTGTGTGACCTTGGGCAAGTCACTTAATTTTCTGCTCCTCAGTTACTTCTTCTATAAAATGGGTATTTGACACGTGTTCCCTCCCAATTAGATTGTGAGCAGGGACCTTTATTTTTTTTGATATTTGCGAAGCGCTTACTATGTGCCAGGCACTATACAAATTGCTGGGGTAGATACAAACTAATCAAGTTGGACACAGTTCTTGTCCCACATGGGACTCACGATCTTAATTTTCATTTTACAGATAAGGGAACTGAGGCACAGAGAAGTTAAATGATGGTAGGTAAATTGCAGAGTCAGGATTAGAATCCTGGTCCTTCTGACTCCCAGGCCCATGCTCTGTCCACTAGGCTTATGTCTGACCTGATTGTCTTGCATCTACCACAGTGCTTAGTATGGTGCTCGACATAAGTAAGACCCTGAGGTAGGAAGCAGATACTGAGTTTCTTACTTATCAGGGAATCAGAGATTCCTGTCCAGGGAGAGGTCCTGAGGAGATCCCTTCTTGTCCTGGAAGAGTGGGATGGAGCTGTGCTTTCTGCGAACAAAATCAGGGAGCAGAATGACTCCGGTGAAATTAAATGGACACGAAAATATCTCCAACCAAGGGTTTGGTGAATGTTCAATCAGCCATCCTTTTGCTATTGGCTACATGTGTTTTGTTGCACTTGTTGGAATTACATAAGCATGGCTAAAAATTAACCTCTTTCACTTCAGTAGAAAGCCCCTAGGTTCTGACAGGCCTTCTGTTCAGAGATGGAAAAAAGGAACATCCCTGAAACCTGACTTCTTTCTTTCCTGGAAGAAGATTCTCCTAAATTTACTTCCCCCTGGGGCAATGAGGCATAAAAGCCAGATATTTGAGGGTTAATTTCAGGAATAGAATGATCAGTGATTCAGAAGAATTTGATGGCAAAAACCGTCTTTCGTTTTCACAGTCTCAGAAGCCCCCATCCTTTCCTTTTTATGCCTCACATTATCCTATTTCCACCACATTTTCTCTCCATTATTAAATGTACGGTTTTGAAATCTAAACTCCAGACTTGATATTTAAGTTTTCTCTTGGGGGGAAATGCCTACAAAATTGAAAGCAATATAATTCCAATTATCCAAAGGTAATGGGAAACAGAGTGTGAGTTTTAGGATAATCAAGGGGTACCGATAAACAGGGAAATTAGTTTGCAAAATAGGCAGTGAGGGTGAAAATCGGTTGCAGTACAGAGAATTTTGGGATAATCAAAGTTAAAGTCCATTTAAAATTCAGCAAGGGCTTTTGATTTTTCCATCTGCTTACAACCCGCTTAAAATAATGGGGCCTCTGATGGAACATTATTGCTTCGATCAAATGCCACAAATGCCAAATGTAGAGAACCAACTTAGATTGTGGCAGAATTATTTAATGTGCCCAGAGAAAGGAAGCTCTTTTTTCCCAGAGTTACCCTCTTTGGCAAAATTTTGACTGATCCATCAGTATAAGAAGTGCAGGTGGTGCTGCTGTGATAGATCTCACCCACTGTGTGATCACTTGTACGTTGGTCTTCTAACTCTCAACAGTGCCAGAAATCAGAGTAGTCTCTCTCTCTCTCTCTCTCTCTCTCTCTCTCTCTCTCTCTCTCTCGTTATCTCTCTCCCCCTCCCTTTTTTCTCCCTCCATCTCTCCAAACTGCTTCTCCCAAATCCTGACTTTTTGACCAAATTGAGGCCCGATCATTTTGCCCAAAGAGGACGGCAGTTTTCTCCCTTGGCTCTCATGACTAGATGAGACTGTTGATAGCTCTAGGAGTGGCGAATAAGAGGCTCTGTTCAGATGGAGATGGATCGTAATTACAGTAGATGAAGGGCACACTCCACAGCTTCAGCAAGAGCTCTGAGATTACGCTATAATCATTGTTTGTAAGCAGATTGGAACGAAGGGTAATCAGCCAGTCGGCCTTTACATATGATTTCAGGACTTGAGATCATCCTCCAGAAGGAACTCGGCGACCTGGATTGCATAGTCGTTAAGGTTGCCAAAATCAAGAAGCCCCATTTCCCTAAAAATGGGAATTTTAGTGGGCTGGAGGAAGGACCTAGAAGTGGGACAGGCTCCCAGGTTTATCAGGAGGGCTTTCAGGCAAGGAGGACTTTGGGATTCCATAGGCTAACTGGCATGAAAAGGCTGAAGGAAGCTTGGCTCTAGGCGTGCTTCACAGTTTGGCATCTTGAAACACCATCTGGCCTCAGTTTTGCTGACCCAATAGTACTTTGGTTTTCCTGCTCTCTCTCTGACCAGTCCTCTGCCTCTGTGGGCATCTCCTAAGGCTCTGCCTGAGTCTCCTCATCTCCTCACTCTATACTGACTCACAGGGAGCTCATCCGCTCAAATGGCTTCAGCCACCATCTCCATTCATTCATTTAATTGTATTTATTGAGCACCTACTGTGTGCAGAACGCTGTCCTAAATGCCTGGGAGAGTACAATATAACTGTAAACAGGCACATTCCCTGCCCACACAACTCCCAAATTTACCCCTGCGCCAGATTTCCCGTCTGCCCTGCAGCCCCACATATCCCTTTTTATCCAGGACATCGCCACCTGGACGGCCCTCCAACAACTCAAACTCAATATGTCTAAAGCAGAATGAGAGGCATACCCCCCAGCCCTGAACAACCTCAGTATGCTCAGTATGGAGATCTCTCATGCACTAATTGATGACTTTGCCCAGGATCCATAAACCTGGCCCGATGTTACAACCAGGCACCAAGGGCAAGATAATTCACTCCCAGCCCCCTCCTCCCCTTGCACTGAGGTGTTCCATGTCCATTCTATCCCTGGCTGCCTAAAGCCGCAGAAGCCCTCAATGCGGTGGTTTGGACATACCTTTCCCAAACCCAGTGCCAGATGAATGGTGCCCCATTTTCCAGCCATAGGAAATGGACACTGGAACAGCCTGGGAAAGATGGGGCACCGGCTTTTGCGGTGGGAGAGAGCATCGTTCTCCTTCCTTTCCTTCATTTTCTACTTCCTGGGTCCTAATACGGTGCCTTGTTTCAAGTGGACGCTCAAAAAAATAACTAATATTATTGCCGTTACTTTAAAAAAAACCCCACAGGAAGTCACCATAGCGAAGAGCTTTCCACATCAATTATCAATTATAATAATAATTGATATAATTGATAATCAATAATAATAATAATGTTGGTACTTGTTAAGCGCTTACTGTGTGCTGAGCACTGTTCTAAGTGCCGGAGTAGGTACAGGGTAATCAGGTTGTCCTACATGAGGCTCACAGTCTTAATCCCCATTTTACAGATTAGGTAACTGAGGCACCGAGAAATTAAGTGACTTGCCCAAAGTCACAGAGCTGACAGGTGGCGGAGCCAGGATTAGAACGCATGACCTCTGACTCCTAAGCTCATGCTCTTTCCACAGAGCCACACTATTACACTGGATACTCCTTCAAAGCAGGAATCGTGTCTACCAACTCTATTACTCTGTCTCAAGTACCAAGTACAGTGCCCTACTCACACAGTAAGTGCTCAATAAATATCACTGATTGATCCTAAGGAGTTACCGTCCTCATAGGGTGAAGTAGTTCCATATCCCTAAGATTTTCCCAGTAGGAGGCCAACTACAAACAAGGTGTAGACTCTTTTTTCCCACAGGAAACTTTGCTTTTTGAGTGTTTTTATTTCCTTTCTTCTGAGTCCATGGCAGCAACATGTCCAGGCAGGCAAAGCCAGACCTATCAATCAGACCCAGGGACATTTTCCTATTGGCTTGTGACAAAATTCTCCCAGTGAGTTGGGAACTGCTTGAAGTCCTGTTCCTAATTATAAACCCTCTGGTGTCTGTGAGCACAGCAAGAACATTCAGTCCAGACACAAAGCTAACACCAGGCAGCAAGTGCCTTGATGTTCCTCTGATGTGAAATGAGGAAAAGAGGTAGTAATAAAAGCTGCAAATCCAGCCCAGCCATCATCACAGAAGGAGGGGAGAGAGTTTTCTCTCACAGGCTCTATGGGAGTGCCTCAAGTCTGAAAATAAGAGAGTTCAGAGGAGACACCCCAAAGCACTAATGCTTTAACCTAAGAAATGTGAGTTAGTATGCGTTTACGAAAACGTGTCTGGAAACGTGTCAGGACGAACCCAGCCCCATCAGGCATCCATACTCCACCTGAGTCAAGTTGCTTGTTACAATTCCTGCTTTCAGCCCTTCGTTTGAATCCACTTCGTGTGTACCTGCCAGGAACGGGGAGTGCCCCCTCCCAGCGAACTCTCAGAAGGCAACCCTTTGCTATCTGCAAGGTGGAAAGAAGAAAGAGGAAGGTTGCAAATGGTTTGTGGTCCTGAAAATATACTGGGTCCCACAGGTGACAAGCTGGGTTTTAAAGGAAGAGTAATTCTCCAACCTGCCCATTGGTTTGAGCCTCCTCTTAGCTGTATAAGCTGGTTCAGGTCTGAAGGTGTTTAATTATCACTCTTCCCAGGTCACAGACTCCACAAGGCATTCAAGACAGCTCTGCTCCATAGGTGGTTTCCCAGTGACAGACCCAGAATTACAGAGTTGTCAGGTCAGCTCCCTCCAACCCACTGCAGAGGAAAACTCCTTGTCTCTCTTTTGGTGCGCAGATATTTTGAAGGGGATTTCTCTTCTACAGGCTCATTCCCGTCGGCTAATAATCACTCTCCACTGCTGTGGGAGAGGGTAAATACCCAGTAAGCACTTAGAACACAGGCAGTATTAAAGGCAGGCAGGGTGCCAACATGCAAACCTTCAGGCTAGGAAATGGTAACTGGAGGGTAGGGGTTTAGGTTTGTTTTAGTTTTGGGGAAGAGTCATCCTGACCAAAGCCATCTCCAAGCAGCTCTTCAGAGCCCTCCAGTGCCATCCTTTCAGGACAAAGTCCTTGAAGAATCATACCTTCTGTAGTGTTTCTTCCCCTTTCACTACCGACTTCTCTATCTCAGTCAGCCTCATACTGGGAAGTCAGTATTTCCACAGAATTCTCCAATTTGTTAGGAGATTCTGCTTCATCTCCAGTTCAAAGCCTGCTTCTTCAACAAGCAGTCCATTTTCCATTCTGTTGGAATTTTTGAAGCTTCCACCCACCCCCTTGGTGTAATAGTCATTCATCATAAATAATGCTAGGCAATGTTCACAGTGTGCATAGGACAGGGTTTGGCCGCTCCAAGAACTTCTAGTATCAGGTGGCATAATGGGCATCACTTATATAGCCAGCATTTAGAATATCAGCACATGAATCTCACACCAACTGGTATTAATCATTAAAGTGGATTTTATATTTTGAATTAATTATTTTATATACACTATTACTTTTTCTTTGGGCAAGCAGGGCCAGAGCAGGGCAGTAGGGGGCTGGGGTAGTCCCCGGGTGGACAGAAGTGGTAGGTTAATTGATTTCGTGGAACTGAAATGGCCTGGCAGTAAGGTTAGAGTGCCCCCTCTCTGCCCCCCGTTTCACTGTGATCTTAGTTATATATCAAGTTGGGGAAATACTTTCCCACGACAGACACATTTTCCAGAGGCTGAAGAGCAGGGAGGCTAAATCACTCTTTCTTTCCCCACCCTTTTGAAACTTCTGACAATATAATGTCTCAAGGACCTGGAGATTTGTGTCAGTGTCTCTTCTGATGGATTATTAATACATCCCCAAACCCTGGTAGCCTATTTAATAAAAGTAATAAGTGTCCTGGTACTAGCTGGGGAAGATTACCGCCTGCACACCAGGAAGATTTATGGCTCCCAACAGCCAAGGAGCAGCTGGGGAGGTAGAGGTATTACCCAGAGTAACTTTAATAGCTCACCCTACGCCTCCTCCATCTCCTCTTTACTGATGAGTTGATCAAATTAAAGGGGCTGGTAGGAGCCAGGGGGGCAGGTGGCCCAGTATTTTTTGGATGAGGTCTGTCAGCAATTCTTGTTCCTACCCAGCATTACCGTTGGTTAACAAACCCAGCTGGAACATCTCCATGAGGCAGAAACTTAGGAAAAAGCCTCTGCCTTTCCTAGCCCTTGAAGCAACTTTTAAAGCTCTTTCTCACATCCCCACAGCATTAAGTGTGAGTATAGTTCTCAGAAAATGGAAACTGCAAAGAGGGAGAGATGAGAAAACATTTGATTGAAAGTTCTGATTTTTAAACCCCAGATATTTTTTCCCATTCTTTGATTTTGTCTTATCGCCTTTCTCCCCCTTCCTCTCTGACCCTTGAATAAGTTAGTGCCATTTTCTAAGCAGGTCACGAATGCAGGCATTCTGGAAGCAGCCCTCTTCTCTTGCCTCATCAAACCATGCTGCCGCAGAGCCATTGTGAACCTTTCATAGGGTCAGAAAGCAGTTTATTTACTTGATTCATTTAAAATGTACCCATTACCCTAGGGCCGCGATGCGTTCAACTTCACCATTGAATTATATACAGCTGCAAATGTTCCTGTGGAAAAGGAGAGAGCCAGAGAAGAATTCTGTGGGATTTCTGGACTGAAGACACAGGACTTGCCATGGTCCTGGAGTTTACTAAACCAGGGTCTTCTGCTAGGTCTCTTGACCTAGAAAAGAATGGGATCTGTCAGGTCTTTTGATTTAGACAATTGGGTGCTAATGAGGAACTCACAAAAATATCTACTTTGAGGAAAGAGGTGACAGCAAAGCGTAACTTTGGTAGGAGCTAGTTAAAAAAAGATTTACCTCAGTCTGAACCCATTGGGATCTCTGCCACCGCAGCTCATGCCACAAAGCACAACAAGGAGCTATGTCTCAGAAACAGTCCAGGAGAGAGGTCTATACCTAATGCTTCAGAAGAATCTATTAAAAACGCCTATAATGCACTTAATCGTGGTAAGGTATTTCTTCCCGACCCCAGTTGACAATCAGTTTATGCTCTAAAACTTGGGAATTGATAGGTGTTTTCACTTATTTTTTTTTTCCTGCTGAGCACAACAGGCACTTTTCAGAGGCTATTCTTATATTCGTACCTCCACATGAAAGTTCTCTTTACAATCTCTCAGAGTTATTGGCCTCTGTAGTGGGCCTCAGCTCCGAATTCCAGAGGTAAATTCTATATTGTATAAAAGGAAATGTATGTGTGGGTAGAGTAATGGAGGACAAGAAAGAACATTCGATTGGGTAGGAAGGATTCCTGGTTTAGTTCTTCACTCTATACTTCTTAACTGCTTTGGGCACATCACTATCTTTGGGCCTTGGTGACTTCTTATGTTTAAAAAAAGAGTCATTTGGGAAGGAGGCAGATTATATTTGGCTCATGGGTGAATACTGTAAACATTCCGAGCTTTTTGACGAAGTGCTCTCTATAAAGACTAGGAAATTTTAGTACATATATATTTAAAATTTGTCTAATCCTAATATGGCAATAAGTAATAAATGTGTAATGCTCATAGTAGAGGTTCAGTACCCATTATTGACAGACTGAATAAGGGCCTCTGAATAGTCTTTCCCATTTGATTCATGATTTTATTAAGCATTGCCCACTTTTTTCCTTTTCCAAGTAAATAAGCTTGTCTCCTGAGTGTTTTCTTTGTAAGACTTCTCCCTCTATTCGGCTCATATTGGCTAATAATTACCTTAGCTGGGCACACTCTGTTTACCTTGGGGATGAAGAGATCGGAAATGAATCTGGTATCTAAGTGGAGGCTGTCCTGTCAGTTTCCGAGTTAAAGTATTTTCTGTGTTTCTCTCCTTCTTTAATTTATCCCAGTGCTATTGAAAATAATTTGAGAGCATCTGAGCTTAGAGAAGACCCCTTTATTAAGCCATCTATGTCGATGCCTCCCTCATTCTTGAAATTTGAAAACTCTTCCCATTCCCAACTTGATTTCCACACCCTTTTGCTACCCTGAACATAGTTGAGATTTCCTCAGCCAACAGTGCCTCCCATTTGTCTGACCCCGGATTCTCTAGTCTTGTAAAACCTAAAAATCTTGGCATCTCTTATCTTGAAGTACATAACAAATTGTGATCCATTCTGCACCTTGTTAAATGTTTGTTTGTTTTATAGTGCTTGTTAAGTGCTTACTATATGTCAAAAACTGTTCTAGGAGCTGGGGTAGGTATAGGTTAATTAGATATTTCATCTCACAGGTCCTTAATAAATGTGCTTAGAAACTCTGATCTCAGCAATGATCCAGACAGTAGTGTACTATTAACCTCTTTCTGTGTTGAAAAAATCATTGCTTCCCCTTAACCGTTTTTAAATCCATTGAAAAACTACACTTGTCATTCTGTGATTATAAAGTTTCCTTATTAGACTCTGGAGGATTTTTTTTCCTTCCCAAAGGCTAAACAACTTGGGCCCACTCTTGCTCTCAACTGTTATTTTTTTAAATTATGTTTAAAAATCTTAGGCAGAGAGATACACTTTTCTTTTATCAGTCAGACTAATTTGACCTAATCCAAGTATTCTTTCCTGGATGCTTTCTTACCAGTTATTTAATCATTTTTCTCAGATGTTTTTCAGAAATTGTACATTTAGAATTCTTCAGCCTCTAGTTTCCAGAATCCTTAAAGCTCACCATTTTCTAGTGATGAATCCCACTTGACCACTTTGGAGTCCTCCTGAGAGAGCAGGACTTAAGGACAAATTACATCTCTTCCCCCATAATCAAATACTTTTGTTCCTTTAGAAGTCTCTGCTAATCACCATTTACCTGGAGCAGTTCAGTCCCATTGTATTCACCTTCTGGTGCCACATTCTCTTCTTCTCTTCTAAGAATGCAGCTGAGCTAAAAGATCCCTGCAGAAACTGGATTTAACATCTTCCCATTTACACATCTTGACTTTTTTTTTCACTTACTCTCCATTAGATGACTCCCACATATCTATTCCTCTAATTTCGCCTTATTCTCCATTTTATCAAGAGTGTCCCACATCAGCAGTATTAGTAGTAATAACAGTGATAAGAATTGTAGTATTTTTTAAGTCCTTATTATGTTCCTAGGCACTGTACTAAGCTCTGGGGTAGATACCAATGAATCAGATCAGACACAGTTCCTGCCCCATAGGGAGCTCACAGTCTTAAATTGGAAGGAGTAAGAGAAGTGCTCAATAAATACCATTGACTGATTAATTAATTGTGTCTACCAACTCTGCTGTATTATACACTCCAGCTCGTAGTACAGTGCACTTCAGACAATAAGTGCTCAATAAATAGCATTGATTGAACATGCTTAGAATTTTCATATTTTCTAATCTCATCCTGACCCCTCCCCCCCCCCATTTTCTAAGGCCCTTGTTCCATTCTGGTTTTAGCACATGTCCATATTCTCCGCTGGTTCATTCACTCAATTGTATTTATTGAGCGTTTACTGTACGCAGAGCACTGTACTAGTGCTTGAAATGTACAGTTTGGCCACAAGCTCCTTAATTCATTCAATAGTATTTATTGAGCGCTTACTATGAGCAGAGCACTGTACTAAGCGCTTGGAATGAACAAGTCGGCAACAGATACAGTCCCTGCCCTTTGACGGGCTTACAGTCTAATCGGGGGAGACGGACAGACAGGAACGATGGCAATAAATAGAGTCGAGGGGAAGAAAATCTCGTAAAAACAATGGCAACTAAATAGAATCGAGGCGATGTACATTTCATTAACAAAATAAATAGGGTAATGAAAATATATACAGTTGAGCAGACGAGTTCAGTGCTGAGGGGATGGGAAGGGAGAGGGGGAGGAGCAGAGGGAGATGGGGGGAAAAGAGGGTTAAGCTGCGGAGAGATGAAGGGGTGGCGGTAGAGGGAGTAGAGGGAGAAGGGGAGCTCAGTCTGGGAAGGCCTCTTGGAGGAGGTGAGTTTTAAGTAGGGTTTTGAAGAGGGGAAGAGAATCAGTTTGGCGGAGGTGAGGAGGGAGGGCGTTCCAGGACCGCGGGAGGACGTGGCCCAGGGGTGGACGGTGGGATAGACGAGACCGAGGGACGGTGAGGAGGTGGGCAGCGGAGGAGCGGAGCGTGCGGGGTGGGCGGTAAAAAGAGAGAAGGGAGGAGAGGTAGGAAGGGGCAAGGTGACGTAGAGCCTCGAAGCCTAGAGTGAGGAGTTTTTGTTTGGAGCGGAGGTTGATAGGCAACCACTGGAGGTGTTTAAGAAGGGGAGTGACATGCCCAGATCGTTTCTGCAGGAAGATGAGCCGGGCAGCGGAGTGAAGAATAGACTGGAGTGGGGCGAGAGAGGAAGAAGGGAGATCAGAGAGAAGGCTGACACAGTAGTCTAGACGGGATATAACGAGAGCCTGTAGCAGTAAGGTAGCCGTTTGGGTGGAGAGGAAAGGGCGGATCTTGGTTTGCCCTAGTTTCACAATCCCTCATAGTTATTTTCTGTCATGTTCCTGGAGGCCCAGCCTTGTTTTAGCCTCATGTTTCTAAGACTCCAGGGCCTGGCTCATTTCCTGGCCACAGGTTCACCTCTGAAATTCCCATCAACTTTCTATGAGTGTGCTCTCCCTCTCTCTCTTTCTCTCTCTCTTTCTCTCTCTTCAGTTTTGCCCCTAATTGTCTAGTAACCTGTCTACAATAAATCAGTTAATGATATTTATTGAGCACTTACTCTGTGCAGAGCACTGTACTAATCACTTGAGAGAGTTCAATACAACAGAACTAGCAGATATGTTCTCTGACCATAACGAGCTCTCAATCTACAATCTCAAACATTCTCCTGTTTGGGTCTCTGCTCTTCCAGGCACAAGGCAGCACCTCTTCTCTGCTCCTTTTCCTCCTTTCTGTGATTTCAGGGCCCTCAAGTATAGTGTGCCTTCTTTCCCACCTTCGAAAACGCTGTCTGTGTTCAGTTGCATTTCTGAGAATAGTGGGTAGAGCTAGTAATCCTTTGGGCATTAATGCGGAAAGTCAGAAGCATCTTATCTTGGCCTGGTAAAAAGAGTCTAGGCCTCAGAGTCAAGAGGCCTTGGGCTCTAATGCTGGCTCTGCTATTTGTCTGCTATGTGACCTTGGGCAAATCACTAAACTTCTCTATGCCTCTTTTTCCTCATATTTAATAAATAAATCAATAGAATCTATTCTCTTTTATATTAGCGCTATCAGAATGTTCAGTTTCTCAATGCTTGAAATGGGAGTTTTCTTGCAGCCAGCCTGGATTCGGCACTCAGAAAAATTTGCATTCAAAGAATTGAATCGAGTAGCATGACCAGATCTGTAGAACTAGCCCTAGCAGTAGAAGATGGAGAAGGAGCGTGGCCTGGTGCAAAGAGCATGGGCCTGAGAGTCAGATTCTAGTCAGATTCTGATCTGCTGTGTGGCCTTGGTCAAGTCAAGTCACTTAACTTCGCTGGACCTCAGTTATTCATTCATTCATTCAGTAGTATTTATTGAGTGCTTACTATGTGCAGAGCACTGTACTAAGATCTTGGAATGTACAGTTCGGCAGCAGAATTGTTGCCTTCTCAGTAAAGTAGGGATTAAGACTGAGCCCCACGTGGGACATGGATTAGGTCCAACCTGATTACCTTGTATCCATCCCAGTGCTTAGCACAGTGTCTGGCCCATAATAAGCACTTAAGAAATAACATTAAAAAAAGAAGTTTGATGGAGTGATATGCAGGTCTTGCAGAGATAGCAGTTGAAATTACCAGGATTAACTGTGCCCGTTTTTTCCGACTCCCCTAAGATCCTGTTAGGAGTGGTGCTAATTGATGATTGTAACTCAGTACAAATGAACCCTAATTAAATTATCCATTGGTGGCTGGGAGATTAATGCTGTAACTCAGGTTAGAACACAATTAAATTTAGGCTTGTCAAATTTTTCAGTTATTGAAAAAAATACATGCCAAAACGGCAGGGAGGACTACAGTGAGACCTAGAGCTGTTTGGGAATGAGGTTGCCCTTTTAATGGAAAAAACACACTTTGCTATATTTTTCTCTCTTAGCTTGTGACCTTGAATAGCAACGTGAAGTAGTTTTAGCCATAATCCGGATGGGATGTTTCTAGGGAAGAGAGGGTGGCTCATCTTAAAATGGTACCCAGCCAGCTCTAAACCAACTGGGGAAATAAGGGAAAGCAATTATTTAATTCATTGCATTTGTTAAGCCCTTTCTTTGTGCAAGGCACGATGGTCTGGATAATCCCAAATGACACTTTATTTTTCAGAATATGCAAATAAGGCCTCACTTTTAACCGCACATTATAATTTTTATTTAAAGCGCTAAACATTAAGCATCCATAAATGGGCATGTCAATACATCAGTGAATTATTTAAATAGTTTTTGAAAAAATAAAAGCTTAGCAGAATTTGAAGATAGTTGTTCCATGTCTCCCCCTCTAGACTGTTAGGTCATTATTATTATGTTATTGGTTAAGCTCTTACTATGTTCCAGGATCTCTTGGTTGTTGTGGGCCGGGAATATGTATACCAACTCTATTATACTGTACTCTCCCAAGTGCTCGGTGAAGTGCACTGCACACAGTAGGCGTACAATAATTACGATTGATTGAGGTAGGCCAGAAAAGTCCCTTGTGTTCCCTGAGTTGATGGGTAGAATGGCTTTTCCTTATTTCTTCCTTCCCCTGCCCCCTTCTCCCCTGCAGAATTAGTGAATTGGCCAGAAGATAGTCAAAGCAGAAAGGAGAGACACAGTAAGGGCCCCGGGGTAATCTACAAAGGGGATATCCCCTCCCCTCTGCATAATTGAGAGTTGGTTGGAATCAAGGAATTTTCTCAAATTCTTCCATTGGTTGTTGACTGATTTCGTTTACGCCTTCTTCGTGAGCAAAGGAAACCACCTTGGATATACTTTGGATATGTAGACAGCAGAATGAATTCTAAAGTGAGAAGTGGGAAAGGCCACTCTAATAACTTCAGGGCAGTGAAAGAGTAAACTGGCCCTGGAAAAGATTAATTCATTCAGTTGCATTTGTTGAGCACTTACAGTTTGCAGAACACTGTACTAAGCACTTAGAAAGTACAATTTGGCAACAGATAGAGACAATACCTACCCAACAATGGACTCACAGTCTAGAAGGGGGAGATAGACAACAAAATAAAACAAGTAGACAAGCATCAATAGCCTCAAAGTAGATAAATAGAATTATAGATATATACACATCACTAATAAAATAAAATAATAAATATGTAGCAATATACACACATGCTATTGGGCAGGGAAGGGGGTAGAGCAGAGGGAGGGAGTAGGGGTGATGGGGAGGGGAGGAGGAGCAGAGGAAAGGATGTGATGAAGGATTTTTTTTTAAGTGAGCACCATTTTTTATTTCATTAGATGGTATGAGCAGCAAAGGTTATGGCCATTGTTTTAATAATGAGATTTTTTGTCTGGGCAGAGATTTTTAAATGCACTGTTATCTATTTTTAATAAGTTATTTGGGCAGGATTTGCGTTGATAAACATGTCCTGTCTCTCATAAACACTGACTGGTCCCTTTGGAGAGAGTATATTCTTCAATATAGTTAAGTTGTCTTTCACTTTCCCTTTGATCTGAAAAACTTGTTAACATTTCAACAAAAGTAGTGTTTCAGAGGGTGGGAACAGTGAACTGGGCTTGAATTCTGCTCCTCTGGGAGAATGGTTATTGCGCTGCAAAGAATAAGAATTAGGCCTAATGAAGGGTATCCCAGTAATTTGATTCCTGAGTTGAAATCATGGCTCCCATTTTGGTGACACGATGCCATTGTGACTTCTAATTTAATGGTTTGACAGTCATTCTGAATGTGGAAGGCACGTGGGAAGGGAGGAGCTTTTGGGTGAAATAAGTGTGGTCCTCACCTATCAGTGAGTTTAGATGGGCTTTGAATTAGTAAACCACTATTGTTGTTTGTGCCATGTGCATGTGAACACCTCCTTCCCGTCTCTCAGGCCCGCAATCTCGGTGTCATCCTTGACTCATCTCTCTCGTTCACCCCACACACCCTATCCGTTACCAAGACCTGCCGGTTTCACCTCTACAATATCGCCAAGATCCGCCTTTTCCTCTCCACCCAAACGGCTACTTACTGTTACGGGCTCTCGTTATATCCCGGCTAGACTACTGTGTCGGCCTTCTCTCTGACCTCCCTTCCTCCTCTCTCGCCCCGCTCCGGTCTATTCTTCACTCCGCTGCCTGGCTCATCTTCCTGCAGAAACGATCTGGGCACGTCACTCCCCTTCTTAAACAACTCCAGTGGTTGCCTATCAACCTCCGCTCCAAACAAAAACTCCTCACTCTAGGCTTCAAGGCTCTCCATCACCTTGCCCCTTCCTACCTCTCCTCCCTTCTCTCTTTCTACCACCCACCCCGCACGCTCCGCTCCTCTGCCGCCCACCTCCTCGCCGTCCCTCGGTCTCGCCTATCCTGCCGTCGACCCCTGGGTCACGTCCTCCCGCGGTCCTGGAACGCCCTCCCTCCTCACCTCCGCCAAACTGATTCTCTTTCCCTCTTCAAAACCCTACTTAAAACTCACCTCCTCCAAGAGGCCTTCTCAGACTGAGCTCCTCTTCTCCCTCTACTCCCTCTGCCATCCCCCCTTTACCTCTCCGCAGCTAAACCCTCTTTTTCCCCTTTTCCCTCTGCTCCTCCACCTCTCCCTTCCCATCCCCACAGCACCGTACTCGTCCGCTCAACTGTATATATTTTCGTTACCCTATTTATTTTGTTAATGAATTGTACATCGCCTTGATTCTATTTAGTTGCCATTGTTTTTACGAGATGTTCTTCCCCTTGACTCTATTTATCGCCATCGTTCTCGTCTGTCCGTCTCTCCCAATTAGACCGTAAGCCCGTCAAACGGCAGGGACTGTCTCTATCTGTTGCCGACTTGTTCATCCCAAGCGCTTAGTACAGTGCTCTGCACATAGTAAGCGCTCAATAAATACTATTGAATGAATGAATGAATGAACACCTGGGGAAGGTGGCAGAAAGGCAGATAGGGTTTCTTATATCAATTTTCTCTTCCCATGTGGTGGCTCTCATCCCGTCCAAAGTCATGGGTCCGAACCCTGGCTAATTTAATAATAATGTAGTGTTGGTATTTGTTAAGCGCTTACTATGTGCCAAGCACTGTTGTAAGCGCTGGGGTAGATACAAGATAATCAGGTTGTCCCACATAAAGGCTCACAGTTTTCATCCCATTTTACAGGTGAGGTAATTGAAGCACAGAAAAGTTAAGTGACTTGCACAGAGAAGTGAACTGACTTGCCCAAAGTCACACAGCTGACAGATGGCAGAGCCAGGATTCGAACCCATGACCCCTGACTCCCAAGCCCGGGCTCTTGCCATTAAGTCACACTGCTTCTCTGCACTTGTCTGCCGTGTGACCTTGGGCAAGTCATTTTTCTTCTCTGTGCATCATCTTTTACCTCATTTGTAAAATGGGGATTAAGACTGTGAGCCCCATGTGGGACAGGGACTGTGCCTAACCCAATTTGCTTGTATCCACCCCAAGGCTTAGTACAGTGCCTGGCACATAGTAAGCACTTAACAAATGCCACAATTATTATTATTAATATCTATGGTGTTCAGGGAAAGGCATTAGAATTACCCTGGATTTCTTGATCAGCACCTTTTCCCTTCACACTTAACTGTTGCACCTGTAAACAGTACTATCTGAGAAGCAGTGTAGCTCAGTGGAAAGAGCACGGGCTTGGGAGTCAGAGGTCATGGGTTTGAATTCCGGCTCTGCCACTTGTCAGCTGTGTCACTGTGGGCAAGTCACTTAACTTCTCTGTGCCTCAGTTACCTCATCTGTAAAATGGGGATTAAGACTGTGAGCCTCACGTGGGACAACCTGATTACCCCGTATCTACCCCAGCGCTTAGAACAGTGCTCTGCACAGAGTAAGCGCTTAACAAATGCCAACATTATTACTACTTGCTTGTTCTTCCAGTGGGGCTCAACATTCAAAGGCAAAGGGCCCTTGGGAATATCGGAGACCCTCCAGGAGACTCCTCTGAGATTCTTAAGCTAAACAGAATGCTTCAGGCCAATAGGTTTGTTGGTGGTGTGCTCGATACTGGCAAACTTATCGCTACTCTATTGAGTGGTAGCTTTTGTTACCTTTAATCTGTCACCGAATACCAAACTTTTAAAGGTGATTCCAATTGATTCCCATTCACAGGTCCTCTGGCAAAGATACAAGAAAAAGGGACTAATTCATTAGGAAGTTGCTGTTGGAGCAATAAAAGGAGGAGAATGGAGACCAATCTTTCAACAGTCGGCACCAGATAAAGAGAGCAATTGCCTGATATTTCATAAGGGCCTGCCTGTGGGTTTGTGAATTCCAAAGCTCCAAAGCAGCCATTTCTGATTAACTGTACAAACTTAATTAGTTCACATCAAAGTTTGTGCAAGGCATCGCTCTAGGGAGCCAATGTGAAGAGCCTCTTCGGTTACCGGGAGGACCAAGCACTACATTGAGGTGGTAATATTAGTACTGAATAAGTTCCATCCCAGGCTTTTCAATTCCATACTGTGTTGTAAAAAGTACCCATTCCAGGTTAACTGCTACTTTTCATCAGCATTGTAAATAATAGTGAAGCAATATTTCCCAAGGAAAAAGCAAGGGGGAGGAGAGGAAGAATCCTTGTATGCCTCGTCTTCCCACCCAAATCCTTTCCTCCTCCTGACTTTCCCATCCCTGTAGACAGTGCCACCATTCTCCCTGTCTCACAAGCCTGTTACCCTGACACTATCCTCAACTTCTTTCTCTTATTCAACCCACATAAACTGTCGATCAGTCAGTGGTATTTATTGAGCACTTCCTATATGCAGAGCACTCTATTAAGTACTTGGGAGAGTACAGTACAGTAGAGTTCATAGAACGTGCCCTGCCTAGCAATTTTTCTAGAATCTACCCCTTCCTCTTTCATTCAATAATATTTATTGAGCGCTTACTATGTGCAGAACACTGTACTAAGCGCTTGGAATGAACAAGTCGGCAACAGATAGAGACAGTCCCTGCCGTTTGACGGGCTTACAGTCCAACTACTTCCCAATTGGTCCAGACTTTTTCATATGCCTCCCTGATACTGCATCAGCCTCCTCCTCCTCTTCCCGCCTCCACTGTCCTCCCCAATCCAGTCTGTATTTCACTCTGCTGCCCCTAACAGTTTGCATTAAAAAAGTTCTGCACACATCTCCCTGTGCTTCAAAAACCTCCTATGGTTACGTGTCTCTGCATCACCCTGAGACTCCTTACCATATGTTTAAAGGCAGTCAATCAGCTGTCACCCCCTTATCTCACCATGCTAATCTCCTACTACAGCCCAATCCCGACACTTCACTCTTCTAATGCCAATTTACCCACTGTGTCCTGATCTCATCTCTCTTGCTGCCAGCACTTTGCTCAAGGGCTCCCACTGGCTTGGAACTCCTTCCCCTTTCATATCCAACAGATTACCACTCTCCTCATCTTCAAAGCCTTGTTAAAATCGTATCTCCTCCAAGAAGCTTTCCCTGACTAACCTTCTCCCCTGCCACTCTATTCACCCTCCCTTCTGAGTCACCTATGCCTTTGAGTCTATTACCCTTAAGTACTTTGATACTTTTTTCTACAAAACCATTCAGTCCATGTCTCCCTACTCCTCAAGAGCCTTCTGTGGTTGCTTATCCACCTCTGCATCAAACAGGAACTAGCTTTACCACTAGTTTTAAAGCTCTCAGTCAACTTGCACCCTCCTACCTCATGTCTCTGATCTCCTACTATAGCCCAGCCCGCACACTTCTCTCCTCTAGTGCCAGCTTGCTATTGGTGCCCCGATCTCATCTATCTCTCCGCTGACCCCTTTCCCACATCCTCCCTCTGACCTGTAACTCCTTCCTCCTCCAAATATGCCAGACCACCACTCTCCCACCTTCAAATCATTATTGAGATCACTTCTCCTCCAAGAGGCCTTCCCCAGTTAACCTTTGGGCATTTGATATTTGCCCCACACTCAGCTCCACAGCACTTATGTACATATTTTAAAATTATGTATATTGAATTATTTATATTAATTTATGTTTTCCCCCCTCTAGACTGTAAGCTTATAGTGGGCAGGGAATGTGTCTACCAACTCTCTTGTATTATACTCTGCCAATCAATACAGTGCTCTGCACACAGTAAATACTCGATAAATGCCATTGTTGATGGAGATTACAATAATGATGATATCCCCATCCCCATACCACTATGTATATATTTTTATACTCTCCTACTTTCCCTATCTGTAATTTTTATTTTAATTTCTGGCTACTCCACTACATATTAAGTTCCTTGAGGGCAGGGATCATGTCTACCAACTCTACTTTACTTTCCCAAGTGCTTAGTACAGAACTCTGCACACAGCTCTCAATAAATGCCATTTATTAATTAAACGATACATTCAGCAGCTCCTTTGCTAAAAGTGACTCTCATAGTACAGGTTTTAGCAATTGTGGTAGCCAAAAAAGAAAGAACTGGACCAGCAATTATAATTTGCACCAGGAGGATCGACGTGACCAAGTGTTGGAGGGCAGGGTGGTGGATTTTGAAAGATTTATGGATTTAGTGCAGTTTAGCCATGTGAGCTCTCCTACTCACCTTCCTCTGGCAACTCAAGAGGCTCCCCTTGCAAAGTGCCCCTATTCAACCAGAAAGGAGATGGGGTAGACAAGCAGAGCCAGGGTTCCAAGTCCCCTTGTCATCGTCCCCTTTCAGATAATTGTATCATTTGTTTCTCCACCCTCCATAAATGTAACACCAGGCAGCTAAATTATCCAAGCAAACATGACCAGGACATGGCCTCCACTAGCCCCTCCAAATCCCATCAGAGAACAGCCCATTTGGCCCTCTGGCTCCCCTTCGGAGTCCAGCTTGAATCTGAGGTGCGATCTGGGTTACTATTTCCATGCAGGACTGAAGATTTTCCATTTTTGTGTGTATGTAGGTCAACAACCTTATCTGTTTGCCAGCCGATCAAGTCAAATGAAGAAGAATGTGAAGCTCCCAGAGAGGAGGAATGAATTGGGTCACTCATCGTTAGCCAACACCTAGAGGGTGAACAAAGTACTCCTAGGATTTAAGTTAGGCACTTTTTGTAGCTCCAAAAATACCTAATTTGCCTCCAGAGATTAGTTTGCTTAACCCAGGAGAAATAAAAATTTCTTCTCAGTGGTAAAAGGAGGAAATCAGTGTGATTTAAAAGTTCCCTGTATTATTAATGAGTCTCTATTTATCTTTTCTCCTCCTTTCCTTGTGTCTGTGCTTTTCAATTCTGTGGAGTGAATTACTCAGGGGGTAGGAATGGGAGAATATGTAGCTGAAACTTTATTTTCGGGAGAAGGGTTTGGCACCGAATCACTCAGAATTCTAGAGTGAGGTGGATCCAGAGGCAGTGAGTTCCTGGCAAGGTCTTTCACTGAAGCTCCAGGCACATAGGCCAGGTGGGATCGTAGACTATCAACCATTTGGCAGATATGAAGATGAAGAATGTTCACTCCCTGCCTTAAATGTTGCCATAATTACATAAATCTCTGTGAGATGTAGAGATTGGAAGCCATGCCCATCAATGGACAGTATGGGGAGCATGAGCTTGTACTCTCCCTTGATATATCCTAATCAGCATTTAATAAATTTGTGCATGCTTGATATAAAGCTAGCTGCTTCAGATGTACAGTTGCTTTGGGGTTGCTGTATGCTGTGTATCTGGCAGAGCAGAAATAACCATTTGTGTGCAATACCGTTACACCGGCTGCCTGGATCATTTTTCTGCAAAAACGTTCAGTTCATGTTTCCCCACTCTTCAAGAACCTCCAATAGTTGCCCATCCACCTCCACATCAGATGGAAAATCCTTACCGTTAGCTTTATAGCACTTAATCACCTTGCCCCCTCCAACCTCACCTCGATACTCTCCTACTACAACCCAGCTGGCACACTTTGCTCTTTTAATGCCAACTTTCTCACTGTACCTCAGTCTGGTCAATCTTGACCTCACTGTACCTCAATCTAGCCGCTGACCTTTCGCCCACGTCCTGCCTCTGGCCTGGAATGCCTTCCGTCTTTATATCCGACTGACAATTATTCTCCCCCAGTTCGAAGCTTTATTGAAGGCACAGCTTCTCCAAGAGACCTTCCCTGACTAAGCCCTCCTTCCCTCTTCTTCCACTCCCTTCTGCTTCACCCTGACTTTCTCCCTTTATTCATCCCCCTTCCCAGCCAAACAGCACTTATGTTCACATCTGTAATTTTATTTATTTATATTAATATCTGTCTCTCCCTCTAGACTGTAAGCTTATTGTGGGCAGGGAATGTCTGTTATACTATTATGTACTTTCCCAAGTGCTTAGTACAGTGCTCAGCATACAGTAAGTGCTCAATAAATACAATTGACTCACTGACAAAGAAGAGGGACACTGTGATCTCTCTGGACCCAAATCTTCCCAAGCTGGAGTGCAGCAGAGGGCCCCTTAGAAGGTTGACCATTGGACCTGCCCAAACTAGCTTCCAGGGCTTGGGATCCATGGGCCAAGTCCCCCTTGAGCAAACTTTGTCACCTTAGCACACCAAGCTGAAGTTTCTGCCTTGGCTTTTACCTTCTTTTTCTTCAGTTCATCCTCTGTTCCTCCCCAGAGCTTTCTATTCTCCCACTCTTAAAAATGAGGGTGACTGGCCAAGCGGCTAAAGCCCTGGAAGAGTTTTTGTCTCGGAGCCAGGCTGACTCCCAGTTACCGTCAGTAATCTGTGAACATTCTGTACGGCAGCAGTCAGAAACCCACCATACTTTCTGAGGTAATTGGCAGTCTTCCATATCATTGAATGTTTTTTGAAACATTCGTTCTTTGAAAATTGCAGAGTACCTTACAGGTGTTCTTAACACACTCTCTACTACTGGATTTTTCCACATCGCTCACATCCCTAATAGGTTAGGAGAGATTTCTAGGGATTTTCAACCTAGGTGGATAAATTGTTTTTCATTCTTTATCTGCCCTGCCACCCCCAAGAACCCCCTCCCTTTCTCAAAAAACCTCTTGATGTTCCTGCATTAGATTCCCAAAGCCAAAAATATAGCTTATTTATTACTCCCTTTTGAGCTTGTTTCTTTAATCTCTCTCCTAGATTAAAGTAGAGTGGAAGTTAATCCCCTGCGTGGAGGTTGTGTGCCTCTCTTCTTTGAAAGGTTTCATTGATATCTGCTATAAATAGCACTTTTGGAGATGTGAGATAATTGGCGATGGTTTATCTCATGAACTGTTGCATGTGTTTTTTTTCAAAATAATACTGACGGCTACACAGGAAAGCCATTTCTTTCATCAAGTCTGAAACTGCCATAATTGGAAAACTTCTGAGTAGTTGTCAAGGAATGTTTTATTAATTTGGATATTGTTTGTATCAGGGCAACTACCTGCTGATTTCTCTACCAAACTGAGAGCCAAGTCCCTGGACTATGTCTTTGCTTCCCCTTTGATTGAGGTGGCATTATTGTTTTATTATAAAGAAAGTGACAGGGGATTCTCCAAAAAGGGAAACATAAAACTGAATTAAATGTGCTTGCTTTCTGCTCTTGAAAGCTTTCTTCCCTTCTCTGCCTATACTAACTCCTCCCCACCCCCACCCCTTCCCGACTCTCCAGCCATACATTTTTAGTAGATGAGTATATATATAGCTCCAACATGTCTGGCTCCTCACTCACTGTATTGGTAACTAAGCCAATTTTAGTCAAGGATATGAACCTTAATTCACCAATTAAAATATATCGTAGCAAGCCAAAAGCTTGAATTGGGGAAGAAAAATGAAATATGCATTGCTCTTAATTCCTTAAGAATTTAGTGAAGCTAGCAGTGGTGAGGAAGCTTCCCTTCCTCCCTTAACCATTTCCCTCAACCAGTTTCCCTTCCATTTAGCAAAGCTGAGTGTCCTGGCCTTGCTATTTCTAATTAGGAAGGAGAAAGTGCATTTAGTGCTGTAGGTTTTGCATTTACTAAGATTGGGGAAAAAAGTCATTTTGTGGCAATGAATTGCTGAAAATATAGGATGTGTTTTCCTTACTGTAGGCAAGGCTCAATTTTGTTTGAGAGGTGAATGTAAATATAGTACTGGAAATTTGTTGTGTGTTCTAATTAGTGGTTTAAATAAATCAAAGCTGGCAATTCAAGATTTGTTTCTGGTTGCTATTGGTAATAGATTCATCTCAGGAAATGTGATAGGGAATTTCCTTTTCAGCCACATCACAGACCTGCGTATAGATTGTTATGGTTTCTTCACTAATGTCTTTTCCATTACCTTGGCTTGTGATGCTAATACAATGGGCCAGATCATGCCCCGATTTCCATTTCCATTAAAGGCTTAGTCTGAATGGTCAAGATTTCATGGTGAAGATGTAATAGCAGTTTATTTAAAAATCTTCACACAGACAAATGACCTGTGACAGATCGAAAGATTAGCTCGCTTTGAAAACTTGGACAATCTCCGGATATTAGGAGGGCCACCTTCTCAGCAGGCAGGGAAAGAGATGTAACTGCTCTCTCCTCTGCAGAGAGCCAAGCACTGCTGAAGAACATAGATAATTTTCAAAAGCAAATTTGCCACTTTGGGTGAGTTCTGCTTTGGAAAATTCCAGCTCATTGACTGTCCCAGAAGAACCAATTGACCATTCCACTGACAGGCTGACAAGGAACCTAGCTTGCACTAACCAAATCCGTTCGGAAATAGAGGTGAAGCTGAGGAAACTTTTTCCTACGGAAATAGAGCCAGAGAAGCGTGAATCTTGCCTTCCCCAAGATACAAGGTATTACTGCAATTAGCACATTAACAACTTCAAAGAAATAGGTCAATAATAGCTCCTTGCACTCAAAAGCTTATAAAATTTGCGGGGGAAATGTCCCTCTCACCAAGCTAAGCTTCCTCTTTCCCTGTGTGTAGGCTAAGACAAAAACAATTTAGATAATTATGTTTCATATTCTGGCTCCACCCAGTCAAAGGGAATAGCTCTGCCTCTGATATCACAGGTTCTATCAAAGAGAATGACAATTTCTACACTCCAGGGAGCTGAAAATCATTGGCTTTGAATTATGGACTCCTTATCATCACCTCTGGTTGTTTTGTTCACGGAGCTTCTGTCCCCTTTCTCTCCAGGAATGTGGTCTTGTTTTGTCCCTGCCAAACACCTTTTAAATCCACAAATCTCTTCTTGTCTAGTGGGCTCTATAATGAAACCAGTCTCTCCCTCTAAAGCCTCTCAACTGGGTCCTAATGGACAGGGAAAAAAACAAGTCTTTTCCCAGGCATTTCCTTCTTCCTCGG
The DNA here is from genome assembly GCF_004115215.2 of Ornithorhynchus anatinus. NCBI lineage: Eukaryota > Metazoa > Chordata > Mammalia > Monotremata > Ornithorhynchidae > Ornithorhynchus > Ornithorhynchus anatinus. Next base: position 40,671,437 of record NC_041729.1, read on the forward strand.
GATACCTAGGAACCTATAGTTCCATCAATACATCTGGTCTTTGCCAGAGGAAAAATAATTTAAGCAGGTGGAACAGTTTGCAATTTTTCCAAGTTTTCTATGTAGGTTTCTCCCACTTTTTCTAGCCAAACTCCCTGTTGGTGTTCATTCGAACATGCAAACGCATTCACATCCACAAACAAGCTCAAAGTAAGTTCCTTTGATAATATAGGTAGGAAATAGATTTAAGCTGCAACAGCTTTTCTTCAGCCCAAGAGAATGCTCTGTGATGCTTCTTGGACTTTCTAAGCTTATAGCTTTATTATTTTGTTGCTCAACTGGGTCCTATATTAGGTGAATTTACAACCTCATTTGATAACTGAAAAACAAACTCATTTCTCTAACTAGGCTGTGGAATATTCTGTTTTCCTAGGGCTAAATACAGTAATTTAGTTTCCGAAAAACACTGGACCCAGCCTGTTCATTGGTCTATCAAGTTTCTGTTGATTCCACCCTATTTTGGTGATGACACCCCACCTGTTTCCAGGTTTTCCATCTTCTACTGCCCCCCATATCACTAGACTGGCAGTGTAAACATCCATCTACACGCAGAACCATTCATTCTCTCCATAAATGCAGATTTCCATGACTCACTTCTCCCACTCTTCCAAGCATTTAGTACAATGCTCAGTATGCAGTAAGTGCTCAACAAATGCTACATATATATGCTTAGTACAGTGCTCACCACGCCGTACACAGTCAATAAATATGATTGAATGAATGAATTGAATGAATACATGTACGCATGTATTTAAACTCCTGGAAAAAAAAGGCAGCGATAGCACATTACCTTTGGGTTTCCCTCCTGATTTTCCTTAAGGCCACTGGCTAATTTTATAAAGCTCTAGATACTCAGGCAGACGTTTATTTTCCCATACTAAGGGCAAATATGCACTAAATGCTCTTTTATAGTTTGGTGAAAATAAGCCATCTTGTTTCCTCTCTTTCCATCTGGGACTTAAATCTATTTTTCAATAGAAGAAATCCCATTCCACTTTAGAATTAAGGCCCCAAAGGACCAAAAAGCAGTACCATATTAAAACAAAAGCAATGAATAATTAAATCTCAACACAAACATAGTCTTTCTATTTCAATTTTTCGGGAACCTCAGTGTTTGAGCACGCACGCGCAAGCACAGACAGAGACACACACACGTATCACAACACTTCATTGTAAAATTGGACAGTTTTTAGATTGTCTAGCCAGCGTTTAAAAATATACAAGTTTCTGAGAAGCACATGTGGCTTAACACAAGGACATTTCAAAGCAAAACTCAAGTAACAACATTGGATAGCTCACTTGTACATTCAGATCAAGCTTCATCATGAAGTTTGGAAATCTGTACCGACAAACCCAGAGACCTTTATTTTGTGCAGTCCCAAGAGTGTGTGGGTCATAGTACAGTGTGGTATGCCCCTGCACTTCATAGTTCAGAGGTCAGCTCACATTTCAAAAAGGGGTATAAGGTATTAAATGGCTGTTGTTTGTGCCTTAGTTAATCCCTGCTCATCTGTAAGATTCTTAATTGTGATTTTGGTTAAGTGCTAACTATGTGCCAGGTACTGTTCTAAGTGCTGAGGTGAATACAAGCAAATCAGGTAGGACACAGTCCCTGTCCAGCCTGGGGCTCACAGTTTTATTCCCCATTTTATAGCTGAGGGAACTGAGGCAAAGAGAAGTGAAATGACTTGCCCAAGGCCACACAGCAGACAAATGGTGGAGTCTGGATTGGAACCCATGCCCTTCTGACTCCCAGGCCCATGCTCGATCCACATCATTCTTGTGGAAAGAGATCATATAATAATAACGGCAGTTGTTAAGCGCTTACTATGTACAAATCACTGTTCAGGTTGTTTTTGTCTTAGCCTACACACAGGGATCAGGTGATCAGGTTGTCCCAAATGGGGCTCACAGTCTCAATCCCCTTTTTATAGATGGGGTAACTGAGGCACAGAGAATAACAATAATAATAATGTTGGTATTTAAGTGCTTACTATGTGCAGAGCACTGTACTAAGCACTGGGGTAGATACAGGGTAATCAGATTCTTCCACGTGAGGCTCACAGTCTTAATCCCCATTTTGCAGATGAGGTAATAACTGAGGCACAGAGAAGTTAAGTGACTTGCCCACAGTCACACAGCTGACAGGTGGTGGAGCTGGGATTTGAACCCATGACCTCTGACTCCCAAGCTTTGTATTGTATTCTCCCAAGCTCATAATACAGTGTTCTGGGCCCAGTTAATGCTCAATAAATACCCTTGATTGACTGAGTTAAAATATTCCAGGCTTGTTTGAACAGTGCATGTTTCTAATCCTAAAGGCCAGACTCCGGGCCCAATGGGTTGGACTCAGTCCCTGTCCCATATAGGGCTCTCAGTCTCCCCATTTTACAGATGAGGTCACTGAGGCACAGAGAAGTTGTGACTTGCCTATTGGTCACACAGCAGACAAGCGGTGAAGCCGGGATTAGAAGCCAGGTGCTCGGATTCCCAAGCCCATGCTCTTTCCACTCGGCCATCCTGCTTCCATATGTACAATTCCTCCTGTAATCCAAAGATTTGGGTGGAAAAGGTTAAACATTAGCCTGTTGCCTGCGTAGTGCATTGTGGTCATTTGAAGCTGACCCAGAAAGACAGCATGCACTAGTTAAAAAAGTGCCACCCTGCAGGTCAGAAGACCTGGGTTCAAGTACAATTCACCGTGTCTTTGGTGTGTCAGTTCTTCTCTGTTTCCCTACTTGCTCTGCAGAGATAAAAGAAACTTCCCATCCCAACCCCCTCTGGGATGTTGTGAGAGTAAAGGAGAGATCGAAGTCAAAGGGCATTATGAGGAAAAGGCCTATGGCCGAGCAAAGTATGACATTGTAAACTTCTAAAGGCAGCAACCGTGTCTGTTTAACTTGATCTCTATAGTGTGTTGCGCACCAAGAATGGTGGAATGATGATCATTGTCGTTTAGAGCAATTTGCTCTCCACACTTCCAAGGCAGGGCTGTAAGTCTCACTTTTTCCCCAATACAGCCTAGAAGGAACCCAAACTTGAATTGGGCAATGTTACTGCATTTTCTTCTCCGTCCAGGCCAGCTTTCCCAGTCATAGGAAAAGTGAAGCACAAGGGGCAGCTCTTAAATAGACTGTTTCAGGCTTCAGTGCTGTCCGTCTTGTTTCACTAGTTAGGAGAAGGTGGTGGCTTCTTTCATCTGTGGCTCTGCCAGAATTGCCCATTCTTTAATGAGTTATTTAAATTATGTTTTTCTTTTTGTTCTCCCTCCCTTCAATGTTTTTACCTCTTCCTATATTTCTTATCACATTTTTCCCTTTCCCTTTACCTGTCTGACCCTTAGACTTAGCTTTGTTTTGTCCCAATGAGTCTCTTGGTTCTCCTCCCTTCTGGCTTCTTTCCCAGGTTTCTTCCTCTGCCCCTCTGCTCTCTTCTCTTGTAGGTTTCCTTACTCCCATTTTCATTCTTCTATCGTGGTTGCTACCCTTCTTAATTTCATTTTTCCAAGTCAAAGTTTTGCAGACCAACAATATCCCTAAATTCAATCGAATTGGAGTAAATCATTCAGTAAATAGCCCATAATGGGTGACTAGAGGAAAAGTTGGGGATATACAGGGGGAAGACCAGGGTTGATAGATGGTACATACCTTACCTTTAGGGTGGCTGCCTAGGGTAGAAGGTAGAATGCTGGGTTGGATGAATCAGTAACAGTTTATTTTATATTCATTGTTCATTTCAAATTCTGGAGATGACAAAAGGAAGCCGGGGAGGAGGAGACACATATATTTTTTGGGCTCGCCTCATTTCTCTCATCTTCCTCCTCAGGAAACAAACTCATTCACTTAATTTGAGAAAGACCATGGCCTAGTGGAAAGAGCACAGGCCTGGGAGTCAGAAGACCTTGGTTTTAATCCCAGCTCTGCCACTTCTCTGCTCTGTGACCTTAACCAAGTCACTTAACTTCTGTTTGCTTCAGTTCTTCATCTGTAAAATGGGAACTAAATCCTATGCCTTTCTACCTAGACTGTCAGCCTCATGTGGGACAGAGACTGTGTCCAACCTGATTGTCTCTTATCTACCCCAATGCTTAGTACGGTACTTGACACTTAGGAAGCACTTAACAAATACTATAATTATTAATTACTATGAATTATTATACAGCCAGCTTTCACAGGGTCTTAATCTGCGGCCCAGTTGGCAGTCTTTCTCTCCTTGGGGTGCCCGCTTGCAGGAAGTCATTCAGTGGTGAGTGACATTTGATTCCCTCCAGCAATGAGCTTCACATATGAACTGGGTGAGCATGCCCAACACTTACCAGCTCCCGGCTTGAAAGAGTTTAATTGACTGGGCCCTTGTTTCCTAATAGAATTGTTTTTTTTCACCCATTTATAATCGGGTCTCAGTGGACATTTGAATGGCATTTAACTAAATCACTGATTCCAGTTTTTTCCTCCTCTAATTTTTGTAGCCTTATTAGCAGCAAATGCATTTATTCGTCCCTGAGCTCGACTGAACCCATATTCTTGAGAATGTGGAAAATATGTCTGATTTGATGTGTGTCCATTCTGTCATCTCTTTGTTTATCTCTGTGTATTGGATGCCCTGCCAGACCATCCTAGATTCCATACCTGCTCTCACATGTCCCAAGACCATGCTGATCCAAGCACTTATCCTATCACACCTTGACTTCTCTCCTAGACCCCCTCCAATCTGGCTTCCGTCCCCTCCACTCTACCGAGACTGCTCTCTCTAAGGTCACCCATGACCTCCTTCTTGCCAAATCCAATGGCTCCTACTCCATTCTAATCCTCCTTGACCTCTCTGCTGCCTTTGACACTGTCGACCATCCCCTCCTCCTCCATACCTTATCTCACCTTGGCTTCACGGACTCTGTCCTCTCCTGGTTCTCCTCTTACCTCTCTGGCCGGTCATTCTCGGTCTCCTTCGCTGGAGCCTTCTCCCCCTCCCATCCTTTAACTGTTGGAGTTCCTCAAGGGTCAGTTCTTGGCCCTCTTCTGTTCTCCATTTACACTCACTCCCTCGGTGAACTCATCCGCTCTCACGGCTTTGACTACCATCTCTACGCAGATGACACGCAGATCTACATCTCCGCCCCTGTCCTCTCCCCCTCCCTTCAGGCTCGCATCTCCTCCTGCCTCCGGGACGTCTCCACCTGGATGTCGGCCCGCCACCTAAAACTCAACATGAGCAAGACTGAGCTCCTTATCTTCCCTCCCAAACCCGGTCCTCTCCCAGACTTCTCTATCACCGTGGATGGCACGACCATCCTTCCCATCTCTCAGGCCCGCAATCTCGGTGTCATCCTTGACTCGTCCCTCTCGTTCACCCCACACATCCTATCCGTTACCAAGACCTGCCGGTTTCACCTCTACAATATCGCCAAGATCCGCCCTTTCCTCTCCACCCAAACGGCTACCTTACTGTTACGGGCTCTCGTTATATCCCGGCTAGACTACTGTGTCAGCCTTCTCTCTGACCTCCCTTCCTCCTCTCTCGCCCCGCTCCGGTCTATTCTTCACTCCGCTGCCCGGCTCATCTTCCTGCAGAAACGATCTGGGCATGTCACTCCCCTTCTTAAACAACTCCAGTGGTTGCCTATCGACCTCCGCTCCAAACAAAAACTCCTCACTCTAGGCTTCGAGGCTCTCCATCACCTTGCCCCTTCCTACCTCTCCTCCCTTCTCTCTTTTTACCGCCCACCCCGCATGCTCCGCTCCTCTGCCGCCCACCTCCTCACCGTTCCTCAGTCTCGCCTATCCCGCCGTCGACCCCTGGGTCACGTCCTCCCGCGGTCCTGGAACGCCCTCCCTCCTCACCTCCGCCAAACTGATTCTCTTTCCCTCTTCAAAATCCTACTTAAAAATCACCTCCTCCAAGAGGCGTTCCCAGACTGAGCTCCTCTTCCCCCTCTACTCCCTCTGCCATCCCCCCTTTACCTCTCCGCAGCTAAACCCTCTTTTTCCCCTTTTCCCTCTGCTCCTCCACCTCTCCCTTCCCATCCCCACAGCACTGTACTCGTCCGCTCAACTGTATATATTTTCGTTACCCTATTTATTTTGTTAATGAATTGTACATCGCCTTGATTCTATTTAGTTGCCATTGTTTTTACGAGATGTTCTTCCCCTTGACGCTGTTTATTGCCATTGTTCTCGTCTGTCCGTCTCCCCCGATTAGACTGTAAGCCCGTCAAACGGCAGGGACTGTCTCTGTTGCCGACTTGTTCATCCCAAGCGCTTAGTACAGTGCTCTGCACATAGTAAGCGCTCAATAAATACTATTGAATGAATGAATGAATGACTTCTGCACCTGCCTCACCGACCTCCTGTCTCTCCCAGTCAATCAGCCCGTCACTCATATTTAATGACCGCTTACTGTGTGCAGAGCACTGTACTAAGCATTTAGGAGACTGTGGTCAAGTCACTTAACTTCTCTGTGCCTCAGTTACCTCATCTGTAAAATGGGGATTAAGACTGTGAGCCTCACGTGGGACAACCTGATTAAGCTGTATCTACCCCAGCGCTTAGAACAGTGCTCTGCACATAGTAAGCGCTTAACAAATACCAACATTATTATTAGGAGAATACAGTATAACAATATAGCAGACATATTCCCTGCCCTTGCAGGGAATATGATTGGTTGTTTAATTGACTTTCTAGAAGGGGATATACCCTAAAGTACCTCATAACTGTTGGTTTGTTCCTTATTTCTCCTCCAATTTCTCAGCTGGAGCTACTGAAACAATAGAGATCTGACTGTGCAGGATCTCGTAGGTCAAACTTCCTCAGCTAGAAATGATGCTTACTTTTCAGGACCAAGCAAGCATCATGTCATGCCCTGGTTTTCTCCAGCTGGAGTCCCAGTAATGAGGAAAAAGAAATGATGTCATGGTGTCAAATCTTTGTAAAGGGTTAGACGATAACCCAGGTGCTTAATACAGTGCTCTGCACACAGTAAGCACTCCATAAATACAACTGAATGAATGATTGAATGAAAAGTTAAGATTTATAAGGTACCATAAATGTTTTGGGGTTGTTCGGGATTGGTGCAGCGTTGTGGGAGGGACGCCTTAGAAATTATATAGACTATTTAATCTAAGGAAGTATCTGAGGATGATTTACATCTTTCAGGTGTCTCAAGTTTTTATCAGTGGACACTGCCCGACTACAGACAATTACTCTCCCCACTTCAAAGCCTTGTTGAAAGTACATCTTCTCCAAGAGGCCTTCCCAGACTAAGCTTCCCTTTTCCTCTTCTCCCACTCCCTTCTGCCTTGCCCTGACTTGCTCCATTTGTTCTTCCCCCCTCCCAGCCCCACACCACTTAAGTACATGCCTGTAATTTATTTATATTGATGTCTGTGTCCCATCCTGTTCCCCTGCCACGCCGGCCCCCCCTGCATCCCCTCCCCCCTTCTAGACTAGGCATTGTTCTCTCCTAGGTGCTTAGTAAAGTGCTCTGCACACAGTAAGTGCTCGATAAAGACGTTTGAATGAATGAGTAATGACTGTTCTCTGTGTCTGAGAAAAGACAAGGGGATTTGGCCTTAATTTTAAGCAGTAAGGATTTATACTAGGCCCAAGCTGGCACTCTGGTTTAAGGCAGACCCACCCTGGCCAGTATCCGGTTTAGAGTTTCAGCCTAGCCCTGGCTCTCTCCTTCAAGTTCCTGCCCATGCATTGCCCCTCAGAGAATTTCCCACTGACACCCCGGCTCAGAAAGCAGTAACCTAGCTCCTTCTAGGCAAGGACGAGGGGGACATGAACTCACTCTTTGTGCTCAAAGGTGAATACACTCACTTCATCTTGATTTTTAGCATGAAATAGGGGCTGGGAAAGCCAAATCCTTTTAACTTTGGGCGATTTAATACAGCAGGTGGTAGAAAATTTCCACAGGGATAACGGGGAAGTGACAGGCAGGTTTCCATAGCAATGTTGCTTTTTGAGTCTTTGGATCAGTAACATCTTCCTAAGGCTAAAACGGGGTTTTGAAATACACGGGACATTGGGCCAAGTATCTACCAAGTCTCAACAGGCTGCTCTGGGACAGGATTGAGAAGGATTGGCCAAATAGCAGCCTCAGGGAGTTCAGCCAGATTGCAGCGTGGTCTAGTGAATAGAGCACGACCCTGGGAGTCAGAAGGACCTGGGTTCTAATCCCGGCTCCCCCAGTTGTCTGCTGTTCGTCCCTGTCACTTCACTTCTCTGTAAAGTGGAGATGAATAATGTGAGTCTTGTGTGGGACAGGGACTGTGTCCAACCTGATTTGCTTGTAACCATCCCAGTGCTTAGTACTGTGCCTAGCGTACGGTAAGTGCTTAACAAATACCACTGTCATTATTATCATTATTATTATTATTATCATTACTGCTATTTTTGTTATCTTCTTGAGTCTTGTAGCCAGGGAGCCACTTGGGTCATCTTTTTTGGAATTGGGGGGAGTCCTCAAGGAACTTGGTGTCAGTTGGGCGAAGCCTGAAAAAAACAAAATTAGTATTAGTGGAATTCCATAGGAATCCCAGTTAAACAAAACAACCCCCTGTGCCCGCTCTGAAATATTACTGACTGATGATGTTCCAGAGATCTTAAATGGAAATTGCCTTTGGAGCAGTGGGGAAGAATAGGGAAGGAAACCTGGATCAAGAGAGGAAGCATTCAACTTAAAACATTAGCAACATTAAGCCTTACATTAGGGTCACTGGAAAAAATTCAGGGCCCGCCCTTGGTGGCTGTTACACTGGCCGTTACAGTGACCGTTAGGGGAAATTCTCATGCTCCAATGAAGCAGAAAATAGATTTTAAAGTGTCGAAAGCCTCAAGGTTCATTTTGTCTTCAGCCTTTTAAACAGTTTATTTAGGAAATGATTGTGAAGGGAGCCACCTCATCCTTAATTTCACCATCTATCTTCGGAGAGGGTTGTCAGCCGGGGTGCCAGTCACGGTCTCATTCGTATTTGTTCGGGTTTCCCCTGACAGCTCACTCTTATCGGGGAGCCCCCTGAGGATGAGGCAGTCAGTCAACCCCTTCACAGAGAGATGGTCATATCTTTCCGCAGGTGATGTGAAGTCCGCTACAAAATTCTGGTCCTCGATCCCAGGTCAGGGGGAACTGAAACAGATGCCCAGTGTTGTTCCTGGCCCCTATGTGGGAAGAGACAGATCCAATCTCAGGCTTCTCAGATCTTTCAGTGCAAGTCAGAGGATGGATAAACGGGAGGTGTTTGGTCTCTTGACTAGAGAAAGAAAGGGGCTGAGGGAAACTGGTGTAGATTCATCAGGATTCATCATGGTCCCAACTCACTGAGTTTTAAATTCTCCTTGTCCTTGCTCCCCTTGCAGTCTGCCCAAACGGCTCCTCTGCCCCTCCGCTCCTCTCCACCCACCCACCGCCACCTACGTATCCTTAAGAGGTGTCAAACAGCAAACGTTTCCATCTCTGCCAGAGACGGTGTTCTTTCCTTTCCCAAGGAGAGAGCTACACGTTACATTCTTTCTCTTCCCTCTTTCACCCCTCTTCCCACACAAAACCCTAGGCTGGAAGGATTTTTTATTTTGTTTGGTTCTGTTTGTTTTTTGCCTGCAAGAATTGTGCCTACAACCCAGGATTGCCACACTGGTCTTCGTTCCCTTTCCCAGTGATTACTCCACCAGGGAGGAGGTACTGAACAACAGTACAGTTGGAGGCAAGAAACAAAGGCAAATCCAGAGCACAGGGTTCTGACAAGATAGGAGATTGGCAATCTGGCGTCCATTTAGCAGGAGGAAGAAAATGGGAAAGATGCTACAAAGCTCAATTTCCGTAATAAAGTCAGACTCATTAATGGAACCGTGCAGCTCTCCGGCTGCTCTCGCTGTTGAAGTTTGTGCGCCTAGTTCAGAAGCAGACAAGCGCTTGGTTTTTGAACAGCCCAGGAGAATATCATATAACCCAAGTTTACAATGAGGCTGAGATTGCTGTACTTGCTGTCACTGTCCCCGTTCCAGTGCTTTGGTCTGTGTGAGCAGGCGGTATCTTGAGGGAGCAGTCCATCCAGTTGCGGTTGCTATGGCAAAACCTCCACTGAAGGCTGCTCGCGGCCGGTAATTGCTATTCAACAGCTGTTTCCAGTCACCGTCTCGTGAGCCTCGTGCAACTTCAGGCCAGACAATTCTTCCCCATGCCTCTGCCTCTCTGAAAGCTTGCCATTGACAAGTGAGCAGCGTTACCACCAAAACTCGGGGATAATTAAGCTGGTTTGAGTTGGATTTGGTTGAAAATTAAAACTCTAGGGGAGTAGGTGGTTTCGGGTGTGGGTGTTGGGGTTGAGGAACAGTAACTTTAAAATCAATATTGGAAATGTGATGCAAAAAAGTTCAATTAGCATTTTTGCAGGGCCTATTAATTCCTTCAAAATGCTGTTTATTAAGCACAAGAACTCCGGAGCCCGTCAGTGGATTAAACAGGTTCCGTAATGAAATGTAAATGGTGTAATTGGGCTTGTTCTGAAAGTATTTATTCTTCACCTGCGACCCGCTTGATTGTGGTTTGACAACAGGAAGGAGTGTGCATCTCTTGGTTAATGACAGCTAATTCCCCCGAGCTAATGGAGTGGGACGCCCAGGCGCCTGGTGCGGGAATGGAATGGCAGGTCATGCCTGGAGCTCCGTAGTGATTGGCACCAATCCGAGCACAATGTAACTTTAATTACAGTAATTCCAAATCCAAAGCAAGCATTTAGCTGCTGGAGAGAGGCTCTTAATTTTGCAAATAGATGCCATCTAATGGGTTGACCTTTCATTAGACAAATACGGGGTTGGGCCAGCTCACCACCCTTCCCAAAAGCAGGTAGCAGCACTGGCTCCCATTAGCTCGATGAAAGTGGAAAGCGTGTGTTCTCGTGGCCAGGCTAAGCATAGGGATGCACTCACAAATAATAATGTTGGTATTTGTTAAGTGCTTACTATGTGCCGAGCACTGTTCTAAGTGCTAGGGTAGGTACAGAGTAATCGGGTTGTCCCACGTGAGGCTCACATTCTTAATCCCCATTTTATAGATGAGGTAACTGAGGCACTGAGGAGTTAAGTGACTTGCCCAAAGTCACACAGCTGACATGTGGCAGAGCCAGGATTAGAACCCATGACCTCTGACTCCTACACCTGCGCTCTTTCCACTGAGCCAAGCTGCTTGTCACAAATGTGGACCCCCCTGCTACCCCGAGGAAGATGCGGTGCTGCACAGTATTTAAACACCGTCTTCTTACTCGGATAACTCAGGCAAGGAAGTTGAGATGGCATCAGTGAAGGTTCTCTCCTCTCCTGCAAAGTTTCTCCTTTAAAATGAAAGGAGCAGATTATCTTCTATGCATTGTAGCTCCCTTCAAAAAAAAGCCATCAAAAATAAGTGGACAACAGCTTTGGTTCTGTGACTGATTTAGAGCTGGAGCATCCCCAGAAAAAGCATTATGAGTCTACCCATTTCCTCTATCTGATATAGGGAATTTCTTGTGCTTCCTAAACTGTATGTTAACTAAAATGTCGATTTATCTCAGATAGACCATAGCATCACTCACATTATCAATCAGTCAGCGGTTTTTATTGGGTGCTTACTGTGTGCGGAGCACTGGACTTGGATTAGAAAATGTTTGGTGATAACAGGAGGAAGTTTACAAGCCACTGCGCCACTCTAACCTTCAGAAAGCACAACCATAGTAAAAGAAATAACCATCTTTTTTTTCTTTCACCTGCCAGATTTTGTGACTTTCTTTGAGCAAGTAGACAAATAGGTATTTTGCAACATTAGTTTTAAGCTGCCTCAAACCCAGACAAAGGCAGAGAATTGCCCAACCCTCGTAAATCATCCATTATTTATTGACCTTCCTGGGGCACTTCTTCACCGTGGAAGGAGTAAAAACGTCAGATGAAACCCACAGGAAAATGCGAGTCACAGTTCCTAATGTGTAAGCATTTGGGTTTCAACAGTCATTTTTGAACCCCCATATTTTCCCAGCCTTTCCCCCATTTTCACCGTTTGGTGCATTCTCAACAGTGACAGACTCTTTACAACAGCTGCATCGTGGTCCTGAGAGAAGATGTAATAAATGGGAAGGAAGCAGTAGACAGAGCCTGGAGAGACAGCCTCGTCTTACAAGCGAGTCAGCGGGATGCAGTAATTCAAAACGGACTCATAGGGTAAACCCCAGGCGGCCCATAACTGCTGAGAAACTTTATGCCATCTGCCCAGACAAGTGATCTATTGACTTGGTTGACACTAGTCGATCTTGTCATCCAAATAAAGTTCCTGGAGCCGTGTGAGAGCCTCCCTTCCTGCATTGCAAACAGGACCGTCAGGCTTTATTGAAATTCAGGGTGCCAGCCTCTATCTCCCTGACTTCTCAGTGAGTAACCCCAAGGGCAAAGTATTCCCTTCACTTGAGCTTGTTTCTAGAGAGGAAGTATCTGTGGACTGAGCAGTGGTTAGCACTCTAAATTGGCTAATGATAGACAGCTGTCTGCTCTTGTTTCATAGCAATGAGCAAGAACTTGAATCTATGGGAGGAACCAGCTGACATTTGGCAATGCTTCTAGCTAGTTGACAGAGGAGATAACTCTAAGAGGGGTGGGGAGGAGGAGGAGGAGAGAGAGAGAGAGAGCGCAATATGTTGATTATGTGCTCCCTTTCCCACTTTATGTCTTCCCTTGTAGATATTTTCCTGTGAAATAGTCTCACTTTTTGAAGTCCACTTTCCCTTGAGATCCAATCCCCAGGAGAAGATACACTCCCCTACACAATATAAAGCCCTCTTAAGTGGTCTCCCAAGATTTCAGTCCTTCAGCGACCCTGCAAAAACAACATCCTTCAAAGGATGTAGCTGGACTCTAGGCCTCACCATCATTGACCGGTTCCTCTTCGTTGGTGCTCATCAGGACTGCGACACAGTAGCTCCTAGGCTCTGTCTTGGCGGTGTGGGGAGGACAATGAGTGGAGGGGCAATTGTAGGCGATCAGAGCCATCTCTTACATCTGGCTCTGCCTAGCTCTGAATTGAAGAAGGGTAGAGACACCTCTGACTCCTTCTATTAATTCCGAACATAGGTGTCCTTCTCTCCCCTTCAAGGTGGCCTGCATAAAGGCAGGGTACATCCTGCCCCGTCTTACATGGCACCCTTACATATGTCTCAGTCTGTGAGCCCCATGTTGGTCAGGAATTGTATCCAACTTGATAATATTATATCTTCCCCAGAGCTTTGCTCAGTGCTTGGCACAGACTAAGCACTTAACAAATACCACTAATTAGTAACAAATAATATTTTACTATACTAGAAAATCTAGCCTTCACTTTCTCATGATTTTCAGTGGATGTGTCAGTCACTTCCAAGACTTTAGGTTGAGTAATTTCGTGTAAGGTACAGCCTATGCTGCTTTTCCCATCCCTTGTTATACAACAAGGTGTTAGAGCAAAGTTGAAGTTTTAAACTCAAATTGGAATTTGACCCAAAACAAAGAGTCCTTTCACTTGGTTAATGAGGCTGATAGCAGTGGGTTAAAAACCCAACAACAGCATTTCTTTGGGACATCAGTTAGAAAGGTTTGACCCCCAAGTTTCCTGCCATTTCCCATGGTCACACGCCACCCAGCTGCCAGCCTCTCCTTTGAAGGCCTTCAGCCCCTTGAGAACATTTGATGACCTCCCTCTTCCCTCCCCTTCCCCACCATCTTTCCTGGTCATTTTTAGCTCAAGTCCAATCCTTAGTAAAGCCTGAGGCTGGTCACACACACTTCCAAATTGGCCTTTACAGGGAGAATTGCACCAAGGGCAAAACTAGCCTAGGTAATGTGGCCTAATGGATAGAGCATGGGCCTGGGAGTCAGCAGGTCATGGATTCTAAACCCGGCTCACCACATGTCTGCTGAGTGACGTTGGACAAGTCACTTCAATTCTCTGTGCCTCAGTTACCTCATGTAGAAAATGGGGATTGAGACTGCGAGCCCCATGTAGGACAGGGACTGCGTCCAGCCTAATTTGCTTGTACCCACCCCAGCTCTTAGTACAGTGCTTGGCACATAATAAGCACTTTACAAATACCATAATTATTATTATTATTATTATGTAGCTCATGTAATATTGTTGTTAAACCAAAAATAAAAATGGCCCAAGTTTTATAGTACTAGGAGCATGTTTATCTTCATGATTTGTCAAACCTACATCAGGGCCGTCTTCTCTTCTTGTGGGAGTTAACTGCATGAAATGTAGGGCAAATGAGTTATTAGTCACATCCCCAAGGGGTTTGTCCTAGTTCATTAATAATAATTCATAGCAACTGTAGTAATTGTTAAGTGTTTACAATGTGCCAAACACTATATAAAGCCCTGGGGTAGATGCCAGATAATCAGGTCCCTCTCGGGGCTCACAGTCTAAGTAGGAGGGAGATCAAGATATTGAATCCCCATTTTGCGGATGAGAGAACTGAAGCCCTGAGAGGTTGTGACTTGCCTACGGTCCTGCAGCAGGTACGTGGAGGGGCTGGATTAGAACCCAGGTCCTCTGACTCCCAGGTCCGTGCTTCTTTCCACTAAACCATGCTGCTTCTCATCCGAGCCACTGACTCTGAAACCTAATAGCGCCACCTAACAATAATAGATCATCTAAGCCAGATTTGTAGGAAAATTATCTTCCCAAATGTGACATCTTTCAATCCCAGTGATTAAATGAATTTGTATCAACTACCAGTTATTCCATAATCCAGTTTAGAAATTACCTGACCTTCTTGCTTCTGTTTTTTCTTCTTCCCATTGCTCCTGTTTAGCCTATTTTACTTTTATTTGTATTTCCTCCAAATAGTGGACAGTAGAAAAGAGAAGCTGAAATTCATCAGTCTTTCATTTTCTTGTAGCTGTGTCCCCCCCCCCCCCAAAATTTTTGAGAGCCATGATCTTGAAAAAACTAGCCAAAAAGAGGGGTGTTTTGGGGGGGGATTTCCTGTGGATTTTGGTTATCTACTGTATCCCTGACCATAACCATTGGATATTTGAGAGTGAACTCTTAAGTGCCTCTCCCATGATGTTTCTATGGCAGAAATCACAGCCATGGCGTTAAGTAGAGCTTGAGAAAATGAGGACCTCATTCTTCTGGGTTTCTCTTCACTGTGGCTTAGAGCTTTGCCTCCAGCTAGTTCCCTTTGGCTGAGCTTTGGATTTAGGACACCGGAAAATGAGGGTGAGGCCTCAAGAGTACAGAAATAAATGATTGCTGACTCTTTGTGTGACAGAGCCTGAAAGCCAGAGGGGGCTCTCCTTCCATATGTTTGGGGTCCCCCCAGGGCCCCTTATCATGTAATTAGCTTTACCAAAGCTTGTTTCCCTTGAGGGACTTCAGCTTGAGAGTTAAAGCCCTTTTAAATACTCCGGCAGGGTCCCGGCAAGCCATTAAAATTGCTTATTTCAGAAATGAATATATCGGGTTTGGAGCAGACTGATTTCTCTATGTAAGCTGAGCTCTAGGTGAAGTTGTAGATTTCCATCACTACTCCAACTCTCCTGGATCTAGGGAGTGAGATATTACTCTGCTTCTTTCCCTTTGCTGTGGGACACTGGTTATAGACTGGCAGCAGTAAAACATGGCCATTTAGGAGACTCCTCCAGCATTTTACTCAACTTAGAACTCCACCAGGAGCCGTTAGAAAGCAAGGAGTGATGGGACAGCAGGTTATGGGGCCAGCGTGACTCACTAATCTAACACAAGCTGTGTCTACAGCATTGAACGCTACTGGAGGGAATCTGTTCTTAGAGGTGGCAGTTTTTCCCTCCTCTTTCTCCTATGCTGCTATTGCCTGAAGGCCTTGCCAGGATTTGGGCTATAATCCCAGAGCCTGTTTAACGTGCTGAGCTTTTTGTCACAAATTCCTCAGTTCTGGTTGCCTTGTTATGATTTACTTTGTACATAGCCCTATTTTGGGGGCGTGTGTGTAGGGGGAGCGGCGGTTTGTCACCTAGTTCATGGTAGTCTTAAAGATCCTTCAATTCCTTGCAGCTACTAGAATAGAGTTAAATGGTCAAATTATCTAAAGTGAAAACTAGGAGCTCCTCTCTCCCCTGCTCCCAATTTGAGTCTAATACAGAGCAAGATTTGAGCAGAACAGCTGAATTTTTAAGGAAATAACATCTTAAGTTCATGTTGTGTCTCTCAAGGCATTCAAAATCCTTCACATATTGGCAAATCATTTTTTGTTGCCTGGTAATTATGGGAGATGAGGATACCCTGAATATTTTACAATGAGGGAAAACGGAACCCAGAGAAGTTAGAAACTCTCTTGAGGTTACTGAAAAACTCAGTGAAAGACCAAGGTCTATAACTGGTCTTCACATCATGCTAAATAATAAGTCATTGACAGCGTGCTTTGGTGAATGTGGAACAGAATAGGTTCCCATGTCCTCTTGGATCTTAGGAGTAATTTCACTTTTGTGCCTCAGTTTCCTCATCTGCAAAATGGTGATTAAATGCCTATTTTCCCTATCCCTTAGACTCTTAGTCCCATAGGACAAGAACTATCTTGTATCTAATCTACCTCAGGGCTTAGCACAGAGTATAAGCATTTAAATACTGTTATCATTATTATTATCATTATTGTGTGGAAAAAAGAGGACGACTAACATACACTGAGGATTTCTGGGCTCAATCCATATCTGGAGCAAATGGGTTCATCGAAGACAGCAAAAAAAAACCCTACAGGAAAAAGATCCTTTGGGACCATGTCATAGCTCAGAGCTCTTTTTGGCCCTTCCTAATACTGCCAGGGATGGACAGGCTGCAAGGCAGAGCTACCTAGTTGATATCCAAGATTTCCATTATTTTCTATTAACTTAAAAGATCTCCTTAGAGGGATAAATAATTTGGCTCATCTGCCTGACTTTAATAGAAGGCTTTAATTTTTGTTTTCTTTTGCACATCTCCTCTCCATTCCCTTCCTCAGAATTCGGTTGTTTTGTCTTATCGTTTAAAGCATACCAAGAAGAATATTGTTTGGGATAAGTTTTCAGTTCTGTGTTGGCATTGAGGAAAAAATACCTGGCTTGAGAGTCCTTAGGGAGGAAGTCAGACATGAATTGGGGTTGGGAAACAAATGTCATGCCTGGATTTTGCTGAGTATCCTAAACTGGAAAACAGCATTACCTAGTGGATAGAACGTCGGCCTGGGAGTCAGAAGGACCTGGGTTCTGATATTAGCTGCATCACTTGTCTGCCATGTGACCTTAGGCGGTTCATTTTTCATTCATTCGTTTATTCATTCAGTCATATTTATTGAGGGCTTACTGTGCGCAAAGAACTGTAATTAGCACTTGGGAGAGTACAACACCAACTTATCTATGCCTCGGTTACCTCATCTGTAAAATGGGGGACTAAGACTGTAAACCCTATGTGGGACATGGACTGTGTCCAACCTGATTTGCTTATATTTACCATAGGGCTCAGTACAGTGCCTTAGCACACAGTAAAGGCTTAACAAATATCATTAAAAATTACATTATAAAAATTCAGTATCCTTAGGATGAGATCCCATTGTTTAAAGCATCAAATTTAATTGTTTTTTAAAAACCAACTGTCTGACAAGAGGAAAAAGAATGTCACCAAATAAACTGTCAGATCCAAGCTTATAGCATTCCTTGGGCCTTTCATCAGGAAGGTCCATATTCCCCTTAGCACCCTCCTATTCCACTTCTTCCCCTCTATCCCCTGCATGCACACACCATCTCTCTCCTCTCCACCCCAACTGTTTTAAAGAAAAAGAATGCTTGACACATCTAAAGCAAGCATCCTGGCCCCACAAGTTGCTTCTTTGTGGTCTTAAAGTTGGAGCCCTTTATTCTTCATTAGGAAATCCATTAATCTGACACTTAATGATTTTTGTTAATAGTCGGTGCCTCTTGATTTGACTTTATGGACTTGTATCATCAGTTGTTTGATTGGCATTTCCCTCCCATGATGTCTACTCTGGGACAGCTCTCCCTCTGTCTCAAAGCTGTCATAGCCAGCAGTCGGCTGTATAGCAGTGACACAGGCGTAATTGCAATCATTTTTGATGTCTGGAACACCATTACTACTCAATTTAGAAGGAATCAAAATATGCCTGCAATTGCACTCGGTTCATGGAGTGAAAAGAGAGATGATTAATGATAAATGAAGCCTCCTTGTGCCTGGTATAAGGAAAGGTATTTGCTTCCTGAAAGATCACCAGTATCTCATGAAACAGAGGGATATGTATGTTGTATATCTAGGGAGGGAAGCAAAGTCGCCAGAAGCTAACTTAGCTGTTCCTTCTGTCCCCTCCCTCAAATAAATGATAACTTAGCGATTCCCAGGAAAGCAATTTTAGGCAGCCTGATGGTTACATATCTATATACACGCATTCTAATGTGAGCCACTTCTGCAACTAGAAACTAACACATTTCACCCTAATGAGTGAGGGGAAGAAAGCAGTATTGCAATGAGGAGGGAGAGCTGGCAGTTCAGCAAACGCACTGAGGGAAGGGGAACATGGAAGTTCTGTAGCCTTTGAAGTGAAGAGGAAGAGCACTACAAAGTGGGAGTTGGAACATGCTGAACAGGCTGAAATAAGATTCAAATGGCCTACTCCACATCTTGATTTTCTGCCCCTAGACCCGATTTCAATCCAGCCCCCAAGAATATTGGGTCCAGACCAGTGAGGGGTATGGATAGCCTGGTCTCTGATTACCCCAGCCAAAAGTTCTCAGAAAGACCCTGTCAGTTCTATCATCCTATGTTTCATCCCTTCGGGGAGATCAGATTGAACTGAATCCATAAGGTCCCTAGAGCAAACATGATTCCAGAACAATTCTACTCTCAACACAGCCTCACTGGGATCCTTCAGACTGGAAAGAATCATTAAGAAGAAGAAGAATAGTAATCTTGGTAGTTGTTAAGCTTTATGTATTATGTATCTGGGGTAGATAGAAGATAGGTAAAGATATTGTCCCTGTTCCTCATTGAGCTCACGGTCTAAGGAGGAGGGATGAAACTGAGACAGATGATGATGAAACTGATGATGAAACTGAGACACCGAGAAGTTAAGTGATTTGCCCAGTATCACACAACAGGCAAGTGGCAGATCTGGAAGTAGAACCCCAGGTTCAGCAACTCGTAGGCCCATGCTCTTCCCATTTAGGCCCTGGTGATTTGGACCAGGGCTGGAGAGAACCAGACCTAGGCCTAGACTGGTTGCAGTGATTCGTCAGTGAATGGACACTGTGGGGCCAACTCTAAACCGTGACTTCTTGGGCCACAGTTCTGCTTTGGTGCAGCCCATTTGAACCCGTGAAGGGCTCTGCAGGAATAGGATAGGCTACTTTCCAGCTTATTCCATCCTAGAACTGGGCCAAATTCAAGCTGGGTCATCTCCTGGGGGTGGCCTTAGGGCAAGGGGCAGGACCCCACCACATAGAAGGCGATATTTGAGCGTGAAGGGCACAAGTGAGGTAGGAAAATGTAGTCGAGCTGCTTTGAAAAATGATGAGCATTGGGAAAAGAGATTATTATGCCTAGAACAGTCAGCAGTGCAAGGAGGTGCGGATAATTCTACAAAAGGCCCGTGATCCCTATAACAGAGGGAACATACATCGCCCTTGGACAGGGAAATGGATAATGGGCAGTCTGACTGAGGGGAAATGCTACAGGAAAGGTTGTAAACCACTTTGATAGGTGAGCGGGGTCGATAACAGATTTTTGAGTATAATTTACTAGTATTCTCTAAAGAGAAAAAGAAGTAGCACCATGGTTACTTTTTCTCCAGAATTAGAGGCAGGGGCATCTTTTTCTTCTCTCCATAGAGCAACCAGATTTATTTTGAATTCTTCAGGAAAAACACTGAGATCTGAGGACCAGTATGGCCTAGTGGAAATAGCACAGGTTTAGGAGTTGGAGGATCTGAGTTCTAAGCCCAGCCCTGCCAGTTGCCTACCTTCAGATCTTGGGCAACTCACTTAACTTCTGGGCCTCAGTTACCTCATCTGTAAAATGGGGTTTCAATGCCTGTTTTCCCTCCTATTTTGACAGTGAGCCCCATGTGGGACAGGGACTAAATCTGATCTGATTATTTTCTATCTACCTCAGTGCTTAGATAAACTCTTATCAAATATAAGAATAATAGTAATGATAATCTGAATTTGGGGCTGAATTTTGAAAAGACTCCCCCAAGAATTTAGAAGGGGATGGGAAAATTTTAAGGCCCTTGCCCTCCGTATGAGGGGGGCTGTGGGCATTTCATCCAAACTTTCTTGGCAGTAAAACCTGTTGGGTTGGAACTAAGTGCTTAGTATAGTTCTTGGCACGCAGTAAGTGCTCAGTAAATATGATCGAATGAATGGCTGTGCTGTGAAACTCTCTTCTGCCCCATCTTAGGCTCTAAGAAACAAAGCATCTTTAGGGGACAGAGTGAGGTTTCTGGGAATGAGAGTCCCAAACTTGGTTCAGACATTCATTTCACCCATTTTTAAACCCAGAAAGCATTTTTGATTGAAGCTAATTTCTCTCCTCTGTTTCAGAATGATTAGTAAAGAGGTACCACATGTAGCTGGTAAACTATGGTAATTAAAAAGGCTTGTTTCTGGTCCACTACCTTCTGGGGAAGAGTCGATTTGGAGAGAGAGAGAGAGAAAGATAGAGACCATGATGTTAAAACTTAATCTCTGCCATACCTTTCTCCCCCTCTTTTTAGGAAAATGGCATTTCATTTGTCATTGCAAATAGTTGCTCAAAGTGAAATTCAGGAAAAGCAAAACACATTCTGTTGCCAGAAATTTCTGGCTGCTGTGCTGAGACCTTTCTTTTCTTCCAAAGGGAGCAAAAGTAAGCATTCTGGGGTGTCTGTAGTTAATGATGGGAACTTCAGTAATGATTTCTCTTACTCTCAGCCTGACCCTGTGGTGAGGAAAATCAAGTTTAAATTAAATCAAATTTCAAACGTTCAACCAATTAGAAAAAGCAATCACATAGAAACATGCATTTGCAAAAGGGCTTTGTTTACTCTGTCATAATTAATTTATTCAACAAGGAAAGTTTTGTTTGTTGTGAACTGATCAGGAGCAGCCAGAGGGACAGAGGGCCGGCCCTTTCCTCCCTTCTGGGTACGAAGGTGGTGCCTGTGACGGATCAGCCCTAGGAAAGAAAGATCCGGAAAATGAACTTCAACTGGCAACAAGAGGGAGATGGAGATCTTTCATGTCATTCCCCTCACCTCTGTCCCTCCTCCTCTTCACCAAAACATATTCTGTCCTTCCTTTAAAATATGACTAATATCCTCATTTTCAATGAAGCTTTTCCAGATTGATCCCTTCTACCACTCCAAATGTCCTATTATGTTCCCTAGCACTAATGATTCATTCTGAAAATTATATGTTTTTAGTCCACCTTCTTATATCCCTGAACCTCTGACGTTTTGGTATATGTTTACTTTTATATGTGTGTATTTTTGTTTGTCCTGTTTTCCCACCCTCCCCCCGACCAAGACGGCAAGGTTATAGAACACATAACCCCATTCAAGGTACAGTCCCATTTCACTCTCCGTAGCAGGTACGAGCTGCTCTGCATTTAATAGCAGCCCCTCAGCTGGTATCATGGACTGATTAACTATTTCAACTTTCCAGTCTATGGGAGAAGGGGGAGAAGATCAGGAAGAGTCCATGCCACAGTCCACTGGCTCTGACCATCGTAGGGGACTCCCAAATCCCAAACAGCCTCTTCCTTCCCACCGAGGAACCAGAGGTCAGGAACTCTGCAGACACGGAGCCCTCGGAAACTTTAGTACCTTGGGAGGCCATGGTGGCTTGAAATCTAGACTGTGTGTCTAGAGTAGAAAAGGTCACTGGGACTGTTACATGAATGAAAATAATAATAATGGTAGTAAATTGTGCTATTTGTTAAGGATTTACTCTGTGTCAACCACTGTACTAAGAGCTAGGGTAGATAGAAGATGATCAGATCAAACATAATTCCTATCCTACATTATTTTCATTGTCTAAAGTAAGGAGGGCAACAGGTATTGAATCCCAATTTTGCAGATGAGGAAACTGAGGCACAGAGAAATTAAGCTACTTTGCTCAGAGTCACAGAGCAGGCAAATGGCAGAGTTGGGTATAGAACCCAGGTCCTCTGACTCCCAGGCCCATGCTCTTTCCACCAGGCCATGCTGCCTCTCAGGTCTGCTTGTTTTGTAATATTTCTTTCTGTTCCCTTTGCGCTGGATTCTTATTTTCTACATACTCCTGTTGCCTGTGCCTTGTTTCTAGTATATTTGTCTCCCCCCTCAAAATGGTGAGTCTTTTGGAGGACAGAGATCAAGTCTGAATTCATGTATCTTGTATTCATCCCAGCTGTCAGTACAATACTCAGCAGAAAAAAAATGCTCAATCAATAGCGTTACTAGAGCTACTTTACAAGTCAACCAGCCCCTCGGGGTCAGGATTCAAACTTATTTCTTTAAGGCTCATGAAGTCAAAGCTGGCTATATTCACTTCTCTTAGCCAAAGATTCCTCATCCTAAGGAAGTGCAGCACTTCAGTTGGTTATCCTGTAAATTGAGAGCAAAAGCCCTCCCTGGGGTGCCGGGGAGCCAGTGACGGGCCACCCCTTGGTTACGTCTTCACAGAGCCACCACACTTTCAGGAACTTGGTCCTGCTTTTTCTTGTCATAAGAAGGAGCGGAGGCAGCACAGTTTTTCTGAGGTTGTCTCAGGGCTTGTCTTTTAAAGATTTCCATCTAGGGTCAAAGCACATTGCTTTTTGTTCCATTTCTCTTCTCTCTCAGTGGCGAGTAAGGTTGGCACTAACTTTTAGCGTCCTTTGTGTTTTAATGAAGGTTTTGGCAGAACTTTGTTTACTGAGATTGCTTGCATCCCTCAGGAAGGCAAACCTTCCTCCCTCTCTCTCTTTCTCTCTCACGCACCTTACCCCATCTATCTGCCAAAAAGAAAGGAAATTTTGATTCGGGGGGAGGAAGGTGATCTGAAAACACTCAATGGGACATCCAGCTGACACTGACCCCACTAGGCCCCGGGGAAATCTAACACAGCCTAGAGTGAAAGAGCTTCATGAGTAGTTTTTTTTTAATATTTCCGATAACAGTATCCATAGTGACCCCCACGTGCTCTTGAGGAGCAAAGCAATACCAAGGGTCTCTGATCCTGCTTGCCTATCCTCTTTTACCTCTTCTTCCAGGATATTCTGTGCCCCCCGCCTCCTGCAGCCCCCAGTAAATGCAGTTGCCTTGGCCACTACTGATAGTCCTGGAGTCAGAGAGGACAAACATCTAAATGCAGGTTCAAGGCTACTGAAGACCTTGGGTTTTATGCTGCAGGGAGAGGAAAAATCATCTTGGGCAGAATAAAGTGTGAAAGAAGTGTGAAGTGGTCTCTTTTGGTATTCCTCACCTTGTCTCAGGGAATTTTGGATGGTGACATGGAGCAGAAATTAGGTTGGGTCTGGAGCCGATCCCTGGATTCCCTGATATTTGTTTTCTAAGCAGTAAACTCCTCAAGCAGCAACTGTTTAGTGCTTCATCCTGAACTTTTCTTTATTAATGAATCTTATCTCTATTCACACAGTGCTCTGTTTGTTGCAGACAGTGGGTAATAAACAGAGATCAAGCAGACAGAGATGATAAATTATCTGTTCAATAATTAACAAATTAGCCCTAACAGATGGATCCAAAACAAAATTGTGTGTGTGTAAGGCAGAGTATGGTTTGCCTAGCCTAATATTTCAGCAAATTAGCGTTCATCTCAGTTAGAAAAATGACCCTTCGTTTTCAGGTCAACTTTCTCCGACCTTCAGATTGTGGCTGGTTGTAGAATGAGGGAAGGATGTGCCAGAAATTAGGAGCAATGATTAACGATGATATTGATGCCTGACTACTTGTTTTGCTGTCTCCCCATTTTAGACTGTGAGCCTGTTGTCGGGCAGGGATTGTCTCTGTTGCTGAATTGTACATTACAAGCGCTTAGTACAGAGATCTGCACACAATAAGCACTCAATAAATATGACTGAATGAATGTTTGAATGAACAGCGAAGAGAGGAAAATGGGACCGAGACATCATGGAGGAAGCTGATGATGGGACAGTAATGGGAGATTCAGTAAGGGATGGCTCAAATTGAAACTCTCCTCCGCACCAAAATAAACAATTGTGCATTGAGCCCAAAATCCTTAGTTCCTGGCAATAGGGTATGCTGATTGGGCTAAGTGGGCATTTTGGCAATATGACATTTACTTCCTTATCCTAATTTTGTCAGTGCAAATCATGGGTGCTCCCTGTTTGTGGGAAATGTATATTGAAGCTTGACTTCAAAGCTCCCCATCACCTTGCCCCCTCCTACCTCACTTCCATTCTCTCCTTCTACACCCCCAGCCCACAGACTCCGCTCCACTGCCACTAATCTCACTGTGCCTTGTTCTTGCCTGTCCCCCGCCGTCGACCCCTGGCCCACATCCTACCTCTGACCTGGAATGCCCTACTTGTTTTGTTTTGTTGTTTTACAGATTCTCACATCTGCCAAACTAGCTCTCTTCCCCCCACCAAGCCCTACTGAGAGCCCACCTCCTCTAGGCTGAGCCCCCCTTTTCCTCTCCTCCCCTCCCCATCGCCCCTTCTTCTTCCCTCTGCTCTACCCCCTTCCCTGCCCCACAGCACTTTATTTATTATTCTATTTATTTTATTAATGATGTGTATATATCAATAATTGTATTTATTTTAATGCTGTTGATGTCTGTCTACTTGTTTCATTTTGTTGTCTGCCTCCCCTTCTAGACTGTGAGCCCATTGTTGGGGAGGGATTGTCTATCTGTTGCTGAATTGTACTTTCCAAGCGCTTAGTAGTGTGCTCTGCACACAGTAAGCGCTCAATAAATACGAATGAATGAATGAATGAATGAATATTACAGCCGTCCCCAAATAACAGACTAAAAAGAGGTGTATGGATTATGTCAGTGTTCTGTGCTATGTATTTCATTCATCTTTTCCATTTTAACTCATCTCCCCATCCCCTGTGTCCAAAGAGAAGAAACCAGTTCCCAAACAATGTAAAAACATGATCTTTCCATATTTTGAATGCAACATTCTCTGAATTGACTCTGGATGCATTATTTATCCATATTTTATTTATAACTCTCTATAAATCAGTCTTGGGCTTATTACTTATAAATTATAAGGTCATCAATAAGAAGTAGAAATTAATAATGTATCCTTGGTACACCTAGTGAATCACTTTTCTAAAACAGAAAATAAGTGCACCTTATTCATAGTATTTATAGGGCACTTAGATAACTGTCCAAGGTATTTGAATGTATTTCATTTGTATCCTCTAGTGATTACCCAAGATTCTTTGCTATTCAATTCAGTAGCAAGGTTCCTACTGTCAAATTGAGTTTCACTGTTTAAATGGAGAGTGCTAATAAGTTTGAATATTACCATACTTAGTTCTCTTCATCAGCAAACAAAAGCAGAAATGTTGCCATTGTAACATTATAGCCTAGAGGAAAAAAGCATGGGCCTGGGAAGACCTGGGTTCTAATCCTGGCTCCACCACTTACTTGCTCTTTCACTTTGGACAAGTCACTTAGCTTCTCTTGGGACCTTCAGTTCCATTATCTGCAAAATATGGTTTCACAATCTGGTTTCCTTCATACTTAGACTGTGAGCCCTATGTGGGACCTGATTATCTCCTATCTACTCCAGCACTTAGTACAGTGCTTGGCACATAGTCAACACTTGAAAAATACCACAGTTATTATTACTGTTGAAAGCAGAAGTGGAAAGGTGCTATAACATCACTACCACCAAAATTCTCAAATCTGGGTGTCCAGATTGGGGTACTTCAGCTGTGATGATAGAGGCAGTTGGCAAGTCATTACCAAGATTTTACATCAGCTAAGGGTTCTGTAAAGCATCCTTCTCTGCCCTTTCTCACAAAGGAGGACACAAAGTCCAATGATGGAGTCTGAGCTCAGATTGAAGGAAGCCTCCTGCTTCCCAGAATATGTCACTCAATCAGTTGTATTTATTGAGCACTCACTGTATGTAGAGCACTGTACTAAGCGCTTGGGAGAGTACACTATAGCAGAGTTGGTAGCCACTTTTCTTGCATGCACTAAGCTTACAGTCAAGAGCTCACAGTCTTACAGCCAAGATAGTATTCCGTTCCCTTTCTGCTCTTTACTTAGCAGCTGACATTTGGGAGGCGAGGGGAAGGAAGGAGGCCCATCTTACTTGCATTTTTCTTCATCTGAATCTGGGATGGGAAGACATCTGTAATTTAGGTGGGATCAAAACAATGAGAAGAATATATGCTCTGTGAAGGGGCCTTCTCTAA
The DNA here is from genome assembly GCF_004115215.2 of Ornithorhynchus anatinus. NCBI lineage: Eukaryota > Metazoa > Chordata > Mammalia > Monotremata > Ornithorhynchidae > Ornithorhynchus > Ornithorhynchus anatinus. The sequence goes on from NC_041729.1 coordinate 40,697,844, forward strand.
TCAGTAAGTCCAGTGAAGGTGAGGACAGTGAATCAAGAGCAAAGGGAATTGATCCTTTAGCTTTTGTTGGGTTGACAGTTGTTCAGTCCAGAAACATAATTCTCTCCTTGACCTCCCTTTTTTGGACTACACTTAACAAAATTAAGGAACAAACAAAAGCTAAAACAATCTTGAACTTAAATTAGTCACCATAAAGATGAGTCATCGTAAAAGAGGACCAGCCAGTGTTTCGATGGTTTGGGTATGTGATTGTGTTCTTTGTCAGGAAAGAGCTAATATCTTCTTCCTACGTCATATTAAAATGGGAATTGTGGGGTTTTTCACCTACCCTTTAAGGAGTAATAATGATGATGGTATTTGTTAAGTGCTTACTATGCGCCAAGCACTGTTCTAAGCGCTGAGGTAGATACAAGGTAATCAGATTGTTCCACGTGGGGCTCACCGTCTTAATCCCTATTTTACAGATGAGGTAACTGAGGCACAGAGAAGTTAAGTGACTTGATCATAGTCATACAGCTGATGGGTGGCGGAGCCAAGATTAGAACCCACGACCTCTGACTCCCAAGCCCACGCTCTTTCCACTAAGCCATGGAACTAGAAGCCCATAATGTCCTATGAGAGATTTTCCCAAGGGAAAATCTGATAGATCTAGAATAGAAAATTACCCCAACATTTACGGGGCTGGAAAATTTGAAGGACAAGCAATTATTTTACATAAGAGACCCAACAGGTATCTAAGCAAGTAAGTAAACAACCAGATTATCCTCTACTCCCTTTAGTAAAGCAAACCTAAAGTGGTTTATTTAGCTAAGGAGCTTGGGCTGAGAGTCAGCCTGGTAGACTGGGAAGAACCACAAATTACAAAGTACAGGCAGGAGTAAACCCTTAAATCCAGTAGAGGTTATTATAAAACAGGGCTCCTTCACATCCCTTGGCCTCCCATCTCTTAGCATCGTAATTTTCTTTTCCCCAGTTACTGGTTCTGGTTTTTCTTTGGAGGAGACATCAGTCAGCAAGTATTTATTGAGCTCACAGGGGCTGGTGAGTATTGTGTTTGGGATACTTATTAAAAAACATGGATGGCTTCTGCCCTCTAGGATCCTTCAAGGAAAACCCATTAGATTGAAACAGAATACTCAGTACCATGCACACATGAAGATAGCTAGATGTGAGTCTGGAGGGACTGAGCCCTGTGGAAAGTCACAAAGCATTAATGAGCAAACTGAAGATGTTCCTAGGCCTTAGTGCAGATTTACCTGGGTCCCTGGATACTTTGATCTTGAAATGTTGGGAGGTGGACAAAAATCAGTCTTAGAGCTTTGTAAGCTTCTGCTGATTGTCCCTTTCCAGCAACATATCCAATGGCATGTGAGGGATTCTGATGGACAAGTTAGATGCAGCAGAGACTTCATCTGTTCATTCAGTTGTATTTATTGAGTGCTTACCGTGTGCAAGGCACTGGACTAAGCACTTGGGAGAGTACAATGTAACAATAAACAGACACATTCCCTGCCCACAATGAACTTACTTGATAATGTTCTGGGATAGTGCCCCCACTATTTCTTCCTCCTCTTCCTTTTTCTCTTCCTCCTTCCCCATCCTCCTGCCACCTCCCAATCCCCGGTCTGGAGAAAAGGAAAGGCAGATTTGCCTGATACTTTCCCAGGAGGCAGTTGCAAATTTATTTATTTTCACATTTATATTTATCAAGTTTCCTGTTCCCTCCCAGGACAAAAGAAATCTATTCTAATGATGTGATTTTTCAGAGCTAAACATCATGTGTTTAGGTCTTTGAGAAGCTGTATGATGATGAGTCCTAAGAAATTACCTATTGAAAGTAAAATCTTACACTTGCACTATAATTGCGGGAGAAATACCTTAGGAAACCGAGGCCTCTTCTGGCTCCTGAGTGTCCTCATGAACTGAGGGAAGTATTTAGTTATTGCCACTGAGTTTCTGAAGAGTTCAGGGTATTTGGGGAAATTTCATTCTGTATTCTTCAAGAAGCAGCATGGCCTAGTGGAAATGGTTTGGGTTCTAATCCCAGCTCTGCCATTTTTCTGCTGTGTGACCTTGGGCAAGTCACTTAACTACTCTGTGCCTCATTTTTCTCATCTGTAAAAATGGAGATAAGGCATCTTTTTCCTCCTCTCTCTTAAACTTTGAGTCCCATGTGGGACAGGACTTTGTCTGATCTGCTTATTTGTATCTATTCCAGTGCTTACAGTAGTTCTTGCTTCGCTCATAGTGAGCACTTACATGCCACAATAATTAGTATGCTCTTTTTAGCCATTTGGAGTGATCCTTTGACTGGCTAGAGGAAGTTGAATGAGTTTCAGAGTAGAGCCATGAAAATCTGATCAATTTTAGCTGTCTCTTCTCTGGGGACTGTCTCTGTTCCATCAACCCAGAAAGGAAAAATCCAGGTGCCTGGGTCAGGTTCAGAAACAAAAAGAGGAAATTCTTTCCCAGTGCCTCTGCTGAACACATGGCCAGGCTAATGAGAATTGTAACTTGCAGCTTTCAAGAATTCCAGTGGGTCTTGAGCCCTGGTTACAATTCCCCTTCCATCCTCCCTATTTGGGTGCAGTCTCTCAAAACCCAAGTAACCTATGAGGAAGGCCCTGTTCTCCAACAACAGGCAGAGCATTCCGGGAGGTCTGGGTTGGGAATGATGAGTTCCACCATTCTGGCCAATGGGACAGGCTCTGGCTTTGGTCCAGACTTGGAAGTTCAAAGGGATGCTATAGCCAATACCCCTTCCAGTTCACCAACTCTATGGACATATCTGGATAGGGAGGTGGGAGTGGCGGGGGCAGGCTCTCGTATTCATGTTTGATCTTTGCATAAATGTGTTGTAAGCACATGCTAATGCAAGCGCTCACAGAAAATCTCTCTCTCTCCCCCCTCATTTTCTTCCCAAGGCCTCATTCTTTCTCTTCTTTCTTTTGGCAGCCTTCATCGCTGTTCATTTCCCTTCCAAGTAAATATGGGCAAATGCCAAGCAGTATTAAAAGAATGCACTTTATGTTTCTGGTCTCCCTTTTTTATGGTATTTGTTAAGCACTTACTATCTGCCAGGCACTGTGCTAACCGCTGGGATAGATGCAAGATAACTGGTTAGGGCACAGTCTCCGTCCCACATAGGGCTCACGCTATTAATCTGTATTTTACAGATGAGGAAACTGAGGCACAGAGAAGTTAAGTAACTTGTCCAGAGTCACACAGCAGACAAGTGGTGGAGCCAGGATTAGAACCCAGGTCCCTCTGAATCCTGGGCCCATGTTCTATCCACTGGGCCACACTGCTTCTCTCCTGTGGGCTTCTCTTTGGTCAGCCTGAGACAAGTGGGGAGCTTTTGGAGCCGCTTTCCAGCCAGGCAACTCTGTCAGAAGGAGCCCACCGGTGACGGATGCGGGCTTCCATCAGCAAGTGTATGGAGTGGATAAATGTGCCTGACGCTCCGTGATAGAGCTGGTAATTACATTTCACAATGAGTGATATTAATAGTGAAAGGAGGCTTCAGCCTGCATGCCAGAGAATCGGTACTATGAGAGGCTGTCGGGAGAAGCTGTTTATTAACCAGATAAATTATGGAATGATGGACTTTTCCTAGGGCTGCCAAGGAGCTCCCTGAATCTGATGCTGGGATGCTGAGCGGGCTGGGATGAGCCCCTCAGTTTGAAAACATTAACCTCATCTTCTAGAGCCCTCTTTGGAAGTGGGAAAGAGAACTCTATAACCCACGATGAGCCATGGGGTAGTTTTTCAAGGAAAACAAAAGGAGTTGGAGAATCACATTGGAAAGTAAAGATGAGCCAGTGAAACCTCTCATATAAGAGAACCCAGGAAGTTGGGATGGTGGCCCCTCTTGAGGTCCCGCCAGGTCTGGAGAATTCTCAAGAATCAGTTGTAATTTAGCTCTGGGGCTCTCATTCATTCAATCATTCAGTCATATTTCTTGAGTACTTACTGTGTGCAGAGCACTGTACTAAGTTCTTGGGAAAGTCCAATACAACAATAAGCAGATGCATCCTCACATCTGATATTACAAGAGGGTCCCAGAGCTCTTACTCACTGTCCTCTGCATCTCTCTTCAAGGAACCTGTAATGTCTGTCCCCCTTTCCTTCCCTTTCTGAGGGCACCCCTTTGCCCAACAGCAACCTGTACTCCAACGGTGATGCCAACTTTATCAGAAAACCACTCTTCCTTCCCATTTCCCTCAACCATTCTTGGCCCCCATCACCTGGAAGTTCAATTTCCAACCTGGCAGTCACCTCTGATATTACTTTCTTGTTACTGACATCATCATTATTAATTTACTTCTTAAATGTGACTTTGAGCTGGATGCTGTACACAGTCCCTGCTTCCCTGAAGCGTACACAGAAATGGGTGGTAGTGATTGGGCATCTGTTCCTTACTATCTGCCTGTGAACATGAACTTGGGTGATTATGGAATCCTTTTTTTTTTAAAAGGCATTGGTTAAGTGCTTACTATGTTCCAGACACTGTGCTAAGCAGTGGGGTAGATACAAGATAATCAGGTTGGACACAGACCGTGTCCCATATGGGGCTCACAATCCTACTCCCCACTTTACAGATGAGGTAATTTAAGCACAGAGAAGTCAAGTGATTTGCCCAAGGTTGCCACGCAGACAAGTTGCAGAGCTGGGAATAAAACCCAGGTCCTCTGACTCTCAAGCACTGACTCTTTCCACTAGGCTACGTTTCTTCTCTAGCCATTCAAATAGAGATAGAAAGCTAAAGCTTTACGGTGGGTTTGTGAAAATTACACCAGGGCAGAAATATTAAAACCCTCATGGAATCGTGGGCACCCCCTGGAGATGACCCTTGATGAGGCCAAGCTGTAGGCCCTGAGAGAGAAAGCAATGGAACAATGGAAATGAGTAGGAGCCAGAGAGAATGGCCCCAGTTAGAAGTTATTAGAAAGAGCGCTCCAGAAGCAGAATGATTTAACGGCATGATTACTTCTTAATGCAACACTTCACAAGGTTTTTTATTAGATTTCTTTCCCCTTTTCCCTCCAAATGCTGTAGAAACATGCTCTTTTGAAATAAACACCTGGGGCTGTTATCCTTTCTACCACTCAGTTTAATTAACTTTTAAATCACATAATGTCACCCAGACACCTCTCAAACACCAAGTCTGAGGCAGGACGAGGCAGGAGGATGGGGAGGAAGCCTGCAGGTCTGTTCAAGATGCTACTGCCAGGAGATTCCCTCCCCCCGGGTGATTCACCCCCTTCTCGAATCTCCCAACCCGCATCTCTCCATACGATCCCTCCCACTTACTCTTAGTCTTAGTTTGGGGTCTCTCATGTTTGCTCCCGGAAGGAGGGTGGATTGTTAAGAAGCTGGTAGAGGTGCTTAGGATCCAAGCTTTTGTCTCTTCACAAATGGCTTCCCTCCAGGCCTCTCCAACCCCCAACCCCCCAAACTGACAGCAGCAGAGTTATAATAATGTTGGTACTTGTTAAGCGCTTACTATGTGTACAGCACTGTTCTAAGCGCTGGGGTAGACACAGGGTCATCAGGTTGCCCCACGTGAGGCTCACAGTTAATCCCCATTTTACAGATGAGGTAGCTGAGGCACAGAGAAGTGAAGTGACTTGCCCACAGTCACACAGCTGACAAGTGGCAGAGCCGGGAGTCGAACTCATGACCTCTGACTCCGAAGCCCGGGCTCTTTCCACTGAGCCACGCTGCTTCCCAAAGTACCGGCACTGGCTCTGTGGGACAGGGAAAGAAGGGGTCCACCATTGTTTTTTGGGGTTTTTTTTTATTCCCTCATTTGTCCCTCTGAGAATAGTAATGCTTACAAATGGACAGTTACCAGAATTTATAGAGAGGGGAGGAAATTCTGAAGCCATATTCTCTAATTGGTGACTGGAAGACCAATTTGGGCTTGGAAAGAATTTCTAGAGATCTGTTCCATCCTGTTTTTTTCCCCTTTTGCTCAGTGATTGTCTCTTCTCTTTCGTACCTCTCTGGTGTAAGGCATCTGGGTTTGTCGTGGTGGGTGGCTGAAAAGGAAATGAACAGACGAAAATTAAGAAAGGATAATCTGGAGATTAGAAAAATTACAATGAAACTTCCAAATTAACAGTGCAATTTAGACCAATGCAGTTGCGCTCCTATATTGATAAAGCATATAGGTTGGTTAATAGAAGCCCCAGTGGTCCAAACATATCTATATTTTAACAGCTTTTCGTCAATGTAGTACTAATATTTACTAAGCATCCATGTGGTGCAGTACAGTGTACTAGGGGCCTGGGAAGTACTGAATAAAAAAGTGGCATATTTTCTTTGCACACAAGGAATTTACCTCTAACTGAAGAGTAGACATAAAAGTATTTGCAGAAGATGCCATCACAGTTGAATATGTGTGTGTGTGTGTGTGTGTGTGTGTGTGTGTATGAGTGCTGAGGATGGGTATAAATCAAAGCATAAGTGCATAAATAAAGGTATTAAGAGTGTGAGCCCCATGTGGGACATGGACTGTCCAACCTGATTAGCTTGTATCAGGGCTTAGTACACAGGCCTGGCACATAGTAAGAAAAAGAAAGTGCTGGAGTTGGCCAGTGGGTTCATATGGCATAGGTGCTCTGATATTAATTGAAGAAGTCTTGTTGGCAGATGTGGGATTTTAGAAGAGCTTTGAAAGTGAGGAGAGCCAGTCAGATTTGAGGAGAGAGGGAGGGAGTTCCAAGATAGAGAAAAATGTGAGCAATTGGATGGATGTGGGAAAGGCGAGAGCAAAGAACAGCATAGGTGGTTGGCTTGGAAGGAATGACGAAACCTAATCGGGAGGATAGCGGGTGAAGACAAGCAGATAGGGCAGGTGGGCCTTGAAGCTGACTGTGAGGAATTTTGACACCGAGAGATAGGAAGCCAGTGAAAGATTTGAGGGGAGGAGATATGTGGGCCAAGTGAACTGCAGGTTCTAAGCATTATCTCTGAAATATATGGAACTGCACATGTATTAATGAACATTTCTAGGGGTGATTTTGTGGCACTTGCCCAGAAAAGGAGCATAGCTCCAGGGAAGCAGTGTCAGCCTTGCTGGATGGTGAGTGAGGTAGTGATGGCAGCCAAAGACCCAGAAGCTAGAGCTGTACCAGCTTTGGGGCTTCTGGAGAGCTGTGAGCTCAGGGCTTCAGCAAAAATATTGAATCACCTCTACATCATTCTGAAAATGTTGGATATTTGTGAATTGTGGATACGTAGATTGTTGGTCTCTCCCTGTAATAACAATCCTTTCCAGTTGGGGCACTTTTCTTCATCTTATCATGAAGTCATACACCGTTGAAGTGGGAAGGAAGGGTCTTGGATCGGAGAAAGGATGGACCTTCTCTTGGCCTCCCAACTCAGAGCTTAGAAGAATGCCTCCAGCACATAATAAGTGCTTAACAAATACCGCAAAAAAATTCTCATTCTTAATCATGCCTCCTCTCTTTGGATTTTTCCCACCAGTGAAATAAAAGAACTGTTGTCTTAATAACATTTGTTTTGCAAATCAACTATAAGAAATTGAAACATCCTTGCCTTGGAAACAAACTACCCTAAATGGAGAACCTGTGAAGTTGAAGTTAATTAGAAGCTGTGACAGTTGAATAGAGGAATAGTTGTCGCCCCTACCCCACCCTAGCTAGAATGGCCATGTTCTGTTGGGTACTATACTTTAAAACTATGGTAATAATAATAATAATAATGATGTTGGTATTTGTTAAGCACTTACTATGTGCCAAGCACTGTACTGAGCTGTTTTCAGTGTGCCAAAGCATTGTACAAAGTGCTGGGCTAGGTGCAAGGTATTTGGATCTGATACAGTCCCTGTCCCACACAGGAATTACAGTCTAAGAGGGAGGAGGCACCAACAGTGAGCATTCACCCTGTGGCTAGGGTTGATCATTTCTTAGCAACCTCTACTCAATCTTTATTGAGCACAGTGCTCCCCTTCTAATACTGCCTTAGTCCTGGCCCATTGCCATAAAGATCCCCAAACCTCTTGTGATCCATTTCCCCCTACTTTGAGCTCTTTGGCTTTAATAATGTTGGTATTTGTTAAGTGCTTACTATGTGCAGAGCACTGTTATAAGCGCTGGGGGAGATACAGGGTAATCAGGTTGTCCCACGTGAGGTTCACAGTCTTAATCCCCATTTTACAGATGAGGGAACTGAGGCACAGAGAAGTTAAGTGACTTGCCCACAGTCACACAGCTGACAAGTGGCAGAGCCTGGATTCAAACCAGTGACCTCTGACTCCCAAGCCCATGCTCGTTCCACTGAGCCACACTGTTCCTGAATGTATAGTTCACCCTTCTAAACAAAACTCAGAAAATCCGTCGGTGTTTAGGCGTTTCCCCAGCCCTTCCCTCACTCTTCAGATTCACAATAATGATGCATGAGACGGCAAAACACATTAAGAGCCTGAAGAAGTTTATTACAATGCTGCAGGTCCTTCTGTCTTACAACATGGTTTCCTAGGCCTTCGAGGCAGAGAAACCAGGCTAACTTGCCTGACCGTAGAACCTGTGGGTGCAGTCCTTCTTTGGTCCAGTGCAATGAAGCTTAGAATTGGCTGTTTGGCTTAGTTGAACATCATCCTCCTTGTTGCGATTTAAAACCCCTTTGCTTTGTTTAGCTGCTCTTCTACCCAAATGCTTCCTGGAAAGGCCCAATTCAGGTGACCTTGCATCTATTGTGAGGATTCTTGCGGTTGTCTTGGCTTGACATTGGAACACTTTTGTCTAGCCTGCATTCTCAGCTTGTTATTATCCTAATACTGTATTGTGAGTAGGGTTTTTCAATTCTGATAACTGAATGAAGGTGGAGAGTAGGGGAGTGGGGCTGTGACTTCAGAACCTGATCCCTAAGCTTGAGTAACCAAGGTGAAAAGCACTGTGGCTTAGTGGATAGAGCATGGGCCTGGGAATCAGAAGAACCAGGGATCTAATCCTGGCTCTGCCGCGTGTCTACTGTGTGACCTCAGGCCAAGTCACTTAACTTCTCTGGGCCTCAGTTACCGCATCTGTAAAATGGGAATTGAGTGTGAGCCCCAAGTGGGACAAGGACTGTGTCTAACCTGATTAACTTGTATCTCCCCAGTGTTTAGAATAGTGCCTTGGTACATACTAAACACTTAACAAGTACTATTATTATCATTATTATTATTTTATAGTCACCAATGGTTATGATAACAAGAGCATGGGCAAGGCAGATACTTAATTCAGCAGACATTCAGTGTGACAGTAATGTTGGATAAGATTGTACTAGCTCCACAGCTCGGGACCTTTCACTGACAATTCTGGGTTCCGATGGTCCCTTTTCCGACCGTCTGCTTTTTGTCTCTATCACTCACTGCCTTTAACAGAGAGAATGGATTGAAGGAGTCTTCCCTTTCATAAAACAGCTGGAAATGCTGACTTTGCCTTTTGGCTTTGTGGTGGGGAAGGTCAAAGGGAGCTCAGAGAAAAGAAATGGCGAGGAGATGGTCGATAGGGCAGGTAGAGGATGGAGGGTGGGACCGAGATAATATCAAGTTCTGATCAAAAAAGAAGTCGGGGTGAGAGGAGGTGGGCAGAAAGGCCCAGGCAAAGAGGAAGGGAAAGGTGCCAGGGCTGTGCAGGGATAATGAACAGTAGGTGGTAGCGAAGTGATAAGTCAGCAAAACTGGACTCCTTGGCAATGGCCACCTTTTCAAATTCTGGGCAGGTTCTGCTGCGCTTGCAGCTGTGATTTGAGAGGAACACAAAGCATGTGGCTGTGAATACCAAATCCCAGGCTGAGTGTGGAGAGCCTAGAAGGCTTGAGTCACCAGTGGAGAAGAGATGGTCTAGGTATAACAGAGAGGATGCAGAGAAGAGGAGGGTAAGTGCTTGGCCTAAGGATATCAATAGAAAGACACAGAAGTGCAGGAAATTGAAGTGTGAAGAGGGGGGTGAAAGGAAAGACAAGTTGCTTCCAAGCTTTCCGGCTACGCTGTCCAGAAAGCAGAGAAGGCGGGTCACTGAAGCAGCAGCCTGGACTTCTCCCCAACCATGGTTATTACTGATCCAATGTGGCCAGCCTGTTCTGAACACGGCAAGGACGGAGCTTGTCCTGGCCCTGGCTACTTCGTTTAGGCAGTCCCCACGGGTGAGCAAGATGGGTATATTTTGACTAGGAAGCTTTCCAGTTGGCAGGAATTTGGGGTCAGTGTCAGTGATTCTGTTCTAACGTGAGAGGGGAGAGGGCAAACACAATGTCCTCATTATGCTCTTCACCGATAGATCCGGGCAATGCTGCTATCCTTTTGGTGGCTTTGAGATTTTTACAGGTTAACAAATATTGTCATTTCAGTTGATATTATGAGCCTTTACCCTGGGATTTTGTAGCAAAGGATGAAGTTTGAAGGATCTGTGAAATAAATACAAGCATATGGCTCCTGGGTACCTAAACCGAAAGCGTTTCTCTATAAATATAGAACATGCCTAAAATGTGTATTCTGTTCTAGCTGACTAGCATTCACATTGTAGTTAATGTTAAATAGGGGGCATTATAGCTAATAGTAAGAATTTTCCAAACAGGCTTTGGAATAGCCTATTACTTTCATAGTTTATTCATAACTGAATGGTACCAATGTGTGTTCCAGTGGGACTTTTTTTGTCCCATTCCACTGATTCTTCCCAGCAGGACATCCTTTGCAGCCATTCAAGTTAAGTCAGAGAGAATGCGAGAGAGAACAAAAGCCTCTCACAGTTGTACAGGAAATTGGATTTTTTTTTTTTGCAGGACAGACTCCACTGTAAAATTAACCAATATATTTCTAATCAAACGTTGAGCATTTTTTCCTCTTGGGGAGTCGGAAAGCCAGTGCTTATTCTTAAAATTTGTCATTCACCTTGGAAATGGGGTGGCTCCAGGTAAAAGCAGTGGTTTCATTCATATCAATATTCATTACCCACAGCTTGCTTTTCTCCGTCATTGAATGCAATGTCCAGACCAAGTCTGACATAAAAGGAAATCAGAGGACCAGGTTTGGAAGCTAGCTCCCTCAGTTTGATGCAAAGCAGTCTTTTGGTCATTTTTTCATTTCAGTCATTTCCAAGGTTGATTGACATACAGGACCACTGGGCCCCAAAGGTTTTAGGTTCTCAACCACATTCAGATGGAGGAGTAGTGTATCCTGGTGGTGGTGGTGATGAACCACCTGGAAGAAAGTTATTTCTCTGGTTCAGACCCAAGACTTGCCTGGATCTGGAGAATCCATTTTGGGGTGAGAATGAAACTAAATGGCAGGTGGTTGATTGCCAATAAGAAAGGATCTTTGAGAAGGAGAGGGAGGCGTTTATTCCTCAACTGCCCTTTTTATGCAGTGTCCACATAGTGCCCCAGTGTAGTGACAAGATCTTGTTATTATGGACGTTCTAGGTATCACTGCCTTAGACTCCAGCCAGGACTGAAAAGAATAGGTTCATTTGGGCCAGTCCAAGCTCGGCCTGGGTATTGTAGGACACATGCCCAGCGCCAAACCCATTTTTCTTTGCTCTGAGGCAACCTAACTTATGGCTGAAGTGGTGGTGGTGGGTTGGGCAGGAAGGGGGAAAGGAGAAAGAGAGGAGAGAAAGGGAAGTGAATCGCGCCAGCATACTGATGCCTTGTACATGCAAAGTTGCCCCTGGGTTGCACTGTTGTGTAATTTCCAAGAGAATACATACATATACCTATCAGTTAATCAGTAGTAATAATTGTGGTATTTGTTAAGCACTTACTATATGCCCAGCACTGTACATTGGAGGGGATACAAACAAATCAAAAGTAGCATAGAGAAGTTAAATGACTTGCCGAGAAGCAGCATGGCACAGTGGATAGAGCAAGGGCCTGGGAGACAGAAGGTCATGGGTTCTAATCCCGGCTCCGCCAATTGTCTGCTGTGTGACCTTGGGCAAGTCACTTCACTTCTGTGGGCCTCAGTTACCTCATCTGTAAAATGGGGATTGAGACTGTGAGCCCCACGTGGGACAGGAACAGCGTCCAACGTAATCTGCTTGTAGTCACCCCAGTGCTTAGTACAGTGTCTGGCGCATAGTTAAATGCTGAACAAATACCATAATTACTATTATTATTAAGGTCACAGAGCAAACAAATGGCAGAGCCACTATTAGAACCCTGGTACTTTTGACTCCCGGGCACTAGGCCTTGCTGCCTCTTCTTAATTGTATTTATTGTACACTATTTATTTGTTTATTATAATTATGTATTTATTTAATACACATAATACATATATACATATTCATTGAACACTATTGTACGCACTTAGGAGAAGACAGTAAGATGGTTGGCATATATGTGAGGCATAGAACATGCCCATATGCCCAAGGTCTCTGTGCTTGTCAGATTATGAGTTGGCCAAGACTTAGCCTAGGGAAACAGCATGATCTAGTGGATAAAGCATGGGTCTGAGAACCATATGATCTGGGTTCCAATCCTGCTCCACCATTTGCCTACTGTGTAACTTTGTGAAAGTCACCTAACTTCTCTGTGCCTCAGTTTCCTCAAATGCAAAATGAAGATTCAATCTCTGTTCTCCTTCCTACTAAGACTGTGAGCCCCTTGTGGGACAGGGACTGTCTCTGACCTAATTAACTTGTATCTACCCAAGTGCTTACTATAGTGCCTTACATATAGTAAGCGCTTAACAAATACTATTAAAAAAAAAATAACGCCCCCCGTGGCCCAAGCCTGTTCTGGCTTTCACTGCTTTCCAAGTGTGAGCTCTTGCAAGGAATTATTCCAGAATGGTCAAGGCATAAGGTGCTAACCCTAGGTCCCCAGAGAAGCAGCGTGGCTCAGTGGAAAGAGCATGGATGGGAGTCAGAGGTCATGGGTTTGAATCCCGGCTCTGCCGCTTGTGAGCTCTGCCACTTGTGAGCTGTATGACTGTGGGCAAGTCACTTAACTTCTCTGTGGCTCAGTTACCTTATCTGTAAAATGGGGATTAAGACTGTGAGCCTCATGTGGGACAACCTGATTACCCTGTATCTACCCCAGCGCTTAGAACTGTGCTCTGCATATAGTATGCGCTTAACAAATACCAACATTATTATTATTATTATACCTGTAGCATGGTTTTTGTTACTAGGTATCTTGTTTCTCCATCACTTCCAAAAGTGTTTACCTTTAAAAGTGCCTCATCAGTGGTACTCAGGGGCATTAGGATGATACGAGGTTGTGCTGTAGTAAATGCTAACCGGTGAAATTCTCCTTGCCCCCAACCCCAGGAGATAGTCTGAATCCAGTCATATGGCTGCATTGCACTGGGTCAGGCACGTGGCTTACCTATAAAGGTCAAGATAGGCTCTGAAATACTATTCAAGTACGTAATCAGACATATCGAACAATGTCGCAATGATACTATGGACACCATTAGGACCGTTGCCCTTATCTTCAGTTGGTATTGATTGGGTAAATAAATGGTCTGTTTTCATGAGGCCAATCTTTGTCAATTATGGAGTACTCCGGTCATGCTTTATAGAGACGGGAGCCAGCTGAGCACAGCTCACGAGGCCCATCACCCGATCTTGCCTACTCGAGTTCCTCATAAACTGGGGGCATGTGCTCCATCAGGTGCCTGTTTGATATGCATGGCCATGCCAGAGAGGAGCACTCCACAGTTTATTAAAAGACTCCTGTTCCCTTCCAGGGCTTCGCACTAACAGAGTGTTTATTCTGAGCGGGCTTGTTAGTATCTGATTAAACTATTAATCCTTCGAGAAACTGATAAACTCTGACAGGTTGTAGACAAACAGCTGTCTAGGAGGGAGGAGAAGCGTCACAAATCACTGTGTCGAGGGAGGACACGCAACCTGCACTTGTTGTGTTGCACAGCATTTCAAGCATCTCAACCGGCTTGACAGAAGCCCTGCCGCTGGCCAAATGAGATGTGGAGCTGTCAGTAGCATTCCTCTTGCCATGTTGCCAGTAAATAAAGGGAGGAGAAAGATGTGGTTGCTTGTTGGAGCTTATTTTTCTTCCACTCTCAACTTTGGTCACTTCTTTGATTGCTGTTATGTAGCCTGCACACCAACTCTTTCTCCATTTCCATGTCTTCTTCCGAAGAATCATAAAGCAGGGAAAGATTTGAAGACCATATTTTCCAGCCCTGAAACACTCTGAGAAGGAGATTGTATAGACTCCTTCAGAAGCCTGTTGCATATACAGCAGAGCCCAATCCTTTCCTTTTTTTTTAATAATATGGAGCAGCATAAAAAGGCAAAGGGAGGCAAGCTATCTTCCAGCATGGCAAGGTGTCTCTTGGCCTATCAGCCAGTCACTTCCAACTCCCAGGTTGATTCAGCGAACAATCAGTCGTGTTTATTATTTATCTAGGCTCATAGGATGCTTAGCACAGACCTGGGCACTTGGTTCCCTGTCCTCAAGTAGCTTATTGTTTAATAATTTGCTTATTGGTTGGGATATTGTTGAATCCCTTTGACATATCTGCCTTAATCAGACCATCTCCCTACCTTTCTGTAAGGACTGTTTACTGTTTTCATTGTCCTCTTGGAGAACTTTGCATCCCAAACTTAGGGCTCTGGCCACGGTTTTTACACCTGTTCATTTCAGGTGTAGAGTCCAGACAGGACAAGAAGACAAACCGCCTTGTATCTTGCTAGTGCTTTTCCTTCAGGCAGATGTGCATGTGGCAGCATGGTTGACAATGTTGCAGCTGTCATTAGGTACATATTACATTTCATCAGTCTCCTTTCTCTAAGCATCTCATCTTCTTGTTACCCTGCAAATTGGCATTATTCTTCAAAATGCTCTTGGGAAACAGAGGCTTTGTTTTGGATGTCCCAGATGAGAGGATGGTATCTTTGATGGGAAGCTGGATAGAGAGAGTGAGAAGGTCAGAATGGAGAAACTCTCCTAAGGAATTGTAAATTTTTGTAGAAGTTGTCATTTGACCAGTTGGCTCCCAAAGCTGACAGAAAGCTCCACCTCATTTTGGTTTTAGGGGTTTGTTTGTTTTATCTTTTGGTGAGTTTCCTTTCACCTCCCAGAGAGTCCTTTTAATAATCCCAAATTACAGTTTCTAGATGACCCACTCAACACCACCAACAACAAGAGTAACCCTTTTATCCTGCCCCTGTTGACTTTGCATGAGCAGCGTGGCTCAGTGGAAAGAGCCTGGGCTTGGGAGTCAGAGGTCATGGGTTCTAATCCCGGCTCCACTGCTGGTGTGACCTTGGGCAACCTTGGGTAAGTCACTTAACTTCTCAGTTACCTCATCTGTTAAATGGGGATGAAGACTGTGAGCCCTATGTGGGACAGCCTGATTACCCTGTATCTACCCCAGCACTTAGAACAGTGCTTGGCACATAATAAGTGCTTAACAAATACCAACATTTTTATTATGATGAGGACTTGGATGGTTTGGTTTCTAGTTATTCCAAGGTAAACAAAACAGACCACGCTAATTTCAGACTCATTGGGATGTAAATCTAGTGCTTGCTAAATGCTAAAGGACAAATATAGAAGGAAAAGAAATGCTATTCACAAAATTCCTGAAGGAGAAGAGTAATTTCCCTTTCCCAATTCAAATATGGGCAGTTAGACTCCTTTAAAAAGTTGTTTCTGAAATAAAATCACAGAAAGATGCACGCAGGATGCAGGGAGATTCTTTGTATTCCATTCTGAGGGCCAAGGAGCAAATCAAGTACAGAATATGTTTTGAAATTTCTTTTTTAAATGAATGTGGTCAATGAAAATGCAGTGCTATCAGCAGGATATGAAATCTACTATTGCAAGATGAAGAAAATCCCATAATATAATTCAAGCCCCATGAAGTAGTGCTGAGAGCAAATAGCACATCTATATAGGTATAGGATGCTGATGAAATGGAAAATGCAGTTAACACATTTTGCACACGCAAATTGCATCAGATGGACTACTTTTGCAGAGAATGGAGCACTTCTTCTAATTTCATTTTTTTTGCGTGAAGGATGAATGTGTGTGTGTGTGTGTATTTTGCTTTTGCAGGCTGTGTGGCTTCTGGGAGATTTCTATATTATTGGTTCGGAAATAAAAATGTTTTTGCATGAACTCTGCTGTGGGTCTCAAAAGACTCATTGAATTTTCCAATCTGCCCACTGCCAGCAACGACTGACCATCTGGTTCGGCGTGGCTCGTGGGTTGCTTATTTTGTTCTTTAGATGCCAAACATGAGGCAGGGCAGTCCTAAAGTGTTGGAGCCTGCCCTAGTGAGTTTGGCTGCCTATTGATAATAATCAATTGATGATAACTCAATCAATTAATTACTGTGTTTAGTGCCCTATACTAAGCATTTGGGAGAGTACAATGTAGCAAGAGTTGGTAGATATGTTCCCTTCCCACAGGGTGCTGAGGGAATAGGGAATAAAGGTGCAAATCCAAGTACAAGGGTGACTTGGAAGGGAGAGGGAGTAGGGATAATGAGGGCTCAACTGCGGGAGGCCTTTTGGAGAAGATGTGATTTTAAAAGACTTGGAAGGTGGGGAGAGTGATGGTCTGCTATATGTGGGTAAGGGAAAGAGTTCCAAGTCAGAGGGTGATTGTGGGTAAGGGTTCCAGACTGTAAGCTCCTTGTGGGAGAGAATGTGTTTATCAACTCTGTTATACTGTATTCTCGTGAGTTCTCAGTACAGTGCTCTGCAGAGAAATGCTCAATCAGTCAATCAGCCATATTTATTGAGCTGTAAGCTCCTTATGGATCAGAAACATATCTACCAGATCTCTCCCAAGTGCTTAGTAAAGTGTTCCGTATACAGTACACACTCAAATATGATTGATGAATTGATTGAGGAAATACTAGACTACAGATCAGGGCTGGAGCTATAGATTTGGGTATCATCCACATAGAGATGGTAGTTGAAACCATGGGAGCATTGAGTTCTCCAAGGCAGTGGGTGTAAAATGGAAAATAGAAAGGGACCCAAAACTGGGCCTTGAGGCACTCCCACAGAAAGGAGGTGAGAGGCAGAGGAGGAGCTCATGAAGGAGACTGAGAATGAGTGGCCAGCAAGATAGGAGGAGAACCAGGAGAGGGCAGTTTCAGTGAATCCAAAATTAGGTAATGTTTCCAGGAGAAGGAGGTGGTCCAAAATGTTGAAGGCAGCCAAGAGGTCAAGGATGGAGTAAGGCCATTGGATTTGGCAAGAAGGACATCATTGGTGACCTTAGGGAGGGCAGTTTCTGTGAAGCGAAAGGGGCTGAAGCCAGATTGGAGCGGGTTAAGGATAGAATTGGAGAGGAGAGGAAGTGGAGCCAGCAGATATGGGCAACTGCCTCAAGTATTTTAATGAGGACTATTAGGAGGAAGATGGGGCGATAACTGGAGGGAACACTGGGGCCAAGTGAGGAGGTTTATTTAAGATGGGGGTACATGAGCATGTTTGAAAGCAGTGGGGAAGAATCCAAAGGAGAAAGAACAGTTGAAGATGGTGGTCAGTGAGGGAGCTGAGTGTTTTGATAAAGTTTGAAAGGAGAAGGATCAGAGGTGGTAGATCTTGAGAGGAGGTGGGAGATCCCTTGAGATACTGCTGGGAAAAATGGGAGAGTCAAAGAGGGATGGGAGGAGGGACTGGAGAGGAGCAAGGGAGATTTTAGGGAGCTCATGCCTGACGGTTTATATTTTATCAGGAAAGAGCTAGGAAGATGAGGAGGAGGACAGTAAGGTGGGGAAAATGAGGGGTATGGTTTTTGACATATCAAGTTTAAGATGCCATTGGATCATCCAGGAGAAATATTCTGGAGGCAGAGGGAAAAACTGAGAGCCATGGACTGGAGATGTAAATAAACATGTCCTGGAACTGTGCTGTCTGTATTCTTGTCTTGCTCTAAGATCAATCAGTCATGTTTCTTGAGCACTTACTATATGCAGAACACTGTACTAAGCACTTGGGAGACTATAGTGTAATAGAGTTCATAGTCATGTTTCCCGCCCTCAAGGAGCTCACAGTCTAGAGGATATTAAGTTTCACATCTACTCGGGTTGGCATAGCTGCTTCAAACATCAAGTGTGGTATCTGTGTTAGGTCGACATATAACAGCTAGAAGGCTGGTTGGGCATTACTGCCTTGGTTCTGAATGTTGATACCATGTCAGTGCCACATGATGTCTTTGAGTCTCCCAGAGGATTTATTAATCTTCTTGCTTCCACCTCCTTGTCTGTCCCAGCATCATTAGACAGTATGCTATCCAGGTAGCTGAATTCAGTGACCACTTTCACCTCTGTGGCTCTGATGTTGATCCTTGGTTGGGTGAGTGTGGTGGTGAGAGGCGAGTACCTAGTCTCCGTCCACTTCAGACTAATCATCAACCCATAACACTTTTATGATTCTGAGAGACAGTTCAAAATCATCGGCATGCTTTCCCATGAGTGAGCATTTCCAAATCACAGCCATCAGCATACAGGGGCTCTTGTGTGAGTGATTCAAGGACTCTTGATGATGCCGTCAGCCTTTTGAATTTTTCAGACAGTTGGAATCGTAGTCTGATCCCAGATTCCTTACCCCTTTTTCCTCCTCAAGCATGGCTGCTTGTCACTATCAACAGTGTTTAGTAAGCATCTGTTATGCATTAAACACTGTACATAGTACTTGAGAGAGTCCAACCAAAGTAAAAGACATATTCCTTGCCCTCAAGGGGAAATGGGCAGATATAAAAGCATATAAAAACGGTTGAGAGAAGAGGGAAGACACAAAGATGTAGTTGGGAATAGCCGGAGTAAGGGAATGTGAATAAATGAAGTAAATCAGTCAACCAGTGGAATTTATTAAGCACTTTCTCCATGCAGAACACTGTAATAAGTGCTGGAGAGTGTACGCTACACTAAGTAGAAAAAATTGATTCCTTTGCACCAAAGCGTTAAGGGTGGCTATGTGTACGTATGTGCTAAGAGGCTGTTGGAATCACATAACCTGGGGTGGCAGAGAATTAAACAGGGAAGTCTTCCTGGAGACAGTTGGATTTCCTGAGGTGCTTTGAAGCAGGGAGAGCTGTGGACTGATTGGTTGATTAATTGATTGGTCTGAACCCAGTAGTTGAATAGGAGCTCTATCATATTTATTGAATGTTGTGTGCAGAGCACCATACTGAGCGCTTGGCAGAGTACATTATAACGGTAAAACAGACATTCCCTGCCCACAATGAACTTATAGTCTAGAGGGGGAGATAATCTAGCTCCTCTTCACTCCACCGCTACAAATTTTTGACAAGACCTCTCCAACCTGAGCCTGTCAGCCACAATATCTGCCGTCAAACATGCCGATGTCTCCCCAGTCCTAAAAAACACTCTCTCTCGACCCCACTTCCCCTTCCAATTATCGCCCTATCTCCCTCCTACCCTTCCTTTCCAAACTCCTAGAACGAGTCGTCTACACTCGCCTTGAATTCCTCAACTCCAACTCTCTCCTGGACTCCTTCCTATCTGGCTTCTGTCCTCTCCACTCTACCAAGACTGCTCTCTCAAAGGTCACCTATGACTTCCTTCTTGCCAAATCCAATGGCTCCTACTCTATAATAATAATAATAATAATGTTGGTATTTGTTAAGCGCTTACTATGTGCCGAGCACTGTTCTAAGCGCTGGGGTAGACAGAGGGGAATCAGGTTGTCCCACGTGGGGCTCACAGTCTTAATCCCCATTTTACAGATGAGGTAACTGAGGCACTGAGACGTTAAGTGACTTGCCCAAAGTCACACAGCTGACAAGTGGCCGAGCGGGGATTCGAACCCATGACCTCTGACTCCAAAGCCCGTGCTCTTTCCACTGAGCCACGCGCGTAATCCTCCTCGAACTCTCAGCTGCCTTTGATACTGTCGACAATCCCCTTCTCCTCCACCCCCTATCTCGTCTTGGCTTCACGGACTCCGCCCTCTCCTGGTTCTTCTCTTTTCTTTCTGGCCGTTCATTCTCAGTCTCCTTTGTGGGCTCCTCCTCCCCCTCCCATCTGCTAACTGTAGGGAGTCCTCAAGTGTCAGTTCTTAGCCCTCTTCTGTTCTCCATCTATACTCACTCCCTTGGTGAACTCATTCGCTCCCACAGCTTCAACTATCATCTCTATGCAGATGACACCCAAATCTACATCTCTGCCCCGTTCTCTTCCCCTCGCTTCAGGCTTGTATCTCCTCCTGCCTCCAGGATGTCTCCACCTGGATGTCTGCCCACCACCTAAAATTCAACATGTCCAAAACTGAGCTCCTTATCTTCCCTCCCAAACCCTGTTCTCTCCCTGACTTCCCTGTCACTGTGGATGGCACGACCATCCTTCCCATCTCACAAGCCCACAACCTTGGTGCCATCCTTGACTCAGCTCTCTCATTCACCCCACACATCCAGTCCGTCACTAATGCCTGCCGGTCTTATCTTTACAATATCGCCAAGATCTGCCCTTTGCTCTCCATCCAAATGGCAATCGTGCTGGTACAAGCTCTAATAATATCCCGGCTGGATTATTGTGTCAGCCTTCTCTCTGATCACCCTTCCTCCTGTCTCTCCCCACTCCAGTCTATTCTTCATTCTGCTGCCCAGATCATCTTCCTGCAGAAACGGTCTGGGCTTGTCATTCCCCTCCTAAAAACCTCCAGTGGTTGCCTATCAACCTCCACACGAAGCAAAACTTCCTCACTCTTGCTCTCCATCACCTTGCCCCCTCCTACCTCACCTCCCTTCTCTCTTTCTACTGCCCACCCCGCACGCTCCGCACCTCTGCCGCTCACCTCCTCACTGTCCCCCATTCACGCCTATCCCGCTGTCGACCTCTGGCCCATGTCCTACCGTTGTCCTGGAATTCCCTCCCTCCTCACATCCGCCAAACTAACTCTCTTCCCCTCTTCAAAGCCCTACTGAGAGCTCCCCTCCTCCAAGAGGCCTTCCCAGACTTAGGTACCCCCTTTCCCTCTGCTCCCCCTCCACCCTCTACTCCTCCCCCTCCCCCCTTCACCTCCCCTCAGCTGAGCCCCCTTTCCCTCTGCTCCTTTCCCCCTTCCCCCTCCCCCTCCCCTCAGCACTGTGCTCATTTGTATGTAATATTCATTACCTTATTTATTTTGTTAATGAGGTGTACGTCCCCTTGATTCTATTTATCGTGATAATGTTGTCTCGTTTTTGTTTTGTTCTGTTTTGCTCTGCCGTCTGTCTCCCCCGATTAGACTGTGAGCCCGTCACTGGGCAGGGATTGTCTCTGTCTGTAGCCGAATTGTACATTCCAAGTGCTTCGTACAGTGTTGTGCACATAGTAAGCGCTCAATAAATACTATGGAATGAATGAATATCATCTTAGTGTCATTTTAGAAACTTGCCTAGCTACAGAGCAGCCCCGCGTTTTTCACAGTTGCCAGGTACCAAGGGTCCTGCAGCCGTCACAGGTTTGAAGACCAGGTGGAAGAGAGGATCTCTTAGAGGTGCCCAACTATCAGCCACCTTAGTGGAAGTAGAAAAGGAGTCTGGTTCTGAAAGCGTGATTCAGTGCTGTCGATAAGTTCTTCATGTGCTACTTCCTAATTGGATATTCAGCCCCTTGGGCAGTTTGGATGCCAATTTGTGTTACGTTGCCTTTATTGTTAGTCAAAGTTTGGAACAAATCAGGCGATGATCGGTCAGACATTCAGTGCCGTGCATACAGCAGTAATTAACAACCTAATACGATATTATTAAATAGAACAAAAGGACATTAGTGTCGAGAACTAGCTCTATTAATGTCTTGCAGATACAATATCAGTGGGCAGGGCTTCTGTGGGACTAGGATCAGTCACCCAAGATTGAAAGGGAAAAAAACAAAGGAAAAGGAGATGGAGAATCCTTCAGAGACATTGGCACATGCATTCTCTCTCTCTCTCTCTCTCTCATTCCCTCACTCAGCAAGATGATCTTCTAAGACAGTAACTCCAGCAGCAGGATGAAAGTTGTAAATTCATGCCTGAGTTGAACCTTCTTTAAAGATAATTGGCCTAGGACTGTGGTTCAGCTGTCTGTAGTAAAAGTAGTAGTTTCCCAGACATTCCAGGAAAATGTGTTTCAGTGAATAAAGCCTTTTGAAACTGGTGCAGTTGCAAGGGCCGGAAGCATTGCTTCAAGGTTGGGAAAAAGTTCAGAGAAGATGTCCTACTTTTATTGAAACATACATACAGGAGAGGAGTTGCTTCTTGGTTTCTTGGGTGGAGTAGGTGTCTTTCCAGAGAGAAAATGGGGAGATGCTATCTTGGTGCTTTTTCTCTACACCTTCCCATTGCTCCTAGTACAGCAACCAGTGGCAGAGTTCAGTTTCTTCATTCCTTTGGTCTTGGGAGACCCCTCTTCCGAGAGACTATAGTTGTAGCAGTTTTTTAAAAAACTTGCAACCCATCAAGTTAAAGGATCCCAGGCCAAGTCCCTTGTTTCGTAAACATAGAGTTGGAAGAGACTTCAAGAGGTTACCCGGCCTGGCGTGGCTTCCCATCTTCAGGCAGGTGACTACGAGCACTTCTCAGGCTTGATAGCTGTCTAATCTCCTCTAAAAGATCAGAGGAAGGAAGGTTGTACAACTTTCGTTGGCATGCTAGTTTAGAATCAGAAAGTTTTTCCTTAGGTCTCTCCTGCCCTCATTTCCTTTTCTCTCATTCCCTTCTGCATTGCCCTGACCTATTCCCTTTATTCACCGCCCCTCTTCCCCACCCCCAGCCCCACAGCATTGATGTACATACCAGTGATTTATTTATTTATATTAATGACTGTCTCCTCCTCTAGACTCTAAGTTCCTTGTGGTGGGGGATATATCTGTTATATTGTTACATTTTACTCACCCAAGCTCTCAGTACAGTGCCCTGCATACAGTAATAATAATAATAATGATAATGGTGTTTGTTAAACACTTACTATGTGTCAGGCACTATACTAAGTACTAGGGTGGATACAAGAAAATAAATTGGTCACAGTACCTATCCCATGTGGGGCTCACAGTTTCAATTTTACAGATGAGGTAGCTGAGGCACAGAGAAATGAAATAACTTACCCAAGCTCACACAGAAGACAAGCAGCAGATCTGGGATTAGTACCCATGACCTTCTGATTCCCAGGCCCATGCTCTATCTGCTTTGCAGAAACGATTGATTGATTCCTCTCATTTGGTCCTGTGTGAAGACAGAGAACAACTGATACAATGACTTCAGTGGGAAGTCTTTTATACTAGACTGTTTCCATCCCTTTTCTGATTGATTGTAATTCCTCCTATATTTGTTGAGCTCTAGTTGACCTTCTAGTATGTCTTCTCTCATGGAAAACAGAGACTAATGGCATTGGGATAAGTATCTAAGATTTATATCCTTTTTGGACCTGAAGGTTTTAGATCGGTTCCAGGTTTTTAGGTTCCCAAGCAATTGGGGAGGTAGCTTTTGGGGTGGGGAGGTGGGGTGGGGGTGAGATTTAGAAGACAAGGGCAACCACCTGCTTTCCAAAGTTAAGGAAGCTTCAAGGCAACATCTCCCCAGTCTCCAAGCAACAAAGAATTAAGGCAGCCTTACCCCACTCTTCAGGCAATTTGTAGAGTCCTTTCTTCTGCGTTTCAGAGACAGATGAAGGTAAAGGAGTTGGGTGCTTAAAAGAAGAGGGTCAAGTGATGGCTTGCTTCCTTTGGCATTTGTTTTCTTTGTGTTTTCCTTGCTAAATCCCAAGGCTTCAGGACCTGGTGAAGGAATTGACTATACTGCTAGTGGTTTGGACAACATAGCTCATTGCATCACCTTGAGTCTTATTTCCACAGGAGCCTGTGTGCAGTGAAGAAGGAAAGGGGCAGGGGTGCAGTATTTCACAAAGTGTACCCACAGGGGTTTGGTGTTCCAGATCCATTTATGACTAAAATGAATGAGGCCTAGTGTTGATGCTGTGCTTTAGCCCCATAACCCTACCTTGGATCTGGTCAGATTTAAGCCCTGGGCATGGCAATCAATCAAGCAATCAACCAATCGTATTTATGGAGTACTTACTGTGTGCAAGGCATGGATGGAATGGGGGAAATTTGCTATCTTAGGAATTGCCATTAGTATTCTCTGCCTCCTACTCTCCCCCCACCCCAGTCCTCTTGTTTGTATGCTTGAACCATTTTATACCATGGTTTGAAACTTCTCCTTTTTGACTAAGAAATCAAATTATCTGTTTCCTTCTGGGGAGCAGTGAGTGGAAAGAGAGTGTAGAGCTGCGACTGAAAGTTTTTCAAGTATCTTTGCTCGGTGGGTTTTTCTGACAGCCTCTGCCTCTGTTGGGGTGATTGCTTGTCGGGGCTTTGCTCCCTCAGTGATAGGATATGAAAGCAAGCGAGATGTCAGTTCAGTGTGGTATGCAAGCTTCAGCGACACTGTCTGTGATGGGTCTGAAATTGGCAGGTTTTTTTTAACTTAATTGCCGTTTTAATCATAGGGAAATTGCTCCTATTTGCATGAACATCCCAGCAGCTAGATCGGTCTGCTTCACTCCATAAATTCATGGGTATGTTTAGTACAATTTTTTAGAGAATCAGACTTTGTGGCTCCCCTGTCCCACCGAAAAAGCATTCTTCCAGCTTATTCTAATGGCAGCAAGGGCTGAAACATAAGAAGAAATGTAATGGCCAAGAGGGGTGAAGGGGAATTTGACCACTGGCCATTAGTAGCAAGCCGGAGAGCTGTCCAGCATTAGTGTGACAAGAAGGCCCAGCACTGCTGAAAACCAGTATGATCTCTTTCCTTTTAAATGTCTTTTCACTTCAGTTTCATTAATCATCCTGAGAGAGAGGAACTTAAAGCAAGATTTGCCGGTGAAGAAACGTTTCTTGTTTTTTACTGTCCCTGTTTCCATCTCCTCTCCATTAGCAGAGAACATTCAGAAAACTCCCAGTGGATACACTTTCAGCAATGAGATTGTTAAATTGTGTCTTAAAATAGAATTTTAATTTAGAAAAAACATTAAACTGGGACCAAATAATTCTAATATAAGGGAGACTTTCGTTTAACCACAGACCAAAAGGCTAATAAAACCTTAACTCGGCTGTTTTGGGACCTTATTATGAAACATTCCGTTAGTCTGGAAGTCTTCATTAAAAATGATTCCTTTGAAGTCCTGGAGGATCTGAACTCCATAGCTGAGATGCCCTGATCCTGGAGCATCAGCATCGGGCCCCCCCAAAAAATAGAACTGTCAAATATCTCCATTTCAGGTACCTTCCTGTAGCCCAGTTGGCAACAGTGAAGTGCCTCATCTCCCCACATTCATCTCTATGTCTCAGGTGGAACAGGAAGAAGTGAGCTATTTCTCTTACTCCATCAAGTGCAGTCTGAAGGGCTGATCAAAGTGAATCAAAGGTTCAAGCCTGTGAATGAGAGGGGGAAAAAAAAAAGAAACCACCACTGCCTTACAAGGATCTCAAACTGTCAGACTGAAATGAGCTCCACCACCGGACCACAAGTCCATGAGTGTGGCTGCCCTGGGGGGAATTTGCATTGACAGGTTTATAAATATAGCATTGAAAAACCTGGCTATAATCTAATGATTGCAGCCGGGACAGGCTTCCACTGGCATTCGGGGTTTTCCAGTGAAGGATCTGAATGGCTGAGTGTGTGACAAGAGCGTGAATGGGAAAGAGGTTCTTTTGGAAATGTGAAATCTACTGCTTCTTACCATCCTGCTTAATTACAGCCATGGCAGTTGCAAAGTTGAAATGCTGCTTAAAAAGCCTTTGTGAGTAATTAATGTCAAAAATACAAGATCTACAAAGCCATAAACTCACAGCTTGGTGTTATTACCAAGTACTAATTAAAAAAGAAAAAAGAAAATTCCCTTTCATGATCAGATTCCCAGCACAGCCAAAGATTAAAAACGATACAATTTACAAATGTTAAGAGAAGCAGAAGGAGGCTGAGGGGCAGTCAGGGCAATGACAACATTGGAATCTGGACCAAACGAAAAGGAAAGTGTTTGGGACAACATTGGCAGGAAGTTGAATACCAGTCTTGTTCGACACTAGCCAGGCCCAGGAGAAGGAGCTGGGTTTTGCAGCACTGATTGAAGTGGAATGACACCCTCAGCTCAAGGCTCAGAACATTACCTAGGCAGGGTAAATTATTATCTGTTGACTGGGGAAAGAGAGGTGAAGGCATTGGGAGTGCCACAAAGCATTGTTGACACCCCATTATGATTAACCAAGCATAACACTTGTACAAAGTCAAGATGGTGTTTTGAAATTCAAATAAATTAGAAAATCCAGATCTAGTAGTCTCTTGACCTTCTTGCCTATCCTGAACAGACCAACCTCATCAAAATACTTTAGTCAGAGAATAGTGGCTAATAGCTACCTTCCATTCTTTCAGCTTCCCCAGCCCTTGAGGGACCAGAGAGTCATTTAACTCTCTTAAATTCCATGTCACTCATCAAAATATTTTTAACAAAAAGACGGTATAATGCACCTTTCAGCCTGTGACGTACTCAAAGGCTGCTGCTTCTGACAGACAAGGCAACACTCACATCTCCCCAGCCAGCTTCCAGTGTATCCCCTGCTATTTTCTGAGCTCTCTTCAACTCCGAGTGTGTCTTCCCTCCAACCCACCTGCACACTCGCAACCTGAATCACAGCGTCTTTCCAGGCTCCACTACTAGAACCACCCTCCTCCACTACCGCTTTGGTCTCATTCTGTGTTTTGTTTGACCTGTGCCACAAATCCCCTCTCCATTAGTGCGGATTCCCAGGCAGCCCTCAGGACCCAAAGGCAAAGAGAACCTTGCTGCAAGGACTGGGGAAACCTTACTCCCCAGCTCAGTTTTGCAGCAGCATCGCCCGAAAGGCCGGTGCCATCCAGAAGATACTTTCTCCTAAGTACGATGCCTGTTTCTCCTATCTCTGCTTACTAAACTGCAGTGATTTAGGAGGGTTGCCGAGTTCCCAAAGTGGACAGTGACCTTGGAGGAAAGAAGACATGGGTTGTTTGGGTGTGCGTATGTGTACACTGGTGGACACACACACATACACTTTTCTTTACTCAGCAGGTTGGGCCTCTGCTCTGAATTCCAAGATTTGCCTCTGCTTTCACCTTGGCAGTGGTCTTGCAAGGAGGCCATTAGTATGGGTGTCAAGGCAGCGTGAGGCAGAGTTTGCCTTCCAGGTAATGGGGTGGCTCTGAATGACCTTAAATGTACCATCTGTTTCCCAATGATCTAAATTCACCAGGACCCAGTCTGTAGAGCCTCAGGGGAGTGGCTGGACCCCTTGCCATTTGGTCTGGGTAAACCTCTGTTGTTCTATAGAGGATAGATCATGGACTTGGGGGGCAGGAGGACCAGGGTTCTAAACCCAACTCCGCCACGTGTCTGTTCTGTGACCTTGGGCAAGTCATTTAAGTTCCCCAGGCCTCATGTACCTCATCTGTAAAGAGAGGATGAGTGTGAGCCCCATGTGGGACAGGGACTGTGTCCAATCTGATTAACTTGTACTATGTATCCCAGCGCTTAGGATAGTTCTTGGCACAGAGTCAGTGCTTAACAAGTATCATGATTATTATTATTACTTCTGTGTTGCAGGATCCCTCTGATCATGATTACTTCCCGTCCTTGCCACCTTTATCCTCCAGCCTCTGCCCCAAGATTCTGTTGGTGGTGCTCTCTGCTTGCTCGTTCTCATCACTGGGTCACTTCTCAGGTGGAGCCAATCTGACAGATCCCTTGAAGCTATGCCATTGTCTGAGAGAGGTTTCACCACAAAGGATATGTGAAAGGTTTACAGAGATGAGATGGTGGCTGGTTTTTCTCTCTCTCCAGAGGCTTTAGGCATAAGGAAGATATAAGGCTTTGACATAAGGATGACCTTCCTGGGAGAAAAAGAAGTTAAATTGGAACAGGTTTCTCTGAGTGTCTGTAGGCTCCTTGTTGGGTTTTGAAAATAGGTGAGTATCTCATCAATGTGGCTTGGGTTGTGTGGTCTTAACTAAAGGCAAAGAATGGCCTGGAGAACCTCGCTAGGTCCCTTCTAGCCCTAGAATTCTGCAGTCAGAAGCCAGAGTTGAGCTTGACTCATAATAGGCTTCAGGCATGACACAGAGCCCAGACAGGTCCACTTAAAAGTGAAAAGTCAGGTAGGCCATGGGCATTGTTATTGGGGGATTGTTTTTATTTATTTGTTCCATTACTGCTACTAGTTTGTCCGGAAAGCCCATCCTCTGGGAGCGGGTGGAGAATTCATTAATTCATTCAATCATATTTATTGAGTGCTTACTGTGTGCAGAACACAGTACTAAGCTTTTGGGAAAGTACAATACAATGAACAGTGATATCCCCTGTCCACAATGAGCTTGCAATCTAGAGTGAGGAAGACAGACATCAATATAAATAAATAAAATTACAGATATATACACAAATGCTGTAGGGCTGGAGGGGGGAAGAGCAAAGGGAGCAAGTCAAGACGACACAGAAGGGAGTGGGAGATGAGGAAAAGTGGGGCTTAGTCTGGGAAGGCCCCTTGGAGGAGATGGGCTTTCAATAAAGCTTTAAACAGGGGGAACAGGTGGGAGAGAGTGATTGTCTGTTGGATTTGAGGAGGGAGGGCATTCCAGACCAGAGGCAGGGCGTGGGCTAGGGGTCAACGGCAAGACAGGTGAGATGGAGGCACAATGAGAAGGGAGTGGAATACTGACTCTGTAGTGTTCTCAGGAATGTGCTGCCGCAGGCATGTGAGCTCTTTCGGGAGAACAATGGAGACGTCCTTCGGCAGAAAAGTTGCCATCTTTCCTAAGGTCTTTCTCAGTCACTACAAGTGCTTCATCATTTCCCAAATTCCTTTCTCCCAAGCTTGCTGCTTGGAAGTTTTCTATTGTTACCAACTAAAGGAGGATCGATTTCTCTCCTGATAGAGCAGCTGGGAATAGGTTTTTGTTCCTGCTATTGTCATGGCTGCCCAGCCATGCTAAGGTTTGCCTCCTCTTCCTCCTTCGTAGATGTAGTCCTCCCAGATGGTATTTGGTGCATTGTTTTTTCAGAAAAGGACACAGTGCTCATTAAGAATCGGTCAGTTACTGAACACTTACTGTTCATGGTACTAACTGCTTGGGAAAGAATAATATAACAGAGCTGGTAGATAGGTTTCCCGCCCACAATGAGTTTACAGTCTAGAGGGGGAGACAAGGAGAATAAAATAATTTAAATAAGTGCTTTAGGGCTGCAATGGAGTGGAATACCAAGTGCCCAAAGTGTACATATCCAAGTGCATAGTTGACACCGAAGAGAGAAGGAGTCGGGAACTCTCAAAAGCACAAATGCTACTCAATACAGGCCATTGGAAAGTCATCAAATATAATAATTGTGGTATTTGTTAAGTGCTTACTATGTGTCAGGTACTATACTAAGTGCTGGATTGGATACAAACAAATCGGGCTGGACACAGTCTCTGTCCCATGGGGAGCTCACAGTCTCAATCCCTATTTTACAGATGAGGAAACTGAGGCACAGAGGAAGTGAAGTGACTTGCCCAAGGTCACACAGCAGACAAGTGGTGGAGTTGGGATTAGAACTCATGACATCCCAGCCAACCCAGAGCAGAGCTTTAGATGTGGATGCCATGGGCAATCATTGGCATTCAAGACCAAGGAAACAGGAGATTGTTGCCTTCAAGACTCTGCCTTCATTGAAAGGGCTGTCCAGTGAGAGTAAAACTGGGTAGACTGGTTGAGCCATTAGATAGTCGTATAGACCTTTTGGTAATTCTGTTCCAGAGCCCAAGTAAAAGGGAAGTTTATCTGTTTCTGGTCTCATTTGCCAATGCATCATGGTTATCTTGCCTTCTCTTCTTTGAGAGAGGAATCACCCCCTTGCCATTTCAAAGCTGTAACAGTCTCATTTTAATTTGTAAATGCATCTTGGCGCGACAATGAGGAAAATGAACAATTTTATAGCTTTAAACTTTGTGTGGGGAATTCCTCCCTTAGAGGGGGCAATTGGACTTATCTAAAATTTATTGGCAAACCAGGTCAGCCAGCTCCCATGTCTACTGTTTAGCTCTATTGATGCCATTGGTGAAAATGGATTTGATCAGTGGATTCTGTTTGCCTTTTCTGAATAATATGGTCTGACAAAGAGCTTAAGCATGGCATAGTGGGTAGAGCACGGGCCTGCAGAAGGTAATGCGTTCTAATCCAAGTTCTTCCACTTGTCTGCTGTGTGACCTTGGGGAGGTCATTTCACTTCTCTTTGCCTCAGTTACCTTGCCTGTAAAAAGAGGAATTGAGGCTGTGAGCCCAATGTAGGGCAGGGACTGTGTCCAACTTAGTTTGCTTGTATCCACCCCAGCACTTAGTACAGTGCCTGGCACAAAGTAAGGAATTAATAAATACCACAATTAATATTATTATTATTATTATCAACTGCGGTTGGTAGAACATCTTGAAGACAAACAGAGGACTCAGCAAATATGACTCTGAATGTGCCTCTAAATTGGTAAAGTGCTTGGCCTTCAAATGACCAATTCCCAACCAATCTTGGAAACTGAAGATTTGTAAGTACTAATCCCACCATCACCACTAAAGCACAGCATGACCCCTATACTCCTCCCCTTTCTAATATGTAAAATGAGAAGAAGAGCAATACTAAGCCTGATTGAACTAAGAGGAAGGGAGCATGCCAATTTCCCCCCATTTTTCATGTAGGAAAGTTAAGACACAGAGTGAGAAAGTGTCTTGTCAAACATTACTATCAGCAAATGAACTAGAACCCAGGTCTCCTAATATTTTGAGCCCATACATATATAATATGTGTGTATATATACATATACATATTAGAAAAGGGTCTTTGGCCTCAAAATGTTAGGAGACCTGGGCTTTTTATATATGGTCTCACAGACACAGAAGTGAAGTTGATAATCTGGGACATTTTTTAGTATGGGATAATATATCTGGGAACTCTTTTAATGTGGGGTAATAGTTAATATATTTATATATATTATCCCACATTAAAAATGCCCCAGATTATCAACTTCTCTGCCTGTGAGGCCATATGGTAAGATTCCACAGTAATGTTTGTCCTAGGAACTGGGGCTAAGAGACCCAAAATGATTGTGGAGTTGATAATAGAGACGTAATACTCCCAATTCTGCTGGCTATACTCAGTTTTGGAATGCCTTTAGGAAATTAGGGAATGGTCATCTGACAGAGCAAGCCTGTTTGAAAACAGCAAGTGCGCATTTGTGCCACATTTGGATACAGTGAGTACTACAGCACGAGTTTTCCTCAACAAGGGGTTATGCGAGTTGAAGAAGAGCTAGGTGTTGCTCTTTAAAATACTTTCCCCTGCCACTTCTCTTTTCTTGGCTTCTCTGCTTGCTCTCCAGCAGTTAACCCTTGACTTTTATTGAGCACTTTCTCTCCCATTAACGGAAGTCCCAATACATTCTTGTGCATTTGCCCACGCTTTAGAGTCCAGCCCTAGCTATAAATCATTGGTTCTTTCT
This sequence comes from Ornithorhynchus anatinus, assembly GCF_004115215.2. NCBI lineage: Eukaryota > Metazoa > Chordata > Mammalia > Monotremata > Ornithorhynchidae > Ornithorhynchus > Ornithorhynchus anatinus. Next base: position 40,729,318 of record NC_041729.1, read on the forward strand.
TCATTAGAATCGATAACTCCATGTCACCTTTTACTGTGATAAAAGTGGTTCTGGGAATTTTTCTTCTTTCATTTCCTTTGAAGGGACATTGAGAACTCCTACAATGAAAAAGTGTCTTTATGGTCTCAGGACAGGTTTTTAGGCCACCTTATGCAAGTTCCCAAGACTGGCTTCCTCTTGGAACTTGACTTCCTCTTGGAACTTGGCTTCCTGAAAGTCTGTGACACAGCAGGAGCGTGAGGTTTCATCTAATCCTTCGAAGAAGGGTATTAAAGTCTAATGTCAGTGTGCTTGAAAGTTTGTCTTGACACCAGATGTTCAGAAGAAAGGACGACTCCTGTCTCTCTTCATCAACAATACCATTAAAGCCCTTTCTTTCTTGGTCGTGTGTCTATTTAAAATACATGTGGTTTTTCTATGGACTTTCTGGCTGATTCATTGACACATTTTTCCTCCCACCCGGGAAGGCTTGGCCTCTTCCCTTTGATTCCATCTGCAGAGACCAGCAAACTAATTGCAGCCTCTACCACCTCGTGCACAAAAATCATTGCATTTGATTCAAACAGTGTACCGGTCGTGCCTGCAGTCCACTGTAGGAAATATTGGCAACAGCTTGCCGGCAAGGGGGTTCCAGGGGAAAAAACACAACAACGAAATAACCCTCATGAGAAAGAGGCACTCAAGCAAGGACTGAGAAACCTCATCCTACTTTACTTCATTCCCTAGACTGTTTTACACGGCAATTGCTAGCTGATACTTCACGGTTAAAGACTAACCGTATTGCAGAACCCAGAGAGCCGAAGAGCAGAAAATGATTGATTAAGCCCTTATTTCCTCTTCTCTCACCCCATTCTGTATTGCCCTTGCACTTGGATTTTCTCCTTTTTTTCACCCTTTCCTCAGTCCTCTAACACATAATGTACATATCTGTAATTTATTTATATTAATATCTGTCTCCCCCTAGAGCCTGAAGCTTTTTGTGGGCAGAGAACATGTTTACCGACTCTGTTATAGCGTTATATTTTACTCTCCCAAGCACTTAGTACGGTGCTCTGCACACAAAGTAAGAACTCAATAAATACCATTGAGTGTGTCATGGGCAGGGAAGGTGTCTGTCAACTCTGGTGTATTGTACTTTCCCAAGCACTTAGTACAGTGCTGTGCACATAGTGAGTGCTCAATAAATGCCACTGATTGATTGAACAAGCAGTAGGAATGTTCCTCTTTATATAGGCCGGCAAGAGACTGTGATTAGGGACCTATAAACTCCCTAAACTCTGGTCTCTCTAACCTCTGCTTCCTTTATACATCAAGCAGAATCACCTGCATACAATTGAAGTAGTCTAGCCCTCTGAGAAATGGGTCCCAGGTCTTCGTTGTGGAATATAATGCATCCTACTCCTTCTTAGGCAGAGTACTGCAGCCATGAAAATTAGGTCCAAAAGTTTGTTGAGGATTGGGTTTTTTTATGGCATTTGTTAAGCACTTACTGTGTGTCAAGCACAATTCTAAGCACTGGAGTAGATACAAGTTTATCAGGTTGGACAAAGTCCCAGTCCATGGAGGGGCTCACAGTTTAAATTGGAGGGAGGAGGCTTTAATACCCATTTTACAGTTGGGGTAACTGAGGCACAGAGAAGTGAAGTAACTTGCCTAAGGTCACAAAAAGACAGGTGGCAAAGCCAAGATTAGAAGTCAGGTCCTCTGACTCCCAGGCCCAAACTCCTTCTCATAAAGGGTGGCCAGGTTTTAAATCAAATTAAGGGCAAGTGACCTCAGGGGACAGAGAGGGTATGGAGGCGGTCTTAGTACTAGTACACTCAGTTCTCTTATAATATGGAGGTTACATTTTGCAGAACCTTGTGCTAAGGGAAAAATTCACATTACAGCACAAATGCCAAGCACAGGCAAAACAGTCATTTCTTCTAAACACCGTATCACGTTCTCCCTTTATACACATGCCTTGCTGGAAGAATCGTCCCTAATTTCTAAACAGGGTTCTTTCCAACCCGCCTAGGGACAACTTATCCACATTATTAAAGAACTGAGTGCACCGAATTTCTTCAGGCCGAAATGCCAAACCACAATCAGATGCATCATCACTGCACCATTGATGTGGGTGAGGAAGACTGATGGGAAATTTTGCAGGCTGTTAAAAAGGACCATGGCCAATACATTTAAAAATAATTCATCTATATCACTGAGCTCCTCTCAAGGAATAGGTCTGGCTAGGGTTCAGATTTGATGTGTGAGGACTCTAGAAATTTCTCAGGACATAGTAGCTGCAAACCCCCCTGGGTCGGTTTGCTGCAAAATGTCCTTGCTTGCAGAGACTGAGTAAAGCAGTTCCTCTGAAGAGTAACAATGACATCTTGGATCTATCTGGATTTACCCTGATTCTAGACCGTGGAGCCAGATCAAAAGACCCCAAATTCTTGATTTATATGAATAGTGTTCAAAGGCAATTCCAGATTGAGCCTTAAGGATTAATACCCAGATCTCATCTTAGAGTGCCTTCCATCCAGTGCCTTTCCAAAACAAGATGTTTGGAGCATAATTATAGACTCAGAGAGTTACCCTGTTTAATAGATACAGAAAGAAAAGGTAGGAAAAGTGACTTGCAGGAATCTTAAGGTGGCTTAGAGACCTAATTTCTTGAAATGTAATTTGGGAGTTTGCCGTCATCCCCAGCCGCTAGGTAGACCCAGAAATCGCAGTACTTACACTCAGCACTCCAGGCCCCGCTGTTGGTTTGTGCTCCATGAGAACCATTCTGAAGGTCAGCTACTCTCCTGCCATGGTCTTGCTTGGTCTGAGCCTCGGGCTGCTGCATGGTCCCATGATGATGATGAAGATGATGGGGAATACTTACATATCTGTAATTTTTAAATTTATATTAATGTCTGTCTCACCCTCTGGACTGTAAACTTGTTGTGGGCAGGGAATGTGTTTACCAACTCTGTTGTTTTGTACTCAGCCCTGGAAAGCCAGTCTGCCCAGAAAGCAGGGAACTTACCTCTTGCTTCTGTGTACTCTCCCAGTTTCTTGCTCAGTGCTCAGTGTTCATTAGATACCTCTCATTGACTGATTGATGGATGGATTAAAGGGCCTCCCTGCTGGGGGACGGGTGGGGTGTCCTACCCTCAAAACAGAAACACACTTTCTCTCATCGGAGGGGGAAGTGGAGCAAAATCAGCTGTGATTTTAGCTCCCTGCAGATGACACCAAGATCTTGTAAAAATTTATTTCTTTTTCAACACTGGGAAAGGGCCTAGGCCACCAGCCAGGTGAGCAGATTGTCTCCGGGGATGGGCATCAAGCAGCTGGGAAAGTCCAGGAAACTGAGCTGCTTCAGAAGAGGAATCAAAGCCTCCAGGATGGGTTAGCCAGCCAGTACCAAAGCTGAAAATAAAAATCCTCCACCCCACTTCCAGTAGCCCCAGCAGGGGGTGGGACTGGAACCTTGAGAGCTGCCTCAAGCCTGTCCACCTCCCGTTGTGTTTCCATTAAGAGGCGTTTGAGGTTCAGATTTTGTGTGTGGATTCTTTTGTTCCTACCACCCTCCTGTGAGTGTCCCAGCCTCCTCTCCACCCACCTTTTGTTTCCTTTCATAATTCATATCTTCTTCTTGTGCATCTCAGGGGTGTTTCATGCTGTATTTATCATTCCAGTGAAGGAAAGATAATGTAATGAAGATTACCTCCTGACTTCCTGCCTCCCCCACCCCACAAATGCCTGGAAAATGTCCTGGAGTCCTGGGAAGAAAGCTGAACCAACAAGAAAATGAAGAGCCAAATGTCGATTCCCAAGGCCTCCAGGTGCTTTCTGCTTAGTGGCAGGGCTGAGGTGTTCCCGCTTCTTGATGATCTTTCAAGCCATTCTGAATCTTGTTCTGGAATGTCAGGGAATTTATTTTTCTTACCTCTAGCCCATTTTCCCACTTCTGTCCCTTCTGAGCTGGGGCAAGCCATTTAACCTCAGTGGGAATGATGGAGTGAATACTACATTCTCTTTTCCATCCCCAATTTGCCAGGGTTTATGTTATGGATAAATGCAGTAATAAGCAATGGACTTCGACCATCTAGAAAGTTATGAATTACTGTCACATTGTCTTCCAAATGTTTCAGTTTTCACATCAGAAAAGTGGATGTGGTTCTACCTTTCCTCTCCCCATGGTGATTATAAAGCTTAAACAGGACCTCCTGTTGTTATGTAGCACTGTTTCTTTGAATTCCCTGATATCCTTTCGAGGAACTTTGGAGGAATGGCATTTGTCTTCCTTTTCATTCTCTTCTTTCTCCCTTTTCCTCATACTTCTCCCCCTAGTCTGCCCTGCCCAAGACCAGCAGGAACAGCTGTGAGTAGATTTGAAGTGGAACACTGGTGTTAGAGATGGGGAGCTATATAAATAGAATAATAACTAATGCTGGATTTGGAATTTATCCACAGTTGATGGGGACGCCTTGCATTCCCCACTCAGGGCTTGTCACTCATGAGCGAAAAGGTCACCCCTTGCCTATGAAGATAAATTCCAATAATGTCAGTATAATTAGAACATGCCGTATTCAGTTTTGGGGTTTTTTTTTTCAGTACAATTAGACTGGGATAATTTGGTGAGCTATTTTTCCCCACACCGGACATGTCTCACGCTAGCATCCGTTCTTTTGAATTTCATGCTGGGATTGTCAGCCACTGTTTTCCTCATCTCCATTTCTTTCTCCTAGTTGATTGATCAAGGAGATTGGTGATCGGCATCTTACAGGTGGAACTTGGAGATGGGGATGTGGCCACTAAAGCACCCCTTTAAAAAAAGGGCTGGAATCTTCGTAATTATTCACTGATTGTAATTATATTCTTATCTTCCCTGTTTGGTGTTCCTCGAGGGCAGGGGCCATGTCTCACCTTCTACTTGTATCTTAAGGGCTTAGAATAATTCTCCCCAAACAAAAAATGTACCGTACAAGAGGACTGTTCAGGGTATTGGTGGTTCAAATGCAGAGCGATCAGATCATCAATCAATCAGATTTACAGTTGTGGCATTCAGTGACACGTAGGTTGGGGTTCTGATCAGCCTGCTTCACCATCCTGCAGAGTCAACCTGCATGTGCTGAAACTCAATGGGGCTCTTTAGACCACAGCACAGTGCCACAGGCTTGATCTTTGCAGTATGATCAGTAAATGAAAAGCACAGGAAGCAATACTACCAAGACCTCTATACTGTTAGTGTGGACCTTTCAAAACCACTGGACACCATCGACAGAGAGGATTCTGGCTAGGCAAAACTGGCTGCCCTGAGACAGTCACCTGGATCCAGAGGGCTGTCCAAGATATTTCATTCCGATTGGTGTTCCACCTGTTTCCCATTCTCCACAAGACCCTCAGTGAAGAAGCAAGGAATAGCTTGAAGCTTCTTCTCTGGTGACCTTTTGAAAAACAGAAGATTGCCTATTGCCAGCTATACTTTTAAGTACCTCCTGACTGGAGACAGGAGCATGTCCTGGATGACCTTCCGAGGTTCTTTTTAGTCTCAAGAGTAGTATTCCAAGAGGAGAGTATACCTGTTGCCTCAGGTCCTCCAGACCGTATCAGAGCAGACCATCCAAGGACTGAGTAAAGTATGGGAAGGAAGAGTTTCTTCCTGTTTTGGCTGACTGTTAAATGCCCAGAGGAGCACTAAGATTCTCTCCTTCCTTGAGTAATTCTTCAGTTAAGGGAATTAAGATGTTTTCCTCATTCATAGCCTGGGATCAGTGAGTCAGTGCAGTAATTGTGCCTTGTTCTACAAGGATAAAGGTCAACATCCCTTAAACCGATTGCTCGCTAGTTAACCCCAACTGCAGGGTGTGGATAAAGATTGTGGCCTGTGTCAGGAGATCTAGTTTCTAGCCTCAGCTTCACCACTGATTTCCAATATCATCTGGGAAAAGGCATTTAGCCTTTGACCAAATGGCAATCATCCTGCCCCACTTCACTAGAATTATGGGAGGATAAAGTGAAATACTGGATATGAAAAGATGTTGGAATAAAGGCACTAAATACATATGTATTATACGTATATGTGTATGCATATAGTGCCTTTATTCCAACAACTTTATAAACACACACACAAACACATGCACAGAAAAGGGGGACAGCGAAAAAGGGGAGGATTTTCATCTTCTCTTCTGTCCTCTTGTTTCCTTCTAATTTTCCATTTGTTCAAGGTTTCCTTTAAGGGTTTAAGCACAGAACTCAGAAGGCGAGGTGAATCTCCATCCTAGACTTATATAATTACATTAGACATTTCTCAGAATAAAAGTTCTGTTTCTCAGTGTACGATCCACTCCCCCCTTCCCCTCATTTTCGACCTCTGCCTCAGAATGAGCTGCCATCTTCATTAAGTTGTCCAAAGTGATGTCTAAATCTTTTTTCTTGAGAGATTAAAGTATCCCAGCACCCAGTATTGTGTGAAAGAAGTTGAAATTGTTCCTTCCAATATGCATCACCTCACACTTGTCTACACTGTGTTTGATTTGATGGGGAACCATCTGGAGCCTGGATTGGTTAAGCCCTCTCCAGTCTCAACTAACTTAATCATTTCTGGAATTTTGAGAAATCTGACTGCTTCTTCACCCAAGCTTCAGTAAAATAGATTGAACCAAACCTGGTTGAGGACTGATCTCAAGGGGTCCCTGCAATTGACCTCTTTCCGCACAGAGAATTGGCTGTTTATTTTCCCTCTGGTTTCCTGCCACTTATCCAGAGTTTTTTATTCCAAGGTATAACTTTTCACCCCAGGGTTACAGAGACTCCCTAATGGTGTCTTGGGAGGGACTTCATCAAAACATATTGAAGTTACTGTCACCAATTCAGCTTTCTCGAGGCATAGTTTCGTAATGTGGAGAATTCAGTCAAGTCCAAGGAGATTTTTTCTTTCCTCCCTGTGAAAATGCTGGACTGATCGAGTCCCATCTTATCATAGTCTATGCCCTAGCACAGTGTATTCACCTGTAATGAGATTACTTTTGTCCATGTTCCTTTTCCTTCTCCATTTACTTTTTTTTAATTGTGCAGAAAATTGACCAATCATGTGAGAGTGATTTTTTGGAAGAGTACCTGCACCACAGCAACAAAGATGATGGCATGGTAATTACAGCTACTAAACAGGAGAGAAAAATATCCTTCTAAAGAACCTATTTCCTGCTCTGATCATTGGTTGATTGGGATAAAGTCACCTATTTATGCCTGACCTTTGTAATTACTAGGTGATTCTAGGAATGTTTCTTTGGATTCAGATGGGGGCAAGGGGAAAGCTGTGGGCAGGTCTGCCTGCCCTCCCTTCCTCCTGCCCTCCCCAGCCTCATGGTCTGTCCACTGTTTACTGGGATTGCCAGTGTGGGCAGCTTTGGGGCCTTTTGAAGGTTTGGGTTTGGGTGGTAAGCTCCTCTTCCCTTGCTATGACAGCTGTGGAGGCTTCTTTGGAGTCACAGGTATTGTGACAGTTTGATTATGCTTGGACTTCAGAAGTCCTGGAAAGAGGAGGCTAAAGAAGGTAGAAACACTTCACGAGAAGGACAGTCACAGAGAGGGTCCTGACCTATGAGTCTTCATTTCTGAAGAGGATTAAGAGGAAGTGGGCTTTCAGTGAACAAGGGAGAGTTTAGTTAGACCTGAAGAAGAATTTCTGGCCCATCAAGAAAATTAAATCACAGTTGCAGGCAATAAACCAAAGAGTAAAGTGCAGAATCCCCATTCCTGGAAATCTTTTTTAAAAAAAGCACTAATCTTTCCTGAAAGGCTTAAGCTTCTCCAGCCTGGAGGCAGAAAGTTGGGCAAGATGATTTCGGGAGGCCTAGTCCAGCGATGTGACAGAGGATGGCCTTGCAACATTTTTCCACCCATCTCCTGCTCCAGAGTTGCTTTTTTCTTTCATGAGTAATGGCTGAAAGGGCTTCATAGCTATAAGTTGATTCTAAGGTTTCCCATCCTGTGAGTTGCAAAAAATGTAACTTTATACATGAGGGAGTCCCTGGAGGTGACATTTTCTGACTTTGAGAAATTAACCTGCTTCAAACTAGAGGATATGCATCTCTTTCAGTCCCAAAAAAGGAAGGCATGAATCCCACCATGATTTCTGCTCTCATTTTCCAGGATTTTGGCATTTCCTCTGCCTCTCCCAGCTGGACTTATAGAACCGTGCCCATTAACACCTTTGGGACCCTGACCCCAGCCAATGCCACCTTCCAAGAAAGGATTCTCCAGAAGCCCCTTTCTTTGAAGTGAGGACTTGTAGTGGTCATCTCACAAGCCATTATGGCCCTTAATGCAGCAGAGTGAAATATGGACTGGAGTGGGAAGAGACAGGAGGTGGGGAGGTCAGCAAGGAGGCTGATGCAGTAATACAGGGGGGATAGAATGAGTGATTGTTATTAACATGGTAGCAGTTTGGATGGAACGGAAAGGACAGATTTTAGCAATGTCGTGAAGGTGGGACCGACAGGATTTAGTGATGGATTGAATATATGGGTTGAGGGAGAGAGAGGAGACAAGAAATAGAGACAAGAGGGTTGCCAGTTGGCTAAATAGAGGAAATAAGGAACAAGAAAGGACAACCTTGTCCAGCCTGATGGAAGTAGTGAAAAGCAACTGTAACTTAGGTGCTTAAGTCCTTTCCGATGTGGATCTCTTAGCACTTTGGTGAATAGTCACCACCACTTGGGAAAGAGAACAGAATTAGTCTGTCCTAACACATCAAGAAATGAAGACTTCTCTAAATCTGTCTCATAGACTGAGCTTTGGAGCTGACAGCTGAATCCAATCCTGACATCTGCAAGAACTCGGTCACTCAGCTCAGCTGTTTAAGCTTTGTGTGTGTTCTGACATTTTGTTTCAAATGCTGATGTTATAGAAGTGTCTGCCCTGTGACAGGCAGGCCTCTGTAAATATCTTAGTGTATCTGGGAAGTAGGGCACCTTAGGGCTTGCCAGCTGGCCGGGACTTTCATTTCAGGGATGCAGTGCCATCTTTAAAAATGTGACCTCACGAGCTCCAAATAGCTTCAGGGGAGAGGAGAGAAAACATCTTTTATTTGCTCTTCTGGCTCAGCAGTTCCTGCCAGAGGGCCACTTTGTGAACTTTTAAAAGAAGTCAGAGGACCTGGGTTCTAATGCTGCCTCTGCCACTTGCCTGCTGTGACCTTGGGCCAAATCACTTAACTTCTCCATGCCTCAGTTTCCTCAACTGAAAAATGAGGATTCAATACTTAGCCCCCATGTGCCCAGCCCTATGCGAAGGGACTGAGTCCAACCTGACTACCTTGTATCTACACCAACATTTAAATCAGTGCTTGCCACATAATTAGTGTTTAATAAATACCAATAAGGAAAAAAATCAATTTTTTTGGATCAAGAGATATCAATTCTCTTTGGAAACAGCCCATCTGAACATGGGCCATAACCCTGAGACCAAATCAGTGAATGTGCCCAGATAGGGAAAGGAAAAGTGGACATGTGTATGTGGTGTGTAAGCATTTCAGTGTAAGGAATGACCCATTGTCAGCCCTTTGAGGGTAGGAACCATGTCCTCTCCCTCTAGACTGTAAACTCTTTGTGAACCCGTAATGTGTTTACCAATTCTGTTGTACTCTCCCAAGCACTTAGTACCATGCTCTGCACATGCTGTTAATTAAATGCCATTAATTGATTGATTTAATGTATTCATTCATTCATTCAATAGTATTTATTGAGCGCTTACTATGTGCAGAGCACTGTACTAAGCGCTTGGGATGAACAAGTCGGCAACAGATAGAGACAGTCCCTGCCGTTTGACGGGCTTACAGTCTAATCGGGGGAGACGGACAGACAAGAACAATGGCACTAAACAGCGTCAAGGGGAAGAACATCTCGTAAAAACAATGGCAACTAAATAGAATCAAGGCGATGTACAATTCATTAACAAAATAAATAGGGTAACGAAAATATATACAGTTGAGCGGACGGGTACAGTGCTGTGGGGATGGGAAGGGAGAGGTGGAGGAGCAGAGGGAAAAGGGGAAAATGAGGCTTTAGCTGCGGAGAGGTAAAGGGGGGATGGCAGAGGGAGTAGAGGGGGAAGAGGAGCTCAGTCTGGGAAGGCCTCTTGGAGGAGGTGATTTTTAAGTAAGGTTTTGAAGAGGGAAAGAGAATCAGTTTGGCGGAGGTGAGGAGGGAGGGCGTTCCAGGACCGCGGGAGGACGTGACCCAGGGGTCGACGGCGGGATAGGCGAGACCGAGGGACGGCGAGGAGGTGGGCGGCAGAGGAGCGGAGCGTGCGGGGTGGGCGGTAGAAAGAGAGAAGGGAGGAGAGGTAGGAAGGGGCAAGGTGATGGAGAGCCTTGAAGCCTAGAGTGAGGAGTTTTTGTTTGGAGCGGAGGTCGATAGGCAACCACTGGAGTTGTTTAAGAAGGGGAGTGACATGCCCAGATCGTTTCTGCAGGAAGATGAGCCGGGCAGCGGAGTGAAGAATAGACCGGAGCGGGGCGAGAGAGGAGGAAGGGAGGTCAGAGAGAAGGCTGACACAGTAGTCTAGCCGGGATATAACAAGAGCCCGTAATAGTAAGGTAGCCGTTTGGGTGGAGAGGAAAGGGCGGATCTTGGCGATATTGTAGAGGTGAAACCGGCAGGTCTCGGTAACGGATAGGATGTGTGGGGTGAACGAGAGGGACGAGTCAAGGATGACACCGAGATTGCGGGCCTGCGGGACGGGAAGGATGGTCGTGCCATCCACGGTGATGGAGAAGTCTGGGAGCGGACCGGGCTTGGGAGGGAAGATGAGGAGCTCAGTCTTGCTCATGTTGAGTTTTAGGTGGCGGGCAGACATCCAGGTGGAGACGTCCCGGAGGCAGGAGGAGATGCGAGCCTGAAGGGAGGGGGAGAGGACAGGGGCGGAGATGTAGATCTGCGTGTCATCTGCGTAGAGATGGTAGTCAAAGCCGTGAGAGCGAATGAGTTCACCGAGGGAGTGAGTGTAAATGGAGAACAGAAGAGGGCCAAGAACTGACCCTTGAGGAACTCCAACAGTTAAAGGATGGGAGGGGGAGGAGGCTCCAGCGTAGGAGACCGAGAATGATCGGCCAGAGAGGTAAGAGGAGAACCAGGAGAGGACAGAGTCCGTGAAGCCAAGGTGAGATAAGGTATGGAGGAGGAGGGGATGGTCGACAGTGTCAAAGGCAGCAGAGAGGTCAAGGAGGATCAGAATGGAGTAGGAGCCATTGGATTTGGCAAGAAGGAGGTCACGGGTGACCTTAGAGTGAGCAGTCTCGGTAGAGTGGAGGGGACGGAAGCCAGATTGGAGGGGGTCTAGGAGAGAATGGGAGTTAAGGAATTCTAGGCATGTAATGTAAGGCATGTAGGAGAGTAATGTATACTCTCAAGCACCTAATACAGTCTTCTGCACAAAAACACTCTAATACTGATGATGGTACCATTTAAATCTACCTAATACTAATCTAAGCCCCTTTAAAGTAGGTCTCCTTTTAGTATGTATCTTTGAAAACTTCGAAATGAGGACTCCAGCCTCTTTGAACGATGGAGTTCTCATTTTCTTAGTGTCATTCCCAAAGGAAGCCATTTGTCCTTATTCTAACGAGCAGAGCAAACGAAGCAAAGGGAGATGCAGAAGAACCCATTTGCCTCAAGATGTAAAATGTTTGCAAACCGGTTGATGTTTCTCCGTGGCGGTCTTGTGCGCGGCCAAAGGAGCCAGTCGGCGGCTATTTTGGGAAAGGTTAAATCAAGTTATGAAACTAACCTAGAACAGAGAGCTCTGAACATGGGGAAAAGGAGGCGGGGGGATGGCCCTGAGCTCAGGATGAAGAGGTCACTCTGAGAACTGTTGGGCCATGGAGCCTCTAAGATGGACCCAATGCCAAGATGTCTTCCCCAGTTAAAAATTCCCAAGGACTGTCTCACAACCACCCTCCCCACCAGCACCCAGGACCTCTACATCCTCCACCAAGAAACAGCCAGCTTTGTGAACTTCAGGGATGGAAGAATTGGCACTGGAAAAAGGCAGATTTTTGCCTGGCTGTAAGGGCTGGAGCAGTTGTCATCTGTGCGTAACGGGGCTGCCTCGAGGTCATTCCTAATTAGTTGCATGTTGCTAAAGATCTGAACATGAAATTTTAATGCCACTCTGAAGGCAGCCACCAATCATCCCATCTCCACCTCGAGCCTGGCCGCTGCCGCCGGCTTTCCAGTGGCATCTGGAAAAGAGAGTAGGCTCATGCCAGGGGAGGCAAGAGAGCGCTCTTCAAGTGTGCTTAAGAACACTGGGAAAGGAACAGGGCCCAGACAAGAGGGACCGGAGCACAACAGCTGCTGCCAGAATGTTCATGCAAGCCTGCTGGCAAAACGCATCAATTTGGGTGATGTCTGGGTGGCTTTTCTCCTGTTTTCATAATTGTCATAATGGGGCCTGCATAAATCTTCTCCTCCAACCCTCCTTCGTGCCCCTCAGCAACGGGCACAGCAAGGCGGCCTGGCAGCTAAAAAAGCATTAACATCAAGCAAGAGTGAGAGTTGTAGCCCGACAACTATCAGTCAAGGCCTGAGCAGGGACTGAGTGGGGGAAGATTTCTCCAAAGATCCGAACTCCGTTCCCTGGAGCAGGAAATGCTGCTGAAACCTTGGAGGTGGGACCGGGACTTCTGGAATGTTTACATACAGGTACAGCCATGGCTCCTGGGACTGATTACTGACTGAATATAGCAGAGTGATTTCAAAAGCAGGAACACTGCCGTCACTAAAGCCGCTTGTTGTACCTACACGATGCCTCCAGTGTCAAAATAAAATTAAATTGGGCCGAGGGCAATTTGAGAAGCATCTCAAAGCTCTCAGAGTCCTAGCGAGGTGTTAGTAGATTGGTTAGAGATGGGGCAGGTAGGAGGGCAGAAATCTTCAGTTAATTCAGGGGCTGTCAAGAGCAGAAAGGCTCCTCCACCTTTGTCTTGTGTGATTCCCAGGCCTTTCATCCCTGCAGGTATGGTTCTGCTTGGATTTGGCTCTCATGGGATTTCATCTTGTGCCCCAGTTCTCTTTCATGAACCATCCCGGTGCTCAGGACAGGCAGCATTAGAAGGAGAAGGAGAAATAACATCATTTATTGAGTGTTTACTCGGGGCAATGCACCAGACTAGGTTCTTAGAAACTAGAGAATGACAAAGTGACACATTCCCTGATCACTAGGAGCTTCGCTCTAATGGTACAAGGAGTGGGAAGGTTCTTGACTGATAATATAGAGTGGTCATTGGGAGGGTTTCTAAAGCTCTTCTTGTCCTGAAAAAAACAGAAAATGACTAGGAGCTTGGACACATTTGGGTGAGCAGTACACTGAAAAATTGGACATGGCGAGTTCTGATCCCAACTCATTCACGAACTTGCTCCATGACTCTGGGCAAGCCTGAACCCCTCTCTCTCTCTCTCTCTCTCTGTCTCTCTCTCTCTCTGTCTCTCTTCTTTCATCTCCTTCTCCTCCCTCCCTTGCCATCATCCATTTCACCATTTGTTCCCCCTAGGACATCCAGCATGTCATCTAAGGGCTAAATGTAGCTTGCTTGATTGTAGAGTAGGGTCTACCTGAGATTTTTAGCAAATTTTTTTTTTTTACCTAATTAGTTACCACACATGACCTACAAGGCCAGAAAGGCCTAACCAACTGCCCCCAGGCTTAAGTAAGTGATTAATTGAAGCTGAATGTAACTAACTACATAATTTTAGGTTCTGACTTCCTGACTTCCCTGACTTCCCATTGTCTTGTTCAAAATTGGTCAGTGACTAGCCCCAGGCTTGTAGCTATCCTCTTTTGTAGCAATGAAGTTGATTAACTGTTTTTCAAACTTTTAAAACATTTTTATTAGTTCTTAAAAAAAATCCACATTTTTGAATAGCGATCAAGCCATTTGTCACCATAATTCTCAATGGGCATAGCCCAAACACATGAATTTCTGGTCATGTGGTGCCCTTCCTTTACGTGGAATCATCAGTGGTATTTATTGACTGCTTACTATGTGCGATGCACTGTACTGAATACCTGGGAGAGTACAGTACAAAAGGGGAAAAAGTTAGATATTAACCTCCCAAATCAGACTGGTGTAAATGATAAGCCCTTAAGCCATGCTTGTTCCAGCTCCTGTAAAATCCCGAATTTGAGAAGAGAAGCATTTTGGTGACTGGGCCGTGCTCACGACCAAATGCAAAACTTGTCTCCTAATCCAAAATCCAGAAACCCAAAACCCAATCAAGCTTAAATTAACCCAAGTGAGACTCACGCGAAGTGAAAGGAGTATCTTTTTTAAAGTTCTGCCGTTTTTCCCTCACCCATTCACCTGGTTATTTCCCAAAGGAGTCCATCGGGAAAAGGAAGATAAATAGATTCCTCACACACTGTCTCCTGTATGACAACATAAATCTTTGCTGGTGGGCCGGGCCTCTGAGGCAGCAAAGAGGATGATCTGTTCCAATCAGGGTCTTTAGATCCGAGGGTCCCTCCACCCAAAACGTACATTCACTTGTCATCTTTTCTGAAGAGAAAACAGACCAGAATGGAAAACAAAAGCAGGGGGCCTAGAGAATGCTGAGCCAAGAGCTCAAAAATTCTGGGCCAGTGTCTCACTGAGCCACCTAAGATGGTTCCCTTAATAGATAAATTTCTCCTTTTCCTCATCTACAGGAAGGGGAGGCAACTTACTCTGGGGTGTTGAAAGGTTGAGTGCATAATGAAGAATGCTTTGCCCATCTCTTGGGCAGTAGGGAGCGGTCATGTGATCGCCTTCCTGATTTGACAGTTCCATCACCTTTGTACAGTTCCAGAATTCTAAAGCTTAGGAACTCCCCAAGCTAAAGCAGCCTCAGGAATGCTGTTGAACTTTCTAGAAATCTCAGTCCTAAAGGGGTGCCAGTTGAACTCCTTGCATCAATGATGGGACATGCCCCAAGTCTGTCAGGGATTTTTTTATATTTTTTCATATTTGTTAAGTGCTTACTAAGTGCCATGCACTCTTCTAAGCTCTGGGATAGGTATAAGCTACATGGGCCTAATGCGCATTTTACAGCTGAGGTACCTGAGGCACAGAAATTAAGTGACTTGCCCATGACCACCCAGCAGAAAAGTGGCAGAGCCAGGAGTAGAACCCAGGCCCTCTGACTCCCCAGCCTATGCTCTGTCCACTAGGCCATGCTGCTTCTCAAATGGCAGTAATATCTCCTGAGGTCTGGCAGCTGACTGCACAGGAGGGGAGGAGACTTTGGCTGCTTTCATAGAGTTGTCCTGAGTTCTTCGAACCTAGTCCAATGGAGCTTTCTAATAATTGGGACTGTACCCCATGGGAGGTTGGGGACTAGGAGTGACACAGTCACTGCTCTGCTGGCTTTTCCCCAGTGAGCCAGGGCTCTGTCAGGACTCTCCCTCTCCATCTTCTCTTTCTCTCATTTCCAAGGAGTTTCCAAAGCACCTGTACAGGAGTTTCTGATAACTAACATAAATGTTGCCCAAACTATCTGCCACAATTTGTTTTGAACTTTTCAATCCTATTCCCCACTCTTACTGTTTTCATCTGTAATTAAGAAATGGTGGGCTATCCTTCCCAGTAAATGGTGGTCCATATTCCTTTCTCATCATCCAAAATACTTGAGTGGTCTGGATGCAGAGCACTGCAGAGTTACCCAAGAGAAGAAGTGGTTCTCTAAGAGCTTGTAGCCTAAATGAGGAGGCAAAGCAGAATAACAGATACATTACTGCATCTATCTGCTTGATCCAACAAGGCGAGGAGATGAGGGAGAAAGAAGTAGAACACCAAATCAGGAATGCCAGCATATCCTTTGGAAAACTGATAGTGTAATGCTAATATGTCACCAAGCTTCAGATCCAAACTAAGCGCTGCAAGGTAGTCATAGTCTCCAGCCTATAACTTCATGACTATGAAACCTAGGCCAAAGGCTGACATCACATCCAACTCATAAACATTCCATTAGCATTTGCTGAATATCAATGTTAAATGGCAAGGAAAATCACAAACATCACAAGAAGTCACAAACTGATTGTGAACATTCAGGTTAGCAAAGCAGTGGCATAGGATTGCAGTTATACCAGGAAATAAGTGTGAGGACAACTGATTTCTAAAGAGTTGTTGAATTGTGAGCTGGGAAGTGGGGCTCATAATGAAAGAGGGCAGAAGAAATCTTTGAAACCTACAGTGAAGCACAACTTCAAACAACATGGTATAATTGGGGACTGCTGGGCAACAACAGCAGTTGAAAGGCCAGTATAGCATGCAGCAATCAGGAATAAGGTGAGTCCCTGAGACCTTGGGAACAGTGTGCTAAGAAGAGGCAAAATCGAAAAAGGCATCAGGCACTGCAAGTAGCTGATTTAGCAGTAAAGCAAAGGATGCCTTTCTCATGTCCTGTTGTGGAAGGAATTGTCAATCACACACCAATCTTTTCAGCTGCGCCTAAGCACACAGTTCGACACTTACCATTTTACCAGCAGTACCATCTTTGAACCCCAAGGACAGATGGATAAATAGCTATCCTGTTGTTAAGCAGCATGGCTTAGTGGAAAGAGCATGGGCTTGAGAGTCAGAGGACGTGGGTTCAAATCCCACTCCGCCACTTGTCTGCTGTGTGACCTTGGACAAGCCACTTAACTTCTCTGTGCCTCAGTTACCTCATCTGTAAAGTGGTTATTAAGACTGTGAGCCCTATATGGGACCACCTGATTACCTTGTACCTACCCTGGTGCTTAGAATGGTGCTTGGCACATAGTAAGTGCTTAACAAATACCAGAATTATTAATTATTATTATTATCATTAAGGTTTTCAAGGCTATGATAGATATAGGGGTTTCACATTTGGGAGGGTGCTGGGCCATCAGTTATCAAGTTGTTTAGATTAAAGTTTGGTCCAGATTTCACTGGATGTCTTCAGCTGTCTGTGCAGGGCAGCTTAAAAATGTCCATTAAAACCTGACTGAAATGTGGATCACAGCAGTTGAACAAGAAACTACTCATAGACGGGTCACATTGAAAATGTGATCTCCATATATCTTGTGGGAACACCAATTCATAAATAGAAGATATACAATGTATACTCAACTGCCCATGAATACTTGGGAAGCAGCGTAGCTCAGTGGAAAGGTCCCGGGCTTGGGAGTCAGAGGTCATGGGTTTGACTCCCGGCTCTGCCACTTGTCAGCTGGGTGACTGTGGGCAAGTCACTTAACTTCTCGGGGCCTCAGTTACCTCATCTGTAAAATGGGGATTAACTGTGAGCCTCACATGGGACAACCTGATTACCCTGTATCTACCCCAATGCTTAGAACAGTGCTCTGCACATAGTAAGCCCTTAACAAATACCAACATTATTATTATTATTATTACTGCCACAGTAGTGCAGGGCAATGCAGTGGTCATGTGGGAGTTAGTGTTATGTAGGAAGTAAGCTCTGAATAATTAGGGACAGTTTATTGGTGGATGGGAAGAAATTGCCTTGGGGGAATGGAAGGAAGTGGGTTTCTTTGTGTATGAGAGCAGCTTCTGCGTAGGTCTTGAGGGAAGTGGCTGTGTACAGTTTGAGGGTGAGTTTTGCTTGGCTAGAGCAGAGAATGTAGGCTAGGAAATCATGGGCAGGGATAGCCTGTGTGTAGAGTGTGGCCAGGAGCAGAAGGCCCTTGAAGTTCAAGGTTATGAGTTTAGACTTGTGATGTGGGGACCAGGGAACCATTGCCAGATTCTGAGGTGAGTAGTAGTGTGGTCAGAATGGCACCAAAAGAAGACAGCATTTGACCTGGTTTGTAAGCAGGAGATTACAGTGGTATGCTCAAGGGCTTCAGCGAAAGGAAGAAGAGGAAGGGGCAGGTCAGTCAGATAGCCCCCTTGTCCCTTATACAATTTCTGTACATCGCTTTAGAATCAATTTCTCGCTCTCTCAAATCGCTTCTGCTTCCCAGTGCTTTCCCAACCCTACCCCATTCAATCAATCAATCAATGGTAGTTATTGAGTGCTTACTGCGGGCAAAGTGCTGTATTAAGCACTTGGGAGAGCAGAGTTGTTATACACATTCCCTGACCATAAGGAGCTTATGGGGGGAAATAGACATTAAAATCAATTATGGCTACATGCAGAAGTGCTACGGGGCTGACGGTTGGGTGACTATCAAGTGCTTAAAGGGTACAAATCCAAGTGTATGATACAAGGGTAACACAGAAGGGAGAGGGGGAAATGAGGGCCTCTTGGAGGAGATGTGATTTTGAAGTGGGGGAGAGTGATAGTCTATCAGGTACGAAAGGAACAGGAGTTCCAGACCAGAGGGAGGATGTGGGCGAGGAGTCGGCAGTGAGATGGATGGGTTCAGTTAGTAGCTTTACCTCTTCTCCTGGCTGAGCTGCAGTTTCATTCAAGGCACTGAAAATGCCTCTAACTCGCAGGAGAACAACAAATATGTAGTAAGGGGAGAGCTGGGGGTGTGGAGAGAGCCTTGAAGCCAGTGGTCAAGAGTTTCTGCTCACTGAGGAGGGAAATGAGTAGCCATTGGAGGTTTTTGATGAGTGGAGGGTTGTGCAGAGGGATAAGTGCTTAGTATAGTACTTTGCACACAGTAAGCGCTCAATAAATACGATTGAATGAGTGAATGCTACATACCATGCTTCAGAAAGATGATTTGGACAGTGGAATGAAGTATAGATCAAAAGGGAAAGCAGCATGGAGCAGGGGAACCAGTAAAGAAGCTGTTGCAGTAGTCTAGTTGGGATGATGAGAGCTTGGACAAATGTGTGGATCATTTGGGTAGAGGGAAAGGGGTAGATCCAGGAAGTATTGTAGAATGGAGATTCTATACCTGTTCTCCCTCTTCCTCAAACGGTGAGCCCCTTGTGGGACAGGGACAGAGTTTGACCTGCTAATCTTGTATCTACCCCAGAGCTTAGTACAATGCTTAACACATTGTAAGGGCTTAACAAATGGTATTATTATTGTTATTATTAGGAAAAGCTGGGAGGATTTAGGGACCGACTGAATGTGGGTTAACTGACAATAAGGAGTTCCTGGGGACTTTAATGTTGTGAGAGAAGCAGCATAGCCAAGTGGAAAGAACGTGGGCCTGGGAATCAGAGGATCCGGGTTCTAATCCTGACTCTGCCACATACCTGCTCTGTGCCTTCAGGCAAGTCATTTCACTTCTCTGTGCCTCAGTTTCTTCCTCTGCAAAATAAGATTCAATACCTGTTCTCCCTTCTACATTGACTGGGAATCTCATGTGGGACCTGATGATCATATATACACCCCAGTGCTTAGGAAACGTGATTATCTTCTATTTACCTCAGCTCTATTATTATTACCATCATAATTATTAATAAAGTTTCCTGGAGGTAAGAAATGAACAGTTGTAGAACCAGATACAGAAGAGACCCTGACCTAGCCACATGACCAGCGTATGGGGCAGCATTGAAAACAAGGGTGCTGATACGAAATGTATCTGAAAGGAACCAAATCTGTCTACCAGGGGCTAGTTTTGATTTGACTTGGATCGGAAAAATAAGGAGAGGAAGATATCAGCTCCAATCTGGTGATGGATATTGGGAGAGAGGGTCTTGTCTTTGGCCACACTTTCCTGTATGCTGTTGGCAAGGGCAGGCTGCCTTGCCTTTTACTCAGAGTTAAAACCGCTTTTTGGGTTAGGGCTTGAGGAAGGCATTTGCAAATGGTCCGTCTCCTCTGCCGCTTAAGTTCACTTATATACTAAGCTGTGACTTAAGGGTGAGAGGTCTGAGCAGGAAGCAATTATGCTAAAGCCCAGCTCTTGCTCTTTCAGGCTAGAAAGAGAATACTGTAGGAGAGGACATTTCGGAGGCGAGGTCACCCTGGCACACGGAAGTGTTGGTTGACTGATGGGCAGCAAAGCATCTTCATTAGAGTTAAATCTTTTTTGCTCTCCCACAGGGCATGCTGAGGGTTGTGGCAAACCTGCTAGTTAATTCCAAAGGGGAGAAAAGTAAAGCAAAACACTGAGTGTTAAATACACCCCATAAATATTTCCAGCCACAGAGATGTCTTATTGGGCAATTTGTTTTTTAAAAAATCTCTCTCTAATTTCAAGTGAACAGCCCCTAATTATAGTGATTTAGTAGCTACCTGGGGACCTGATGATATTTGAACATGGCATAATGCTAAGCAGAGATTGATTGGTGCAGCATAATTCAATCGGAGGATTTTGATAATATCATAGCCCAAGAAAGCTAAGTTTAAGCAATTATACAGCTCCTCAGAATTCTCCTGATTGAATTATAGCTTGAGCAGTCCTTTTCCAGGCCCCTTCCCATTTGCCTTTCTCCTTGGGCAATTGCTTAATGCAGGAGTTGAGCAAAGGAGGTTTCTAGGAGAAATGGGTGGAAGAGTCTTTGTTTCATTTTTTCCTTATGTGTCTACCACTATTGGTCCCTTCACCCTATTCCATCCCCCATTCTTAGATTGAAAACCCCGTGAGGTCCAGGGACTCTCTCTAATCCTCAACTGTGCATTATTTCCCACACTAGGTATAGTGGTTTGTGCACAGTATGTGCTTGTACTACTACTACTACTACTAAAAGTAACATGGCCTAGTGGATGGAGCATGGGCCTGTGAGTCAGAAGGTCATGGGTTCTAATTCCGCCTCTGCCACTGTCTGTTATGGGACCTTAGGCAAGTCACTTTACTTCTCTGTGATTCAGTTACCTCATCTGTAAAATGGGGATTGAGACTGTGAACCCCACGTGGGACAGGGACTGTGTCCAACCCATTTGGCTTGTATCCACCCCAGCGCTTAGTACAGTCCCTGGCACATAGTAAATGCTTAACAAATACAATTATTATTATTATCATTATTACTAAGTGGAATCAGCCACATAAACAGAAAATTGAAAATACCTTCCCCATTGGACTGTAAACTTCCTGTGGGCAGGGAATGTATCTACTAACTCTATTGCATTGTACCCTCCCAAGTGCTTAGATTAGGGCTCTGCGCACAGTAACTGCCCAATAAATATGATTGATTGATTGATTAAAATATCTGAAAAATCAAATTGGCCTTGCAGTAACCTGCCAATTTGCCCTACTTGGCTTCTGGCGTGGACCAATGTTCAAGGCAGATTTTAGTTTGAGTGCTAAGATTTCACCAGCACAGGTATCTGCCTAGTCCTTTTAGGTATGAGAAGTGTACAGACCTGTCTCCTCTGGTAATAAAGATGCAGGCTGCTTCCTTCTCTGTACTGACTGCAAAGCCCTGGCACTTCAGCCCTCCGAACCCCAAAACAGAGGCTCGTGGGCTCTCCCCAACTGGCAGCCCTGGGAGATTCGGCTCCTATTGACATTTAGAAAAAATCTCAGAATCAGATGCAGAAAGCAGAAATGAAAGGATTTCTTGTTAAAAGGTCAAAGCAGTTTCTTTTGTTTTTGTTTAAAAATTGGTGTGTGTTGAACTATGACAAGGCCAAATATATTAAGGGCAATAAGACCTAAGATTCTGGAGAGGCTGCTGAAAGAAAGATGAAGACTGACTGGGAATAATAAAAATAATAATCACAATAATAATAGTAGAGGAGGAGGCGGAGTCATTAAATATAATGGTGGTAGCATTTAACACCGGACTATGTCCTGAGTTAAATGACTGCAAGGAGTCACTCGTGACCCTATCGGGCTTCTGGGATAGAGAAGGTGATAGTTGTGTTGCCTGTGATGAGAGAGTAAGGAGGAGTGCCAAGCACTGTGCTAAGCACTGTGGTAGATACCAGATTATCAGATCAGACACAGTCCCTGTACCACATGGAGCTCCACATGTGAGGGAGAGCAGGTTTCTGGTCCCCATTTTATAGATGAGGGAGCTGTGGCTCAGAGAGGTTGTGACTTGCCCAAGGTCACACAGCAAGCAGGCCAGTGGCTGAGCTGGAGAAGAACTCTGTTCTTCTGTCTCAGTCAATCCACCAATCAAGCAATAGGTGATTACTAGGTGCAGAAGACTTTGGAGAGTACAAAAGAGTTGGGTAGACATGACTCCTGCCCTCAAGGAGCTTACAATCTAGCCAGTCCCCTGCTCTTTCCAGGAGGCCATGCTGCTTCTCTAAAGCCAAAGATAACCCAGAATAAATGAGGGAAGCACAGCAACAGGGATTTTCATAGGAGAGAAGGAAGAAACTTGGTCAGTCAATGTGGTTAACCTTGGGACTTTCTTTGGTTGTAAAGGCTTCGATGCAGGGTAGATATCCAGCTGCCCAGGATGGTTTGTGTGCAGTTCTACTTGGAGGTTGGCTGATTGGGGAGTGATCGCTCGAGATATCCATTGAAAGCGAGTCCAGGATCTGGCGAATTTTGATAGAAAAAGAGTGTAGGGAAAGTGGTAGGCAGCAAGTGACTCCAGGAGATTTGTCAGAAGCAGAACAACCCCACTGGTCATATTGCTGTTCAAGAAGGATCGCTGAGAGCATCAAGGCAAAGTCATCAGAAGGGATAATCCCATAATAATGGCTTGCCTGATCATGCTAACCCTGAGTTCACTCCCAGGAAATCAAATCAAATCAAGAAAGCCTTGCTCCTAAGAACTGGTAGTTTACACAGCATAAAGAGCAACACATTATTTCCTGCTTTAGGAGGATTTTTCATCCTGGTTTCACTCTCAGGGAAAAATGAGGACACATCTGATTCCCCCAAGCTCCCCTAAAAGAACACTCTTGCCAACAAGGACCCAGGGCCCAGGGCCCTGGGCTGACAAATGGAGCCAGGATTACTTGAGATAGAGCAGAGTGGGGTTCGGATGTGGTGAGCTGTAGCAGGAGTGAGGTGGTAAAATACAGGGGTCCTAGAACAAAGGAGAAAGACCGAGTGGTCATCCATGAGGTATTCGACCACACAGACAACAAAACCCGGTGAGTTCTCTCCCCGTGAGCAGAGGGCCAAGGCCAAGGCAGTTCCCCAGAGCAGAGAGAGCACGTCGGACCTGTCACTAATGAACATCTCCCACAGGACGGGGGGGATGAGGAGAGCTGACAAATAGAGCAGGGGCCTCCACCAAGATGCCAAAAAGGAAAAAAAGTCTATTAAGCCTTCCCCTCCCCCAGTCACAAGGCGATGCCCTATTTACTTGGAGGGAAAACAGCAAGGAAGGGGGTTCTGTGATGTGAGTAAAGGAGCACAGAGGGAGCACAGCAGCCCCTTTCACTCAATTTGCAAATGTCACTGAGGCAACGGATTGATGTGTCCGTTTTAACTCCCAATCAAGTTGAGTCTTGAAAAGGCTCTCTTTTCTTTGGAGTGTCACGGAGTCTCGTCCTGATGGCTTTGATCAAATGTTGCTTCAGCTTTCCCATTTCCGGCAGGGAGGCAGACGGGTAGGGCCATGTGGGGAGGGGGTGGTGTGCTGTGCAGATCCATTTTGGAGCATTGTGGCTTCAGGAATGTAACCTTTCATGCAAACTGGAAGCCTCCCCGCAGAAATGTTCCATTCTGCAGGTCCCCTGCATCTTTATCCCCTGCCAGCGCCTGCCCCCATTGAGGGATAAGCTTATCTTATCATCCCTTGTAACCATATCCAAGCACTCTGATAACACCAGCAGCAGGCAACTAGCCATCTTAATAGATAACCTAGGTCCATTGATTGAGGGGTTGATTTCTTAAAAATCGAATCCATTGATACTTTCCTTTCCCGGTTGTAAAGCCTTCAAGGTAGAGATCATATCTCCTCCAAGAGGCCTTCCCCAATTAAGCCCTCTTTTCCCCGATCCTTCTACCTTTTGTGTCATCTATGCATTTGGATCTGTGACTTTTGGGTACTTGATATTCGCCCAAC
Source organism: Ornithorhynchus anatinus (assembly GCF_004115215.2). Classification (NCBI taxonomy): domain Eukaryota; kingdom Metazoa; phylum Chordata; class Mammalia; order Monotremata; family Ornithorhynchidae; genus Ornithorhynchus; species Ornithorhynchus anatinus. The sequence continues at coordinate 40,753,142 of NC_041729.1, forward strand.
CCTCAACCTCATAGCATATATGTACATATCTATAAATGATATATTTATATTAATGTCTGTATCCCCCTCTATATTGTAAGCTCATTGTAGGCAAGGAACATGGTTATCAACTCTGTTGTGCGTACTCTCCTAAATGCTTAGTACAGTGCTCTGAACACAATGAGGGCTCAATAAATACCATTGATGATGATGATGATGATGATGATAGAGATTCCTCAGCCTCTCTCGCTCACCCGTAGGAAATTCTTCCTTAAATCAAAATCGAAGTCCCTCATCCTGCCACTGAGGGCCATTTCCCCTTGTCCTATCCAGGAGGGAGATGGACAACAGCTGGCTGTCATTCTCTGGGAATGCACCTTTCCTAGTCTTGAAGACCCTTTAGTTCCTCCCAACTGCATCATCCCAATGCCTTTAGCCTCTGTCCCCCAGTTTACATTTCAACGCTTTTGTGACTTTCCACATACACTCAGGTGTTAAGATCATGTAAGATTTGTTACTTCATTGGTGGATGCCAAGTGATAGATCTGGGAAACAAGGTGAGTAAATGAATGAGCATTTTGCATTTTAGTTTTCTAGCACTGTTCATGTGCTCTGGCCTTGAAAGTGATAGAATCCAAAAGAGGGGTCAGAAACCAGAGAGACTGTCCCTGGAAATTTCCAGACATGCCCACCCCAAAATTCTTCTCATACTTCGAATACCATCCGCATTCAACTCTCTGCAGAGAGTCAAAAGTGATGGAAGCCTTGGGCTGCAGGCAACATCAGCAAATTAGGACTCGGAGGATAGAAACTATGTCCTTCCTTTGAGGAAAACTCCAACAAAAACTAACAGCTCAGTGGATGAGCTGTACGCGTCTCTCACAGGCATTCACTTGCCACAATTTACTTCAGATCCTACTCAAACCTCCCTCTCCTGCACAGATAGAGTGGTACAAATGGAAAAGGAACACCAAGTCCACATTACCTGCTTCTCGGAGAAAGGCCAAATAATGACATACAGGTTGATCTGTAATGCAGGTCCCTGCCTTCCAAATTCTATACTTGCTTATAGAGCTATTATATGTATATATAAAAGCCTTGATGGATTTACCCCATTCCAGTGTTGCAAGAAAGATGTATAATGTTTTCTTCTCTCTGGAGGCAGCTAATCCTTTTCTATGCAAAAGTGAGAGGACATCCTAGGGTCTCTGGTCTCCAGGGAGGGTCCGCCTGGGGCGCCCTGACCCTGGCCACCACCTCAGTACCCCTCTCTGATTCCCCTACCCAGTCTTACCTGGAGGCCTTCCAGCTGACCTCCAGATGCCTGGGTGTGTTCTCTGGAGCCCATTGAATCAGTGGCTCCGTATTCAGCATTTCATGCTCTGTCCTTCCCGTCACAAAAATGATTTATGAAACAAGTGATTCTGGGGGATCTTTGGGCTCTCCAGATATGCCAATGAAGGGATCAGATCTCCAGCTCTCATTCCGATGGGCCCAGTCACTGCCTGGGGTGAACAGAGCCACTCTGGCCAGCTGCCGTGGCACACCTGGCACACCTCCCTAGGTACCGTGGTCCCTTTTCCCTGTTCTTTTCTCTGGAGGTATGTAAATCTGTCTCCCTACTCAAACATGGTAGATTTGAAATGTGGCCGGAGCCAATCCAGGGCCAAGGACTCCAACCCACTCCTGCGTTAACCCTAATGGAAATGGAAGGGCTGGCTCTGGCGATGAACTTTTTAGATGGGAAACCACGCTTGAAAACTCTGCCTCCTGCCCCAGTGTGCCTGACACATGCTCACGGTGGTCTGTTCTTCCCAATTAGATGTGACATTTACATATAAAGTTAATAAACTGAGTCTAGACTGATGAAACTGGAAACACACCAATCCTCGGGGAGTCCCTTTTCTCCTACTGAATCAGATCAGGCTTCAGTAGAGCCTCCTGCCTCTAGGGTCTGAACCTTCAAATGGATGACTTTTCCAGAAGAATTCTCCCACCACCTCAGAACTACCTTGGTGCTGGGGACGCTGAGCTGAAAGGCAAGAATGAGAAAGATGGTCAGGGAAGACGCCTTGGATATTTGGATGGGAAAGGCACATTAAGCATACTCTGTTGTTTGAGACCAGCTTTCTAGGAAAGCTGTTCCCAGTTGAAGGGCCTCAGTGTGCGTTATCTTGCCTCAGGGTCCTCATTTTACAGCCCCTGCAAAGTTTATTTTTCCTTTGGAGGAGGTTTAAATGCCCTTCCTTGCTGTGTAATTTATTATGCATTGAGTGAGTTGCTTGAGGTGGTGGGGGGAGGGGGATTGTTTAGGAACCTTAGAAATGCAGAACTTTAATAATAGTCCAATTAAATTTTGCAATGAACACCTGCTCTCCGGTAGTTACAGTTACCTTGATTAGACAGACATCTTCACAGAAGACGACTCCTTGGTGAGGGAGCAGTATTTCTTGCAAATCAGGAAAAATGAAGGGAAATTGCCATGATTCTAAAAGATTTTTCTCTCTTTCTCTCCTCCTTCCTCCTCGTTTTATCTCCCTCCTTCCCTTGTCTCCCCCCTGCCCCCCTTTCTCTCCGGTCATCGGGTTCTCCCCTTCCTCCTCAGTCTTCAGGCTCTTCAGGAGCGAATATGCAACTACTGGAAACGGAGTTCTCCCGCACGGTCCACGAACTCATCGATCTCCACCTGCTCCACCAGGACAGCATCCCGGCTTTTCTCAGTTCCGTGACCCTTGACCTCTTCAGCCGCCAGACAGTCGCCTGACCCAGCTCCTGCATCCAGATCCCTACAGCCTTGGGGTTCCGCAGAATCCGAAGGCATGGGGAGCGTTGGGTTATGCCCCTGGTGCCACTTCCCGCTGCTCTGGATTCTCCCTTGTGCCTCCTGCCTCCTCCCTTCCGTAAGGGAATATTTTTCGGAAGGTTTGCTGTCAATAGTATCTGTTGCTTCCTCTTTTTCAGACTCCACCAAGCCCCCTAACTGGACTTCCCTAGGAAGCGTGGCCTTCATATAGTTTCCCTTCGATTTTCTTCCCTTAGCCCCGCTGGCCCTTTCTTAGGTTCATATCTTCTCCTCAATCCCAGACCTCCCTTCCTCCCTAGTGGTGCTGGCGAGGTGCTTCTGACTGTTGGATCTCAGACCTTTTTGTTTCCCTTCCTCACTGCTTCCTGGTCCCACTCCCTCTGTCCTGGACCTCTGAGGGAGTCCTCAGGCTATTTGATGGCCTCCAAGATCTCATTCCCTGGGCGCGGCTTCCCCTGGGGAAGAGAAGGGTCCAGGCAGCGGGTAGTTCCATGCACAAACTGGCCTTCAGCTGTTTGCTCTGCCTTAATAAGGGTGGAGACTTGCACTGAGAAGCAGCCTTTTAGCCTCTTAGCCTCTGGTACCTGTTTTAATAATGAATTATATCCTCAGACTCAGCAAGCCTGGGCTTTAAGGAAAAATGAATTGTTGTATTCTCCAAATATGGATACATGTCTGTCCTACAGGTAGGGTTCAGACCCCCGGAGAACTCATTCCCCCATCCCTCAGTCTTCCCACCCTGCTGTCTGAAGGAGCTGCCCTCAGGAGGGATGAAGCAAAGTCATGCTTGGAGGCAGATTTTCCCTCAAGCTACCCTGTGGTCTAGATCCTTCAAAGCAGCGTTATGCCCAATAGTCTCCTCTCCCACACTTGGCAACTCCTCCCAAAGCTGCCCTTGCTTTGACCTTTGATCAGCTGGGCAACTTGGACATTTCCTACCCTGCAGTGATGCTTTCATTTCTCATTACATAATAAAGTTTTCCCCATTCAGAGAGGGGTGTATGTACGGGTGTGTGTGTGTGTGCGCGCGCATGTGCGCTTCTGATGCCGTTGCCTCTTCACTCTCATCTCCTCACACCTCTGCCCTTCAGTACAGCTGTGGACAAGATAAACAAATGAAGAGTCCTGTGCCCTTCAGTACAGCTGTGGACAAGATAACCAAATGAAGAGTCCTGGGACCTTGGGATAAGTAGATGCAATCCCAGGTTGAGACTGCAACTTTTCCCGCTTGTGCCAAAAGAAAAAAAAAATTATGGTACTTGTTAAGCACTTACTATGTGCCAAGCACTGTTCTAAGTGCTGGAGTAGATACGAGGTAATTGGGTGGGGGACAGTCTCATGGGGCTCACACTCTTAATCTCCGTTTTCCAGATGAGGTAACTGAGGCCCAGAGAAGTGAAGTGACTTACCCAAGGTCATACAGCAGACGTGGTAGAGCCAGGATTAATACTCAGGTCCTTCTGACTCCAAGTCCATTGCCTGTTAGCACACAGAAATTGTTTCCAATTCAGCCACTTCTTTTGTTATCTGCATTTCAGTGGGGCTGGGAGGATGCAGAGCTCTTTGGTTTGCAGTCAGGAATCAGGTGGGCCTGCCGGTTACAATTACTTTCCACACAGCACCAGTTGTGTCCCTGCAGAGACCTCCTCATGACCTCAGAACCTTGGGCTGGGCCCTTCATTCAAATGGTTTCTTTGCCTTCAGAGGAAGCCACTTTGTAGCTCAGCATCCTTCTCTCCAGCTTGGCATCACATAATCCAAGTGAGACTAGCCTGAGAATCATCCAGTTTGGCTTTGTGGGCAAGCGATGGTCCCCAGAATCTCCAAGGGCCCGGTTGGCCTGTTTCAGACACGAGTCAAAATGGCTCAGCCCTTAAAAAACTTCTAGAATGTGAAGGTCTCATGTCTCCCGACAGCAGTGGACGGAACTCGTCGTTATGGGAGCTGGCCAATGCCCAGAAGTAGGATGGATTGCCCGCCCCAGCCGTTCCTGTGCCAGATAAGTGGGGCCTGATTCATATGCGGAGCACGAGACCCCCGGCCGTCTTCCTCAGTCATGGGGAAAATGAGGCATGACGTCAGCCGCTCCCCATTCCCCTGCCAACACAATAGCACAGCGGGGCTGAGTTGGGCCCTCTCTCTCCTGGCTCCTCACAGGGGAAATGAAGTAATTAATAAGTTTACAATAAACCCTCTATCTTAGCAAAGCAGAGGGGATACGAGGAGCAGCACAGGGAATTGACAAGGGAGAACAGAGGCGTCTGTCCATCAAAAGTTGTCTCCCAGGGGTGTACAGATAACCAGCGGAGTTGGAAGCACATCTCTTGAGGGATCATTCAGCTGGAGCGAGGGCCCTGGAGGAGAATGAATTATTTGTTGTGAGGGCGCTTATAGAGTTCTGTACCCTTCACAGACAAGTTGTCAGTGTCACCTGTTTGGTTGAGGCCTTTACCCTAATGCTGTGGGCCACTGGTTCGATGTTCACAACCTTACTTCTCCTGGCACCGGACTGTGGCTTTCGTCATCTGTATTTGTTTAGAAAAGCATCATGGCCTGGTGGAAAAAGCACAGGGGTTCTGATCCTGGCTCTGCCACTTGCCTGCTGTGTGATCTTGAACAAGTCACCAAACTATTCCAAACCTCATTTTTCTCATCTGTAAAATGGGGATTAAGTCTTTCTTTAGACTGAGTCCTGTGTGGGGCAGGGACTGTGTCCAGTCTGATTATTCTGAATGCACCCAGCACTTAGCACAGCGTTTGATAAATAGTGTATGTTAAATAGCACAGTTATTGTTATCATAGAGTTCCTAAGGCATGCAAAAGTTTTGGCTGAAGATCCCTTTGCTCTGATAATAGAATCATAAAATCCTTGGGCTGGAAGGAAGCCCAAGAGGTAATCGGATCTCCCACATCTGGGCCAGACTGCATTCTGAGAGAGGGAGAGGGAGACATGTCTTCTGCTCTCAAAGGGAAAGCGGACTGGCAACCACTCTGAGCAATCGAGACTTAATGTCTCCTATGCTCAGGAAGTTGTTCCTTCTTTTTAAGTCTACCTGTGACTGCACCTAACTTGTTTTTCTCCAATTTTGTCCTCAGTTGAGATGGAGAATAGTCAGGCACCATACTCGGAAGAAGAATCATTCCAAGGCACAGAAGCAAGTGGGCAGAAGGGTTGGGATTGCTGGAGGGACGTGGGGGGTTTCTAACTCAGCCATGATGGTCGGGCCGGGCCACTGGGAATAGGATCAGGAAAGAAACTTGGGTTCTTTGGAGCCAAGACTCCTCCCTAGGTCTTGCAGTGCCTAAGCCTGTCCAGAAAATCAGCAGCCTGGACTTGCTTTCTTGCCAGGAGCTTGTTCCTGAGAAGGAAAAAGGCAGAATTCCAGGTGGTGAGTTCCTCCTTTCCAAACAGCTCTGTTGCGGGATTCCCTCCTCTCCTTCATAAAAAATGAGAGCTCCCTGGACTTTTCCCTGGGACAGCAGTGGACCGTGTTTTACTACTGCTGCTGTTTGGAAGGGGCCATTGGATTGTCTTGGAGCCCAAACTCTGGGTGTGTTCCCTGAGCCCTGGCCACACAACAAGCAAGCCCTCATGGACCGCCAAGGCTGTAGCCAGTAGTCCAGCCCCACCCCTCCCTTCCTTTCTCTTTGTTCCCCTGGTCCATCGGTGATCTGGCTGGACTCAGCAACTGTGGTCCAGGAAAGACAGGGTATGGGAGGGCAGATGTTCCTTAAGAGCTGTTCATGGGTGTCTCGAATGGGAGATCCTCAGCCCTGGACATGGTCAGGTTTCCAGTGCGGGGTCCTGGATCGAAATAGGTCCTTGCCAGCAGCTGGATGTGTGAAGGAGGCATCAACCGGGAAACAAGACTCTCTTTTCCTATTCCTCAGTGCAGTCCATATGACCCTCGGGTGTCTAGGGCAGAGTGTCATATGCGGGGTCACCCATTAGGTCTTCCCATTCCCCCAGACCACATTTGTCATGCCTGGTGCTGCCTTCCCCAGAGCAGCAATAAATATTTATCAGACAAGAAGCACAGTATCCCGCAGACAGCAGGCAGGAGGGCTGAGGCCAGGACTGGCACGCTGGCCTTTGCCCTGGCCACGGCTCTTGTGTGGCTCCCTGCTGGAGTGGACAGAGGGCCAGGGTCAGGCTCCCTTTTTCATTTCTTGTCTTCCAGATCAAGGAGGCTTTTGTCTGATTTTTTTTTTCCCTCCTTTTGACTTGGGTTTGACTTTGTTTGTGAATGAGGCGATTGGCTGCGACAGGAACCTCGGAGCAGAGAGGAGCCTCCAAAACTAATGAAATGTTCAAGTAAGAACTTGACACAAAATCACTGGCTCATAAAAATGTATTGCAAGTCACCTTTTGGTGGGTCTGTGTGACACGCAGGGGAATTAATTCAGTTGCTGAAGAGTGTGGCAAAGGTAAGGCCTGGGCAGAAAATGGAATGAGTTGATGAAGCTGAGCCTGAGGCAGGTTGGTTGGGGAAGGAAGGGGACAGAGAGCTGAGGGGGCAACGGGGAGAGAAGGGCAGCCTTGGAGCAGATCGGCTGCCCAGAGGGGAACCCGGAGTCTGAAGATACCAGAAAGCGATTGAAGAAATGTCTCCATCAGACACAGCATCATGTTTAGGTTCGTGGCTGGGGCGAGATCCAATGCTGCTCCAAGCAGATTAACCACAGGACAAGAAGCAGTGTGGTCTAATGGATAGAGTACTAGCCTGGGAGTCAGAAGCACCTGAGTTCTAATTCCTACTCTGCCACTTGTCTTCTGTGTGACTTTGGGCAAGTCAGTATCTCTGTGCTTGTTAACTGTGTCTCTGTGCTTGTTATCGCATCTGTAAAATGGGGATTAAGACTATAAACCTTATGTGGGGAGGGACTGGTGATTATTTTGTATCTACCCCAGTGTTTAGTACAGTGCCTGGCATATAGTAAGCGCTTAACAAAAACCATAAAAAAAAGACTTAGAGGGCCAGTTCTCCACTGCGTGAATCAAAGGCAAGCCACTTAACTTCTCTGTGCCTCAATTACCTCATCTGTAAAATGGGGATTAAGACTGTGAGCCCCACGTGGGAAAATCTGGTTACCTTGTATCTACCCCAGTGCTCAGAACAGTGCTTGGCACATGGTATGTGCTTAACAAAAACCACCATCATCATCAAAGCTGGACTGGAACCTCACTACTGGTTTGGGTCAAAGCCCGGCCCAGCTTCACACATCGTGGTGAGGCAGCAGTCCGTTTGTATTAGCCTGGGGATGGGCCCAGGGTGTCCCCCTTGCCCTCCTCAGACTCAGAGGCTCGTCCTCCGGGGCAGAGAGATGAACCCTGCTGGGTGTCTAACCCAGAGCCCCCTCCATCGATTGAAGCCTTTGCTGCCCTGGGTCATGACCCCGGCCGGCACCGAACACACAGCCCCGTCCAAAGACGCGCTGGGTCCACCATCGCTTTTCCCTCCCTGCCTCCGAGGAGACATTCATTCGGTCGTATTGATTGAATGCTTAATGCGTGCAGGGCACTGTACTGAGCGCAATGCAATAAACAGATACATGTGGTTGGCCGTGCAGCACCCAGAGAGGGATGGGACCTGCTGACCCTGCACCTCCCTCACCCCTCTCTGGTTGGGGCGGGCGCCGGTCCGGAGGGCCTGGGCCGGGCTCTGCATGGGTGGTCCTGCCGAGAGGGTCCATCCCGCCCCCGCCCAGTCACGGCCTCTGCCTCCAACCCCCATGACCACCGGCCCCTTTCCCCCCCGCACTCAAGGCAGTTGCAGTGCATCCCCCAGCCCCAAAGTGCAGCCCACTGCAGCGCCTCCTGAAGCCCCTCATTAATTCCTTCATTCAGTTGTATTTATTGAGCACTTATGGTGTGCAGAGCACTGTACTAAGCGCTTGGGAAGCAGCTAGAAGCAGTGTGGCTTGGTGAAAAGAGCCCGGGCTTGGGAGTCAGACCTCGTGGGTTCTAATCCCGGCTTCGCCACTTGTCAGCTGTGTGACTTTGGGCCAGTCACTTTGCTTCTCTGCGCCTCAGTTCCCGCAACTGTAAAATGGGGATGAAGACTGTGAGGCCCACGTGGGACAGCCTAATTACCTTGCATGTACTCAGCGCTTAGAACAGTGCTTGGCACATAGTAAGCACTTAACAAATACCAAAATTATTATTATTATTGGGAGAGTACACTACAACAATAAACAGACACATTCACTGCACACGGTCTAGTGGGGATTGATGCTTTGGGACACTTTGGGATTAACCCCGGGTTTTTTGGAAAGAGCCCGGGCTTGGGAGTCATAGGTCGTGGGCTCGAATCCCGGCTCCGCCACTCATCGGCTGTGTGACTTCACTTCTCTGGGCCTCAGTTCCCTCATCTGTAAAATGGGGATTAAGACCGTGAGCCCCACGTGGGACAACCTGATTCCCCTGCATCTCCCCCAGCGCTTAGAACAGTGCTCTGCACATAGTAAGCGCTTAACAAATACTAACATTATTATGAATTTGGGGGTCGCCCCCCGGGCCACGTGGCTTTAAAGGGGTGGATGGGGCCACGAGGAGACGATCAAAGGACCGCAGGAGGAGGGACTAAGAGTGATGAACGAGGGCCATTGGACAACGAGGATGTCAATTTGGTGCCCAACAGCCAATGAGAAGCCGCGGAACCTGATGGACAGCGCGGGGACTGATGAGGGCTCGCTCTCGTGGGCGCATCAAGGGGCGGGGTTATGCAAATGAGGGGTGTGTTTAAAACACCCCGCCCGCTGGCGTTTAGTACGTGCATCGCTCGGTGAGTTGTTCGCTGGTTGTGTACTGGGGTTGGGATCAACGCTGCCTAATTTGGATTTGGCGTTCTCTGAGCTACAGCTCACTGGGAGTGGTGGCCCCTGGTACCTATTGAGCACCTACTGTGGGCAGAGCGCTGATCTGAGTGTTCGGGAGAGGTCTGTCCAGTTTGTAAAATAATAATAATGATGGCATTTTGTTAAGCAGCGTGGCTCAATGGAAGGAGCACGGGCTTGGGAGTCAGAGGTTCGAATTCCGGCTCTGGCATTTGTCAGCTCTGTGACTGTGGGCAAGTCACTTAACTTCCCTGTACCTCATTTATCTCATCTTTAAAATGGGGATTAAGACTTTGAGCCTCACGTGGGACAACCTGATTACCCTGTGTCTACCCCAGCGCTTAGAACAGTGCTCTGCACATAGTAAGCACTTAAATGCCAACGTTATTATTATTATTAATAAGCGCTTACTATGTGCGAAGCACTGTTCTAAGCACTGGGGAGGATACAAGATCATCAGATTGTCCCACGTGGGGCTCACAGTCTTAATCCCCATTTTACAGATGAGGTAACAGGCACAGAGAAGTTAGTGACTTGCCCAAAGTCACACAGCTGTCAAGTGGTAGAGATGGGATTAGAACCCATGACCTCTGACTCCCAAGCCCGTGCTCTTTCCACTGAACCACGCTGCTTCTCCTGCACCCTGCCCTCGAGGAGTTGCCAATCTGTGGGGCCAGGCTGGCCCGGAGATGAGGGATCAGGGTCCCCAGGATCTCAGTGCAGCTCCTCTCAACATTTAATAGATTCCTTCCAAACTACAACCGGAGAAGATGGGAGCTGCTGCGAACAGTTTCAGGGGACAAGCTGCCAGGGATGAGACTGGACACTTGGCTTCACAATCCATCCATCAATCAGTCATATTTATTGAGTGCTTTCTCAGCACCTAGTTACCTCCTCAGGGTAACCCCCACACATTTCCTTTCTATGCTGGAAGACTTACACTGGCATCTCAAGCTCCTCCGTTGAACTTCAGAAGAAACTTCGACCGTAAGGTAAGTCAGTTCGGGTCTTTATCCCAGATCATGATTGTCCCTCCCCCTCTTTGGAATACCTCCTCTAGCAGATTACCTGCAGAGTCCCTGTTGCTATCCTCCCCATTGCTCTCCTCCCTGTTCCCAGATGTGTTGGAGTAGGGGAATTTCCAAGTTTGTAACTCACCAGTGTTCCCAGACAGTCCCCGAGAGGTCCTCTCCGTAGCAAACAACGCTTCCGTTCTGCAAGATCTTGTTATGCCACCTGTGGCCCTCTTAATTTCATTGGGTCCCAGGGTCGATCGCTAAATTCTGGATAGTCTCCACCCCTCCTTACCTCAAAGGGTCTGTAACTATGAAAAAGCATCATGAGTTAAAGTGAAAATACAAGGTTTTAAATGGAGGAGGGGATAGAATCACAGGGGAGAGGGTGTTCTGTGGCTCAGTGTTTTCATCTGGAAAACAGGGATTAAGTGCCTGCTCTCCCTCCCCTACAGAATGTGCACTTGGGGTAGGGACTGCGTCTGATCTGGTCTGGTTGTACAGTTTCTAGTACAGTGCCCAGCACATAACAAGTGTCTAACAAATTTCACAATTATTACTGCGGGGAGACAGCACCATGTTCTGGCCTCCTTCTTAAGGAAGGAGACCATGGAGCCCACTCAGCTACTTGGGGGAACAAGTGATATCCTGTGCCCCCTTCTCCTTTTGGTGTCGTGGATGTGCTTAAGACTGACCCACCCATCCTCTCCCTGATGACTAGAGATCCAGCCCTTCTGGGTGGTGCTGCAGGAAAAGCGGACTCTAGAACTGAGTCCAAGGTTTGCCCTGCTGAATGAATTCTCCATCAGGCCTGCTCTTGGGGTGGAAGCCCTAAACTCAGATATGGGTGGACAGACTCTCCCCACTGCTCAATCAGTACAGCCATTTGAGATGTTTAGTGCAAGTAAGGGCTGAAATAGGTGGGGGCTGGAGGGGTTGCTTTCACCTGTTTGCTCAACCTTTTTTGAGCACTTACTGTGTGCACAGCACTGTACTAAGAACCTGAGAGAGTACAGTATAACAGTAAACTGACACATTCCCTGTCCATAATGAATTTACAGTCTAGAGACTCCCTGCTGGACCTGGGCTGCCAGTGGGTAGATGGATTCACATGGGGCCCAGGGAGAGGTGACAGATGGCTGCTGTGCCATCCAGCCTGGCTGGGGCTCAGGGACCTGGGAGACAGCAATACTGGACTTTGGGGGCTCCAACTCCCCCATGCTGTTTGGACTTGGTGCCCGGGCCAGGGGTGAGCCCCGACCTGAGAGAGGGGTATGAGGTAGTGAAGGGGGAGGCACCTTGAGAGGGGAGGAGGAGGAATTTCCAGGGCGTTAAACCAGGTCGGTGTCTGGAGTCTGTTTCCAGCATGAATCTATGCATCCCGGGAAACACTGCCAGACGCAGCAACAACAGCAGGAAGAAGAGGACCTGTGGTCGTGGTAGAGGTAGCATTAATTGGCCTCGGCTTTACGAATTGCAAGCCCATCAGTGTGTGGCCTTGGACAGTTGCGGAACAGGTCTGCCTCATTTTCTCCAGCTGTAAAATGGGGATCCTCCTCATAAGCTTTGAGGGATAGATACTGCGGTGGGTATGTTGGCACTTTGAGCGCCTCACGGGGAAACCTCCGGGGACACCGCAGGGGAATGAGCACAGCTTCCCCCATGTCCCCTTCATGACCCGCTTCCAATCTGGGCATCTCTGGTTGGCAAGGAGGAAGGAGGGTCCCCTCTTCCCTAATAGGGGAGCAACTAGCTATGCTACCCATTAGAACTTGTGAAGGGGAGATTAGAGGTATCGCGTTGTTGGGATACACAGCTCCCCAGACCTGTGAACTCCTGCACTGACCATATTTCCCACATCAATTGCACGGTGCCTGGTGACGGTCCCGGGGAGCAGGGCCCTGGGTGGTCCTGAGGAAGATCTCCCCCTCACCCTCCACCGCCCAGGTGTAAGACATACAACACAAGTTAAAAGAGCATACAAATGTAAATAATAGATATGAGTGGATCAGTGAATGACAACAGGTCCATAGCAGAGCAGAGGTAGCTAAAGACCCAGGCTTCTGGATTAATCAGGGTATACCTCCTGGAGGAAGTGGCTTTTAAGAGAGAGGAGGGCTCGTGGTTTGGCGAGGCTGAGCAGAGAGGACATTGGAGGGGAAGGAGGCTTCGGGTCCTCCCCGGCCCTGCCAGGCAGCTGAACTTTTCTGTTGCAGACCCTTTTTGGGAGGAGGAAACCAGGTTAAATTGTTCCCAGGTCCAAGACTCCCAAAGAGGAGCCCCGCATTCACCATCGTATCGCCCCACCCGTACGTTCATCTCAAACCGTTGGCAGTGCTTAGGACACCCGTGGGGCTTGGGGATGCTAACCCCTGGGTGGGGGTCACATAATTAGGGATGCCAGGGTGCAGTGGGGCAGGAGGAAGGAGCCTCATCTGCAGATTGCAGCCCCCTTCCCCACTCCCAATGGCATGGGCTCCAGCAGGGATGGTGGCCTGTACAAGGTGCAGCTCCTCCCTGGGGACACAAAGGTGAACAGAGTGTTCTTCTGCAGGTTCGTGCCTAGCCGGCTGCCCCTGACAGGAGGGGCGGGTGCGTGGCAGCGGGTTGGTTCGTCGATATCGTTAGCCTCAGTACACTGCCCAAATTCAGAACTTCGAAAGCTGGGGTGGCGTTGATCCATCCCACCTCCCGAAGGCCCATTTTATTTAAGAATAATCCATGGACTTTAAGGATCTCCAAAAACCATCCCTCCCCAGGCTGCCATCCATCACATCGGAGAGGCTTTGTCAGGCTGCAGAGCAGCCGACCAACACTTGATGGTATCTCCTGGACACAAATGTCTGAGAATATTTGATACCACCGGATGATGTTCTCTGAAAGAGAAACCTGGTTAATAGAAAACGTGCCGCTGTCACAGTTACCTTTCTGGGAATTGGAAAGTCTTCCCTTTTTATTATCTTGAAGAGCAGGATCATATGCAATAGAGGAGGTATTTAGTTGAGGAGAGGTGCCAGGGAGGCAACTGGGCATGACGTGGAATGCCATTTGTACTTCTTGCCAAAGTGGAGAGGTATTGAGCAGTTAGGCTGTGTGTGACTGTTGCCACCTAGGTATGTCCAGAGGCCAGCCGCTGCACTGAGCGCTGGGATAGATGTGATTGTTAGATCGGGCACAGTCACTGGCCAACATGGGACTTACAGTCTAAGGGGAAAAGAAACAGGTATTTAATCCCCATTATAAAGATGAAGAAACTGAGGCACAAAGATATTAAGTCCAAGGTCACACAGAAGCCAGGTTTCCTGATTCCCGGTCCTGACCTCTTGGCACTAGGTCACACTGCTCCAGACAAGTAATTGAATACGATTGGCTGCTACTGCAGCTATTGGTAATGTGCTGATGGTGATGTGTGTGGCTTTTTATTACTAGAGCCAGCAGCTGACACCAGCACTGAGAGCCAGTCGTACCAAATGGCATCTCCTCTTCATCCCTAAGCTGTCAGAACTGAGGGAAAAGGAGAGCAGCGGCAGCAGACCTGGGGTGGAGGAAGGGGCTGGGATGACCATTTGTGATATTAAAATTCCCTGTGGAGGTTTGCCAGGTGACTTTAGCACTTTGGAGCTGTGCTAATGCAGGATTCCCCTCAAAGCATTCCACCCTCCAAGGGACTGTCGGGCACCAGGGGTGAGCCAGGACCATTCTGACCAGTAGCGCTTGGCACAGAGTAAGTGCTTAACTGATACTACAATTCCTACTCCTCTTCCCCTTTCCCTGCCCTCTTACTTTTCCCCACCTCAGCCCAAGCACGTTCCCTTTTCTCTGCACCAGACAGAATTACTGTGTGATAAAGCACAATATTAATCAGTAGTAATAATCATCATCATCATTTTTCTGGCACTTTTTTCAGCGCTTTCAATGTGCTCAACCCTGGGGTAGGTACACGTTGTCCCACATGGGGTTCACTATCTTACCTCCATTTTACAGAGGAGGGAAACAGAGGCCCCGTGAGATTAAGTTGCTTGGCCAAGACTTTGCCCACACAATGGGTCAGTGACAGGACCGAGAACAGAATTCGGGTCACCCGACTCTCCGGCCCCGAGTTTGTTGCACTAGGCCCCGCTACCTCTTGTGGTGAGCCTTCTCCTGCCACAGATCTTTGCCTCCCCTCCTCCTCCCCTCACCCTAGCGAGGTTAGGGAACCCAGCAGCTGCAGCCTTTAGGGATTTTCCTGATCAGCCTTGACTAGCAGCCCTCTGCGCAGCCCTCCACGCCCAACGGAACGGGGCTTGATTGGCATGCTCTGAGGTGACAGCTCATCTCGCTCTGATTATTGGCATTTTTCTTTCTTGAAAAGGGGGAAGAAGAGAGGGGAAAAAAGCCCCACCAATCTGACAGACAAATTGAAGCTAGAAGGGTTGATAAAAGGTCCCCAGAGTACATCTCTCTCCTGGGTTGATTTAATAAACCTGCAGTTATAGTTTGTCAAATCGTCTTCATGCTGGCTGCCAGGTAGAATCGAAATAAAATAATTTAAAACAGGGAAGGGGAAGGAGAGGGGAAGGAGTTGTCTCACTGGGTTAACAGTGACGATGTCAATACCAGCACCACCAACAATTATGACCACTAAGCATTAGCTCGCTAGCCTTTCAGGAGCTGCCATGTTATTATTATTTTTTAATGGCATTAGTTAAGTGCTTACTATGTGCCAGACACTGTACTAAGTGCTGGAGTAGATACAAGCTAATTGGGTTGGACCTAATCCATGTCCCAAATGGGGCTGTTTTCACCCTCATTTTACAGATAGGGTAACTGAGGCACAGAGGAGCAAAGTAACTTACCCAAGGTCACACAGCAGACAAGTGGGGGAGCAAGATTAGAACCCAGGTCCTTCTGACTACTCTCAGACTCGTGCTCTTTCCATTAGGCCATGCTGCTTCTCTTCTCTGCAACTCTCTATAGCATGTTTTCAAGACGGGGGCTGGCCTGGGAGAGCTCAGCCCATGGGATCCCATGGTTTGCCATGTATCAGATCGGGATGGGCTGCTTCTCTAGTCACTGGCCTGTGCTGTCTTCTAGTTAACAGCCCCAGGGATTAGAGCTTGAACAAATCACTCCTTAACTATACTCACTCATTAGAATATGCCAAATACAAAATAGTACTAAAGCACGCTAATGACTGATTTTAAGGGATTATTGCTGTGGTAAACCATAATTAACCATTTATAACAGTGGTTTGCATGTAATTGTCCTCCAGTGGAGGGTTTCCCAGTGAATATGGAGTGGCCCCTGGGCCAGCTGAACCACAGACCTTTTTCTGTCCCAGGCCCCAGCCCCAGCGGGCCGGAGATTTATGTGGGGAGGGCAGGAGGGGAGCTGTCCACTTCTGAGCAGGGCCAGCCCAGTACTCCGAGCGGCTAAAGTAGGGCCCTAGTGAGTCAGGGGACCCTCGGCCAATATTCTGTTTCACTACCATCCAATCTACTAAGGGCCCTGGCTCTGGGATAGGGCTGACCTGCGGTCATGGAGGGTGTTCTATTCTGAGAGTTTTCAGTGAAGTAGTGACTGAGCTCTGAAACCTTGGGACAAAGGAACCAGTTATCATAGGCTCTCATATATCCTCCACCACCACTCGCATTGCATGATTCAGGACTGATTTGCCAGTCTGTGGATTATCTATGCCCATTGTTTCAGTTTCTCCTGCTTCATCCCTGCCATCCTTTTAGCCATTTACTATCTGTTGGCATTTTCATCAGAACTGGAAATGACAAGAGATGAAACCTAAATCCATTCTTTCATTTATTCAATCAATCTATTCAATCAAGGAGCTGTGATTTTAGGAGGGGTATGAAGGTGAGGAGAGTGGTGTCTGTCAAATATGAAGGGGGAGGGAGTTCCAGGTCAGAGGGAGAACATGGCCAGGGGGTCTGCAGTGAGACAGACAAGATCAAGGTACTGGGAGTAAGGTGGTGCGAGAGGAGTGAAATGCGTGGAGTGGGTTGTAGTAGGAGAGCATCTAGGTAAGGTAGGAGAGGTAGAGCTCACAGTAAAGCCCACAGTAAGGAATTTCTTTTTGATGCGGAGGTGGATGGGCAACCACTGGAGGTGGTATTCACAGCTTCTTGGAATGAGTTGAATGATTGGGCGGTGAGTAGGGTGGGGAAGGAGTGCGGCCGGAGGGAGAGGAAACCACGGCCAAGTCTCCTGCAACACATTCTAGTGGAACTCTGCATTAAGAAAGTTCTCCCCATAGGACTGATGTCGTTTCTTCCGACACAGTGCTGTGCTATATCTACGCAAACAAATTATGGGAAGAACGTTCCCCAGTTCTGCCATTGCATTCTCTCCAGGATGTGTAGCAAAAGCACACAGTCTGCCAGGACTGAGTGCCCTGGCTGAAATTAGGCTTTGGATTCTCCCAAGCTCTTAGTACAGTGTACTGCACACAGTAAATGTTCAATAAACACCGCCGATTGAGCACTTACTGTGTGCAGAACAATATACTGAGCGCTTGGGAGAGTACAATACAATAGAGTTGGTAGACATGTTCCCTGCCCCTAACGAGCTTACAGTCTATATTAATATAAATAAGTAATTTGTTATTATCTAATTTATAGATATGTACCTAGTGCTGTAGGGCTGAAGGTGGGGCAGATACCACACTCTAATTCTTCTGGAGCATCTATTGCTCTGAATTATGTACACATGCTTCGGTTTGTACTTGTCGGTATCCTTTAAGCACTTAAGAACAGTGTTTGACACAGAGTAAGCGCTTAACAAATACCATAATAATAATGATATCGTTTCTCTTTTGTCTGTCCCATGCATTGCATGTCTTCCTGAGTATCGTGGTCAGGGATTGTGTCTACCAACTCTGTTGTACTCTCCCAAGCGCTGGACAGTGCTCTGCACACAGTAAATGCTTAATAAATACGATTGATCAGTTTGACCTCTCTTTCCTGGAAGATGGTACCCTCCTTACAGAAAATACAGTTCCTCCTTTTAATTGGCCATAGACCCAAGCCACTGCCTCACACCCAGGGGCAGCTCAGGAAACGTGTTTGACCTGCTATAAATAAGTAGGGTCAAACGGCAGAGCTTAAAAATCAGATCTCTGCCTTTTCCACTGCTTTGTAAAGTGGGTGTTTCTCTTTCACATTTCTAGTATTAGTAGTGGAGCTCTTTGGAGCATTTATTAACTTTTGCACCTTTCTTCAAAGACTGCTCAAGACACCGAAACAGAAACTTCACCAAGATCCATTTTTAGCACTTGATAAGAGCAAAAATAGTTGGGGTTTGGGAAGAGGAGAGTACCTATGAAGGGGAAAACTAGGCGCAGAGAAGGCAGAGAGAACTCCTCACTCCTTTCTACCGCCCACCCCGCACGCTCCGCTCCTCTGCCGCCCACCTCCTCGCCGTCCCTCGGTCTCGCCTATCCCGCCGTCGACCCCTGGGTCACGTCCTCCCGCGGTCCTGGAACGCCCTCCCTCCTCACCTCCGCCAAACTGATTCTCTTTCCCTCTTCAAAACCTTACTTAAAAATCACCTCCTCCAAGAGGCCTTCCCAGACTGAGCTCCTCTTCCCCCTCTACTCCCTCTGCCATCCCCCCTTTACCTCTCCGCAGCTAAAGCCTCATTTTCCCCTTTTCCCTCTGCTCCTCCACCTCTCCCTTCCCATCCCCACAGCACTGTACCCGTCCGCTCAACTGTATATATTTTCGTTACCCTATTTATTTTGTTAATGAATTGTACATCGCCTTGATTCTATTTAGTTGCCATTGTTTTTACGAGATGTTCTTCCCCTTGACGCTGTTTAGTGCCATTGTTCTTGTCTGTCCGTCTCCCCCGATTAGACTGTAAGCCCGTCAAACGGCAGGGACTGTCTCTATCTGTTGCCGACTTGTTCATCCCAAGCGCTTAGTACAGTGCTCTGCACATAGTAAGCGCTCAATAAATACTATTGAATGAATGAATGAATGAAATAGCAAGAGAATGTCAGTGACAAATGGAGGTTGAAGTGAAGCAGTTGATACTGACCCCTGTTACAACTGGTAATGTGTACTGCATTTAATGCATATTATATCTTTCCCCGTCCCACACCCAGATGCTGGCCCAATACTGACTCTTGGCAAGTTAACGTCTTTAGAGAGTCAAATGGCCATTGAATCCTAAGGCCGGAAGGGGACTCAGAAGACGCTTAGTCCTAACTCACCCAACAATGTAGCTATTTTTAGAAATCATTTGACCCAATTTGCCCTGGCTCCAGCCCTCACTGCCCTCCTCCCTGAGGCCCAGGTATTCCCTCTTTCTCCTCCTTTTCTTCTTCCATTTCCTCCTCCTCCTCCATCTCTTCCTCCTCCTCTTTCTCCATCAATCAAGCAATCGTATTTATTTAGCACTTACTGTGTGCTGGACACTGTACTAAACACTTAGGAGAATACAACCCAACGGTATAAGACTCATTCCCTGCCGACAACTAGCTTACAGTCCAGAGGGGGAAACAGTTATTAATGTAAATAAATAAATTATGGTTGTGTACATAAGTGCCATGGGGCTGGGGGAGGGGATGGTGAATAAATGGAGCAAGTCAGGGTGATGCAGAAGGGATTGGGAAAAGAAACGAGAGGTTAGTTGGGGAAGGCCTCTTGGAGAAGATGTGCCTTCAATAAGGCTTTGAAGGTGAAGAGAGTGATCATCTGACTGATATGAAGAGGGAGCAGTTTCCAGGCCAGAAGCAGGATGTGGATGAGAGGTCAGAGACCAGGTAGATGAAAACATCTCCTTTTCCTACTACTTCTCTTCTTCATCCACCTCCTCCTTCCCTTTCTCCAATTCCTTTTCCCTTCCTCATTTCCTTCTTCTCCTCCTCAATCCCCTCCTCCTCCTATTCCTTCTTGTTCTCCTTCTTAATTCCTCTACTCCTTCTCCGGCTTCCTGTTTCCCTGAGCTAAGACAATACATCTCTGTTTTCCTCGATCACACATGTAGAGGTTTCTCAAGACAGATGCCCTTGAAACCCCAGCAAAAAGGGGTCCTGGGACAAGCCTGGGCATATTCCATTCCCTTAGCCAACTGCCCTCCTCCCTCAGCTCCCGACTTCTTAGGGCCTGATATTTAATAGTATTGGTTTTTGAACTAGTAGCACTCCTCTCTTCAGGCCTTTATTAAAGCCACCCCACTCTATCCCTCATCTCAAGACTCCCCAAAACACCCCAGATACCAGCAGCCCAGTACCACTTTCCAGCCTGGAACTCCTGGACCCTTTGGGAGAGAGTTCCAGCCCAGAATCTTCCACAGGGAGCGGGGAGGCCCAGAACCTTCCAGGGAGAAGGGAGTCCAACAGTGCAAGCGGGCCAGTTAATGGCTGGCCTGACTCTCAGGCCCGCGCCCCCACCCTGGACCCCATGTTCCATTTAATGAATGATCTTGTCCTCTCTGTTTGTAGCCTCTTTAGTGTAACGCTGTAATTAGCTTAATTACCAACAGCCCTGCTTGCCTTTTTTTTTTTTGAAACTTGAAATGGAAATTAAATTTTGCACCAGGTTTGCGGGCTGTTAACTGGATTCGAATAATCAAGCCCGACTCCAAGTCCTTGAAAATGAGAATTAAAAAAGGTCTGAATTTGCATATTCATGTTTTTAATAGGGTTCAGAAGGTATATTTGCAACTGATGAAAAGGATTAATTAAATCTAATTTGCATAGGAAGAGCAGTTTAACCCCTTGTGTTCTGGGCAGGCCTGCCCAACCTTGGGAGTGAATGGCCCCCTGTGACTCAGGCGAGGCCAGGGGGAGCTGTGGTTTTACCTATCTCCGTGTAAAAAGAGCAGTCATCATGTTCATGGTCTCTACCAGGCAAACGCCTACCCCCTATGACGAGGGGCCAAGAGGAGGGACAACCAAAAAGGACGATGAGGGCCGGGCCCTTGAAACGCCCAGCTCCTCAGACAGCAGCTTTGGGGAAGCCAGATGGCCCATTGCCAGCTCAGATTCTTCTTCCCCTGCCCTCCCTCCCCTCCTCTGAAACGTCCCCTCAGGGACCTTCTTGGCATTGGTCCATTCCCAGAGGGAGAGTGGGCCATGTCCCAGTCATGCTGAGGCTGAGCAACTATACTTTTAAGAAACTACTACTACTAATAGTGATATTTAAGTGCTTACCACATGCCAATCAATCATGTAATGATACTTATTGAGCACTGAGTGCAGAGTACTGAACTATGGATGCACTTAGGAAAAACAATACCCTCTATCCTCACCAACATCCCCCTTCAAAGGCCTATTGAAGACACATCTCCAAGAGGCCTTCCCAGACTAAACCCCACTTTTCCTTATATCCCACTCCCTTCTATATCACCCTGACTTGCTCCCTTTCCTCTCCCCACCTCACAGCCCCACAGCACTTATGTACATATTTGTAATTTTATTTGTATTGTGTCTGTCTCCCCATCTAGACTATAAGTTTCTTGTAGGCAGGGAATGTCACTATTGGTGTATTGTACTTTCCCAAGCACTTAGTACAGTTCTCTGCACATAGTAAGTACTCAATTAATAAGATTGAGTGAATGAATGAATGAATCAATGCAAAAGATGATCCCTTCCCACAAGGAACTTACAGTCTAGCAGGGGAGGTAGATATTAAAATACATTATAGCCGGATGTGTACTTCAGTGTTGTGGGACTGGGGCAAAGGGGTGAATATCAAAGTGCTTAAGTGGAACAGACCCAAGTGCATAGTTGATGCAGAAGGGAAAGGTAAGACAGGGAAGTGAAGGCTTAATTAGGGAAGGCCTCTTGGAGGAGATGTAATTTTAATAGGGCTTTGAAGGTGGGAAGAGTGGTGATCTGTCAGATATAAAGGGTGAGGGAGTTGAAAGCTGGAGGACATGGGCAAAGGGACAGTGACAAGTGATGAGACTGAGGTACTGTGAGAAGGTTGGTAGTACAAGAGAAGTGTGCAGCCTGGGTTGTAGGAGGAGGTTAGCAAAGTCAGGTAGGTTGGAGAAAGCAGATTGAGTGCCTTAAAGCCAATGTTAAGGAGTTTCTGTTTGATGTGGAGATGGATGGGAAACCATTGGATGTTTCTGAGGAGAAGCTGGAGACATGGACTTAGTGGTTATTTAGAAAAATGATCTCTGCAGCAGAGTAGAGTATGGACTGGAGCGGGGAGAGACAGAAAACAGGGAAGTCAGCGAGGTGGTTGATGCAGTAGTCAAGGTGAGATATGATAAGTATTTGGATCAGTGTGGTAGTTATGTGGAGAGAAGGTGGCAGATTCTTGAGATGCTGAGAAGGTAGAATCAACAGGATTTGGTGACTGACTTGAATATGTGGATTGACAAGAGAGATGAGTCGAGGACAGTGCCAAGATTACGGGCTTGTGGTGAAAGGGAGAATGGTGATGTTGTCTACTGTAATGGGAAAGGGTAGGGAAGGACAGGGTATGGGTAGGAGGATAAGGAGTTTGGTTTTAGACATGACAAGCACTGTGCTAAGTGCTGGAGTTTACAATACAGTCAGATCAGAGTCTCAGCCCCTCATGGGGTTCACAGTATAAATGGGGGTGGGGGGGAAGGCATTCTTCATTATCAAATGAGAAAACTGAAGAAATGAAAAGGTAGGTGAGTTGCACAAGGTAACCCAACAGGCAAGTGGTAGAGGCAAGATTAGAACTCAGGTCATCTGACTCCCAGGCTCCCAGAGGACAGGACTTTCACAGGAGCACAAATTCTGATACTGAAGATGGAGGAGAGCCGAGGCATGGACTCCCTCAAGCCATTCAGGGCTCTCCCTTAGGGTCCCCTAAGCCCCAAATTGATGCTGCCTCCCCCTTCCCCCCCTTCCCCACCCCTTCAACCCAGTACTCTAACCAGTTCAGGGGGCCAGGTACTCACAAACTGAACGAATCCCCCCAACAAGAGTCTGCTCTAATCCCATGACCTGTGAGGGAACTTTCTCCAGCCAGGGGAAAATGTGGAGCCCCAACAAAACCCAGCTCTGCCTCAGCCAAACCTGGACTTGTGGCCAGCCCTGCAGGGATATTACATCACTGGAGTTGGCAAGAGGAAGAGGGACGAATGCCCAATATACAAAGAGTGTATAATGCCCGGTAGTCGGGGCTGTTTACTAGGATCTCTTACATGGGATGGAAAGATGAATGCACAATATACATAGAACGAACTATGAACGGGGGAGGGTCCCTCTGAAGGAGTCGAGGTCAGGCCTGCTATAATTGTTGTAAATCTGACTGCTCCTTTCCGATGTCACAGATGGACTAGACTGTAAGTTCATTGTGAGCAGGCAACGTATTTACCCATTCTGTTATGTTGTACTCTCCCTAACGTTCAGTACAGTGATCTGCATACAGTAAGCAGTAAATACAGTTGATTGATTGGAATCTGTGCTCCATTCATCGATGAGCTCTTTTGGACCCCAGAGCTTCAAGGTGGACTTTGGAGCTCCCTGGGAAAACAGAGGGTAAAGCTCTTCCTTTGGAACCCAGTTCAACCCTCTGGTGCAGGTACAACCTCAAGGTGGCTAAACTGGAGCATAAATGGGATTTGAAAAATGAAAATGAGAGCCAGGAAAAGTCAGTTTCATTCTGCCGCAATCCTGAACTTGGTCTGCTTTCTCACCGGGAAGAGAAATGGAAATTGCTGTCTATCTGTGGAGAACTGTAGTGGTCTGATATGAGAAAATGAAGCTCAGAGAGGTTGTGACTTGCCCACAGACACCCAGCAAATCAGAGAAGGGAAAGAACTAAATGATGCCAGGACATTCTTTCCCATTCTATCTATATTTGAAGTAAGGATATTGTTTTGCCTTGTTCACGCTTCTCATTCTAACTCAATTACAGATGACCAGGTGTCTAAACCAACTTTTTCAGTGGATTAGGTGTCACCCTAGAGAGGCAACAGGACCAGTAATTGAGATATTCAGAGGCTATAGGGAAATGTTTTGCTTTCTTCCTGCTGCTTGGCGGGCGGGGGGGGTATCTTAAAAGGATGTTAATTTGAGGTGTGTGGAGTCCGTTCATTTGCTGAGAACATGGAGGGGCTGCAGCTGGCAGAGGGGACAGACAGCCAGAGGAGAGGGGCCCCAGCCCCGCCTCCCAGACCCATCCCAATAGGATCTTCCCGGGAGGAAGTTTTTCTGTCATGGTGGTTCCCCACTCAGGTACACTTATGGGGCCCAGCTGGCCCAGGCAGGGGAGAAAGAAGTCCCATCCCTGTTGTTTCACTTCATTCCTTTCCGCTGGCCCCTGACATGCTCCCGGGAAAAACCGACAACCGAGCGACCTCTGCTCCTGGGCCTGCTTGGACCAGGCTGAGGGCAGACCAGTCCACACTCCAGCTGTCCCTATCATGCCTGAGGGAACCGAGACTCTCAAAGACAGGCTTCCTCACCCTACCTTGCCTTTGCCACCCTTCCCACCTGCACTTTGGGTGGGTGGGTGAGAGGGAGGGAGGGAGGGAGGGAGGGAGAGAGAGAGTGAGCTCGTGCAAGTGTGGGAAAATAAAAGCAAGAAACAAAAGGTAAATGTCAGTGGCTCTGGAACCAGGCAAGAAGACCACAGCTGGGCTGGAGTCCTCACTGCAGTTAGAGACACCCAGCAGTTTCTCTTCTCAGCTCTACTAAGCACTCACCTCCAAGAAGTCTTCCCAAATAAAACCTTCCAACTCCCCACAGCACCTGTGGTGTCTTACCCTATTGCTTGGACTCTTCTATGTCTTATATGTTTTTTCCTTTGGTATCTACCTCTAAAAGAAATCTACTAAGTCTTTCATTGTTCAATAGGTGGTTTGGGGTAGTGTGGAGTGTGTTTTCAAGATACTACAGGTTACACCCCCCAGCTTCCTCCAGTTTGTGGTGCTCCCTTTCTGCATTTTTGTCTGTGTTCAATTTTCAGGATTTGATCATTGCTGTCCATCCTAGCCTACTTGTGAAAGGGCTCACATATAAGAAGTTGAGGAGCTAGTTAATTGCCACACTATATACCCAAAATCTTAGCCTGACCCCAGCATTGGGCCAGATTGGAGCCTGAAAGGAGACTGGGCCTTGCCCATCTTTAATTCCAGAATGGTTGTTGACTATATTGTGTGGATTTGGAGTGTAGGGCTGTGGGTAGTGAGGCTTTGGGACCCAAGTGTTCCATATTGGACCATCAATCGTGTGTTGGGGGAACTTGGCCTTTCTAAGCCCCAGTTTTCCCCATCTTTAAAATGGGGGTAGTGTAAAGGATTTTAGGAAGACCAACTTTAGTTGTGTCCATAGAATTGTGCCTGCGGGTGTGACCTTTATTATGCATTTTCTGAGTGATAAACACTGCTGAGCACTAGAACAGAAATAAGGTGATCAGATGAGATGCAGCCCTTTCCCACCTGGGACTACCCAGGAGGGCAGAGACCTTTATCCCCATTTTGCTGTTAAGGAGACTGAGACTTAGAGAGGTTCAGTCACTTGCCTGAGTTCAGACAACAGGTCAATTGCAGCGCTGGGATTAGGACCCAAATTTGCTGATTCCCAGTCCCGGGCTCATTCCACTAGACCAGGCTGCCACCTTAGGATTGTTCCGTTCTTTGGAAACTGACGTTCTGCTCTGATGTGGCAAACATGGGTTAAAGGGTTACAGTAACAGAGGTTTCAGAGGTAGTACTGGTTGCTCAGGTGATCTAATCTCTTCCCTTCTCCACTTGCAGAATGTCAGTGGATGGTGGCCTTTTTTTATCCCTCCCTGGAGATTTGAGGGAGGAGAAGGGAGTGGAGACAGAGTTGAAGGCTGGTGGGAAAACAGAAGAGCAGGGAAGCAGTCCTCAGAACCAGTGGTTCCCATTTTTCAGTCTTCAAAAAGGTAGAGAAACTGGAGCTGGAGGGAGCGACAGTCCGGAGAGGGAGATAGGAGCAGAAAAGCTGGAGAGGTTAAGGGATGTTTTTGGCCTTGACTTTTAAGTTTTTCAGCAGGATGGTCAGTCTTTGTCATCCAGGGTGAAAATAAGTACCAGCCTGTGGGTCCAGGGCCTAATAGAAATAAGGAAGAGGACCAAATGATAATGGGGTAACAGGCCAGAAACTAAATGGAATTCACTTTTTTCTTTCTTTCTTTTTCTTTTTCTTTCTTTTTCTTTCTTTCTTTCCTTCTTTCCTTCTTTCTCATTTTCTCCCTCTCTCTCTATGTTCCCTGTGTGCTTGATTTTGGTGGGACTGTTTGGAGTAGCACTTCCCCATACAGTCTCACAAAAACATGTTTGGTAGAGCCTGGGGTTAATCATAGCAGGAACAGGGAGGAAATAGTAATTATGATATTTGTTAAGTGCTTACTATGTGCCAAGAACTGTTCTAAGCACTGGGGTAGATACAAGGTAATCATGTTGTCCCAAGTGGGCCTTACAGTCTTCATTCCCATTTTATAAGTGAGGAAACTGAGGCACAGAGAAGTTAAGTGGCTTGCCCAAGGTCACACAGCAGACAAGTGGAGGAGGTGAGATTAGAACCTCTAACTCCCAAGCTCGTGTTCTTGCCACAAAGCCATTGGGTGGGGCCAGTAGTGAGCCTGCAGGTGGGAAAGCATTTCCTTGGTTTGGTGGTCTCAGAGAACTCCCCTCCATGCTGATCTCTGCCATCTGATCAACTGGAAACCTATTCCCAACAGCAGCCCATGAGGACCCATCCCTGCCGCCCATCTCAATTCGTATCAGGTAGTCCAGGCCCAGTCAGAATACCCATGCCTTCCAGGCCTCCTTTGCTATCTCAGCTAGACCACACTCTCTTCAACCTCATCAGGTAAATCAGAGAAACAAGAGAATCAAATTTCGAGTGTGTTTTGAGAACCTTCCTGGAACATCTGGCTGTGGTTTAGGCCAAGGCGGGAGAGAAAATGGCTCAGCTCCTAGGCTGGCTCAGAGCCACGGGCTCATCCATCAATGGGGACGTGGCCAAGGCCAGAGCCACAGGCCTGGTCCGGCAGCCGCCTTTTCCTGTCGCCCCCAAGTCTCAGCTTCCAGGGAGCCTTCTCTCTCCACCCAAGGAGGCTCTCCAGCCTGTCCTCCTCCCTCCCCCACCTCATTGGGCAGCCCCGTCTGAGGCTCCTATTGCCTTTGCCCCTCCCTGCTATGGGCAGACAAGCTGATTCGTTCTGGTATTCAGGCCACGTAGACCAAGAACAATGGATTCCTCCTTCCGGAGCAGTTGGGGCTCTGACGGCTGGAAGGCGTTGCTTCGGTTTGCATTATTAGCCAGCCCTTCATTGTTATCGTTTTGTCAGAGACTTTTGTATATTGAGTTATAGTTATTCCCGGAAAGATGGAGGCACAGAGAACTGGCCACGTGATTCAGAACGTTGAAGAGGTTAGAACGCCTGACCCTTGCGGTCTTAGCTTGCCCCTCCATTCCAGGGCCTTGCCAAGCCACATTTCTCTCCTGCCTGCAGTGGGGAGGCAGACTCTGGTTTGACAGAGAGAACAGCCACAGAGACCCCACAAATGCCCCGTGGACCACACTTCGTAACCTCTGTGAGGTAGCACTGACAAGGTCGGGGGAAGGGGGTTGCGTGGGTAGGCCGCAGACCCTGGGACTGTGAAGGATCAACATCCTCTGTGATTGAAGAGTCGTCATACATCCTACAGGTCTCAGTGTCACCCCTAATGTCTGGAGGCCTCAGGATGATGGTTCTCCCTGCCCAGTGGGCAGGCCTGATATGGCATCATGCAATGGATTAGCACCTCAGTTGGGTGCCTAGCCAAGCCTTATCCAGCCGCACGGTGACTCTCGCAAGGTATGGGGGATTGTTGCAGTTCCTCTTCACATATGGGCCTCATTGGAGGCCAAGCCCAGACCAGAACTCGGGGTCCCTGGAGCCGATGTCCTGACCCAGGCACACTCCCTCTGTCCAGGCCTCTTCCGATGAAGGCAGGAGATCACCTTCACGGCAGGGCCTGTGGAGCCAGGCGGGACAGTCGGGGCTAAGGACTGCGCCCTCTTTGAATCTAGGAGTTGTTCCAGGGCAGCGGTAAATAACAGCTGATCATATCATCCCCATGTGTCCGCACTCCTCCCCCCCTTCTCCCCCTCCCAATTCCCATCCTTAATCTCTTCACTAGGATTTGACTCAAAATGCATGTTTCCTAAAAGCAGTCAGGCACTGGGGACCAAACCGCCAATGCCACAGTTAGGCCGTGGGAAACTCGGTCACTGGACACTCTTCCTCCCCCAAAGATGGACGAAGGGAAAAGGGATTAGAGGCAGGGGTTGCTTCCAGGCTTGGAAGACTGGTCAGAGAGAGGTCTGTCCAAGAGGGAGGGAAAAGAAGCTGGAGTTCAATCAAACCATCGTGTTTATTAATAATAATAATGTTGGTATTTGTTAAGCGCTTACTATGTGCAGAGCACTGTTCTAAGCGCTGAGGTAAATACAGGGTAATCAGGTTGTCCCACGTGAGGCTCACAGTTAATCCCCATTTTATAGATGAGGTAACTGAGGCACAGAGAAGTTAAGTGACTTGCCCACAGTCACATTGAGCACCTACTGTGAGCAGAGGAAAAACCAACTGGCAGCCACTGCTGCCTTCTCTCTTTTCTTCCTCCTCCCCCACCCCCCCACCGTAACTCGCCCCCATCCAGCTGGAGAGTAGCAGGGCCCTGGCTGGTCATTGATTTAAAGCTTGATTAGATAGCTGCACCCGGCTACTCTCCTCTGGTTCGGGCTTTTCTGGCAAATGCTTCTCTGAAGACTGTTTCAATAACATTTTTAATAAACTCTAAATGGTTCCAATAAGTAAACCTAAATGAATCCTGCATAAGTCCCGCAATGATTCATCGGCTGGTCCAGCCTGGGAAGACGCCTGATGCCTCAGCCTGGTCTCTTCTGGGCAATGTTCCGGCCAGCGTCTTTCCCAGCTGCCCCCTGAAAGGGCAGAGCTTTGTGAGTGCACGTGTGTGTGCTGTATGCTCGTTTCTGCTTTTCGCCACCTCCTGTTTGGCCTTTTCTAACAAGAGCTTCCTTCGGGCTACTGGCTCAACTGGTTCAACTCCAGTGTCATATAGATGAAAGGTCCCTCAGCCGTTCCTTGGGTGGCAGGAAGACGGGCCCTGGCACCTTCCAGGAAAAGGGAGCTGAGTCCATCTGAGCAGGGCCAGAGAGCTCTCTCTCTCTTTCTCTCTTTCTCTCACTCTCTCTAGTCCCCTGCTGCCCTTTTACTCAGGGCAGAGGAAGGGATGTCTTAGGGCCTGCTGCCCAGCGAGGCAGTGCTCCCCAAAGACGTGCTGGCTTTGT
Organism: Ornithorhynchus anatinus; assembly: GCF_004115215.2. Lineage (NCBI taxonomy): Eukaryota > Metazoa > Chordata > Mammalia > Monotremata > Ornithorhynchidae > Ornithorhynchus > Ornithorhynchus anatinus. The sequence goes on from NC_041729.1 coordinate 40,782,033, forward strand.
TTCTCTGCATTGTCATTCCTCACTCTGATGAGTGCTCAGAGATGGAAATGAATTCCAACTCTGAGTTTCCAAACTCCAACTTGGGTAGCTGCATCTAAAAATAGCAGCGCACAGAGAGGGTTCTCTTCAATCATCCTCATTGATTTGCCTTCCCGGCAGGCCGAGCCACCCCGGCCTAGGCTGCTGCCGAGACCAGCATTCTCTCCCCCTGCATCCTGCTGGCTGGTGGGGCCCAGGCTGGGCAGGTTTGATCGGGGAGGGTGACAGGATGGAGAGGTGTTGCTCTGCTCCTTCCCCTCCCTCCCCCACTTGCAGCTTGGGACATTATGGGTGGTGGGGAGTCTCAGGAAGCTGGTCTGTGTTGTTAGGGAAAGTGATTTGGAGAACTCCATCTGCTTCCCACTGGGACAATGGAGTTCAGTTTGGAGGCAGCAGTTGGAAAGCTAGAGACCTGGACCTCTTTGCCCTGGAGGAGCCTCTGCCCCCAGCTTCCTTCCAGAAGGCACGCAGTCAGAAGCAGCAAAAATCTCACAAGACTGTAGAGCGGAGCTAGCAAGTTTCTCTCCCGAGCTTCACTTGGGGTGATCTCAAATCTGGCAGTCTTTCTGGGGAGCAGGGCTGGGATCCGGGCACCCGCTTAGGAAATTTTCATCCATGGAATTCCTGATTGTCTGGGCTGGGCAGGGCTGGGACACAGGGATCTGGGACTTTTCTCCCTTCATCCTTTGCTCCCTCCCTCCTAGCCCTAATCTCCCAAGGATCCTCTCCTGCCTCCCTCACCTTCCCAGGCTGATTTGAGAGAAATTCCCTGTGAGATTCTCATTGGAGGCTGCTGCCTGTGGTGTGAGTGCCTCCAGGCTGAAGGTAGCAGAAATGGGGTGATAATGAGTTGGGAAAGATGGTGTCTCTCTCTACCCTGCAACCAGCCTCTCCAGAAAGTCCACGGGTGCAGCCTCTCCAGAGGTACCAGAGGGTTTAAAGACTCAGGTAGTTGGCTGGCAGGCTGGCTGGCTGGAGGAACTGGAGAAGGGCAGGAAACCCTCCCCTTAGGGCTGTTTGTGTTGGGAAGAGGGAGGAAGTCCTTGATGGATGTGCACGAGGATCGTACCACTCTCTCTATCTCTCTCAAGATGCTAGAAGAGTAGCATGGCTTAGTGGAAAGAACACAGGCCTGGGAATCAGAGGACCCAGTTTCTAATGATGGCTCCCTGATCCATCTGCTGTGTGACTTTAGGCAAGATGCCTAACTTTTCTGTCTCAGTTCCCTCATCTGTAAAATGGGGATTTAAAAACCTGCTCTCCCTCCTCCTTAGACTGTGAGCCCCATGTGCACCAGAGACTGAATCCAACCCCATCACCTTGTATCTATCCCAGCACTTAGTACAGTTCTTGGCACATAGTGGGTAGTTAAATACTTATGATTGTTGTTGTTGTTACTGTTGTTGAGTTGGAGTCCCGCTGTCCTTCATGGGACCCTGTGATCTACCTTGGCCAGCAAATTGGCCATGCTTTCTCCCCTGATTTTGAGGAAACAACTGCTTGCTGAACCTGTCCTCCTCTTGGTACCATCTCTCTGACCTATCCCTTCTGCTGGTTTCAGAAAGTCGGCTTTGGTGGAGAATGCCTCCGCGTCCCAACCCCAGTTGGTCCCTCGCCCTTTGGCTTCGTTCCCGTTCTCACACAGTTTCCTCTGGTCCACGTGCACCGTTAGCTGTCCTTTGAGTTTGTCGGTGCTATTGCGGCTGGAAGAGGGGCCCGCAGCTGATTGAAACCGAGATCCAACACATGGCTCACGGGGTCCAGGTTGGCCCTTGATGCCCTGATGTATGAGCAGCCCACTGAGCCTGGGGCACACTCTTTTCCTCCCTCTTAGTGTCAGAATGGTCAGGAAATCTCTGTTCTGGGACCACCCCCCACCATACGCACGCACAAACATACACACACACACACCCTATCCCCGCCCCCCGCAATTGCTGGGATCTGATTTTGCTGGTTGTCCCCCACTGTTTGATGTTCGCCTAATCGACTCTTGGAAGCATTTCTCCTGTCTACCCTATTCGTCCCATCCAGCTCATGTTAAGCAGCTAATGTTGTCTCCTTCTGGGGCTGCCTCAGCCTGGTTCAAGAGAAAGCTGCTAATTGTTCATCCCTCCTAGAGGAGGAACGGACGAGGGACCCAGGCTACTGTTGTCACAGAGGGAGCGGGGGAGAAGAGGAACCAGTGAAGGGGTGTTAGGGAAAGCATTGGAGAAGTACTGTGGTCTACAGGAAAGAGCCCAGGCCTGGGACTCAGAAGACCTGGGTTCTAGTCCCACTTCAGCCACTTGCCTTCTATGTGACCTTGGGGAAGTCATTTCTCTGTGTTCATCTGTAAAATGGGCTACCTAGTCTCCTTCCTTAGAATGTGAGCCCCAAGTGGGAGAGGGTCTGTATCCAACCTGATTATCTGGTATCTACTTAGCACTTAGTACAGTGCTTGGCACAGAGTAATCGCTTAGCAAATATGATTATTGTTTTTATCAAAAAGTATTAATATTGTTCTTATGGAGGAGATTACAAGGCCAGGATGGGCCATCTATAATAATAATAATGTTGGTATTTGTTAAGCGCTTACTATGTGCAGAGCACTGTTCTAAGCGTGAGGGGAGATACAGGGTAATTAGGTTGTCCCACGTGAGGCTCACAGTCTTAATCCCCATTTTACAGATGAGGGAACTGAAGCACAGAGAAGTTTAGTGATTTGCCCACAGTCACACAGCTAAGTGGCAAAGTCAGGATTTGAACTCATGACGCTCTTTCCACTGAGCCACACTGCTTCTCTATGTGAGCGAAGTTTCTCTAGTGTGTTGTAAATCCATTGCCTGTGGAGCAAGTGAGGGAAAAAGGGAACTGAGAAGTGTTTCTTAGGAATCAGGATTCTCAGTGTTTTAAGGACCAACTAAGAATCCTTCTGGAGCTGATGGCCCCCGCTGATGCTTCCGAGCCCCTGGGCCTCTGGGGCCCTCATGATGGCGGCCTGCCCATGCTCCCACCGAGTCAGCAGATGCTGGCGCCCCAGCCCTGCTGGAGAGGAGGGATCTGGAGAGGAGGGCTGAGGAGACAGCCAGGCACTATCCAGAGTCAGCAGTAGCAGTCTGTCTAGTGGTTAGAACAGAGTCCTGGGAGTCAGAAGGACCTGGGCTCTAATCCCAGCTCTGCCGCTTCTCTGTTGTGTGAATTTGAGCAAGTCACTTCACTTCTCTGGGCCTGTTACCTCATCTGTAAAATGGGAATTAATACTGTGAGCCCCGTGTGGGACAGGGACTGTGTCCAACCTGATAAGTTTGTACTTAGTACAGTGCCTGATACAGAGTTAGCTTTTAAAAAATACCAGTGAAAAGGGGGGAAAAAAGGAGAAAGCAGCTAGTGGTGTAAGGCCCTTTGGCTCAGCTCTGAAGCCTTAAGGAGGAGCCAAATAGGCCTCTGTGGGGGTCTTCCTCTCTGATGGCAATTGCTTTGGTCTGCCCTCCTACCATCTGGCGGTGAGTGGTATCACTCCTGATCATCTGACTCCTCTCTCTACTCCAACCCACTGTCAGGGCCTGTGCCTTCTGGTGACCATCCTAGAAGGCACATAAACTCAGAGGCTCCAAGGGCCTATCTATCCTCTGACCGTTTCCCTTATTTCCCACAACAGCTAATTGGAGAAGGGCCCTGCTGAGTGGTCAGTGGTAGGATCTGGGGGTCTATTACTATACCCACCTCCCTCCCTCCCACCTGCCCCCACCATTCCCTATCTGCCCTGGAACTGGAAATCCTGGGCCTGTTCTAGGCAAACTCTAGCAGCCAACCATGGGCATCCTAGGATTGGAAGGGACCTCGGGAAGAGTGCACTTTGTCCATCTCCCCTGGTCACTGTTGTCAGAGCAGGCCACTCAGCAGGTATCACTGAGGAGTTGGACTCCATTACCTGCTGACTGGAAACTTGGTGAGGCCCTGAATGTTGCGTACAGTGAAAGGTGTGGAATCTCCTCCACTCGAGAAGCATTTTTTGAGAAAGACGGACATGTATTGGGGTGTTCTTTGTGCATGGATCTGCCCGGTGGCGGGATGGCCCTTTCAAGTGTTAGGACATAATATCTTATAATATCCCGATTGGATTATTGCATCAGCCTCCTCTCTGATCTCCCATCCTCCTGTCTTTCCCCGCTCCAGTCTATACTTCATTCCACTGCCCGGATTATCTTTCTACAGAAGCATTCTAGGCATGTCACTCCCCTCTTCAGAAACCTCCAGTTGTTGCCTATCAATGTTTGCATGAAACAAAAACTCCTCACTCTTGGCTTCAGAGCTCTTCAAGGCCCCCTCCTACCTCACCTCCCTTCTCTCCTTCTACAGCCCACCCTGTACATCCCACTCCTCTGCTGCTAACCTCCTCACGGTGCCTCATTCTTGCCTGTCCCGCCGTGGACCCCTGGCCTACATCCTACCACTGACCTGGAATGCCCTCCCTCCTCATATCTGCCAAACTAACTCTCTTCCCCTCTTCAAAGCCCTACTGAGAGCTCACCTCCTCTAGCAGGCCTTCCCAAACTGAGCCCTCCTTTTCCCTCTGCCCCTCCTCCCCTCCCCATTCCCCCTACTCCCTCCCTCTGCTCAACCCCCTTCCCCTCCCCAAAGCACTTGTGTATATTTGTATCTATTATTTCTCTATTTTATTAATGATGTGACTATATCTATGATTATATTTATCTTGATGGTATTGATGCCTGACTACTTGTTTTGTTGTCTGTCTCCCCCTTTAGACTGTGAGCCCGTTGTTGGGCAGGGATTGTCTCTATCTGTTGCCGAATTGTACATTCCAAGCGCTTACTACAGTGCTTCGCACATAGTAAGCGCTTAATAACTATGATTGAATGAATGAGTGAATGACATTATACAAGTTTTGCACTTAGGTTTCAGAGAGGCCCCAGAGGCTAGAGCAGCTCCTTGGACCACCATTACTGGGTGAAGAGCTTGCAGCAGGCTGGGTGGGAGGCTTCCTGGGATGACTCTGGCCCTGCCCCCTAGTAGTGACCCCCCAACAGTCTAGTCGTGCTCACCCCCAAATCCCTTTTCCCTCAGGCCGGCCCTCCAGCCTCAGCCCCACCCCCTTTGCCCTTCCCAGGGACAAACTTGTGCAGCCAGAGTTCCTTGCCCCCCAGGCCGGGAAGGTCCCTGATCCTTGGATGGGCTCATCGGTGGGGGTAGGTGTAGGGGGTGGTGGCTCACATGGGACTGAAGTGGGTGGGTGAATGGGGCAGGGAAGTCAACTAAAACCCTTTTTCCCTTCTCGTTTGGTATGAGTCCCGGCTCTCCCTCTTCCACTCAGGCCCTGGTAAACCTTAGTTTTGCCGGTCCTTGTGTCTTCCGGCAGAGAAACAGTGAGTTGGGCTGCCTGCTAAATTTCTGTGGCCTTTAGAACCTATCAGGACCTGTTCCACAAATGCACGCACACTCTCTCCCATGTACACCCGCCCTGCTGTATGTTCCCGCCCTCCAATGTGTGACTGCTCTACCATGTACACCCACCCTCCCATGTGCCCACCTTCCCATATGCTCCCCCTCTATCGCGTACACCTGCCCCGTACACCCGACCCGCCATGTGTCCCCATCCCACCGTATGCGCCTGCCCTGCCATGTGCTCCCACCTTCCCATGTGTGCCTGCCCTGCCGTGTGCTCCCACCTTCCCATGTGTGCCTGCCCTGCTGTGTGCACACTCGTTTCCCCAGAAGAAGGGAAAGATTGGGGGAAGGCAGGAAGATCTCAGCAAAAAGCTAAATTCAAAAATTAGAACAAACAGAAACCAAACCCCGATCCTTTTTCTAAAATCCATGATTAAAACCTGGTACAAACAGGTGCCTTTTTTGTAGCTTTTTTTTTTTTTAAAGCAGATGTCGGGCTTTCTTTTTTCCTTCTCTTTCATTTTACAGCAAACATTGCAAATATAGAAATTCTTTTCTCTGTACAATAGAACGGCTTCAGTTTACAATGCAGCGCGGGCAGGACCCAGGTAGGCCTGGATCCCGGAGAGAGCCTGCTGCCGTCTTGGCTTCCCTGAGGAGCCTGGAACTCCTCCCGGCTACAGTCTTCCGGTCACCTCGGCGGTCGGTCTGGGTGACGGGCTCTGCACCCTCGATCTCTTGAGCAGACCCCGGCTCCGCCCGGTCCACCCACCCCCGCGGCCCACGGCCCCAGGAGGCCCGGGCCGAGCCTTCCCAGCCGGCACAGGTCTCTGGTTGCTGCACAGTCCCACCTGGAAGGCTCCAAAAGGCTCCCACCCCCAATCTGCTGCTTCTGGTCTCTCTCTGCACATTTTTTTTTGTTGTGTTTTCCCCTTTTTTGGTTAATTCTGGAAGAGGAGGGAAGAGGAAGAGGAGGAGAAGAAGATGGAGGAGAAGGAGATGGAGACAGACTGTACACAGAGAATCCACAAAAACCACAGACTAGGACATCATGCGATGCAACATTAGGCCCGGTGGCGGACCCCGAACCTCTCCCCCTGGTGCTCTTTATTTTTGTTTTTGCTTCTTTTAAGTCAATTTTTTCTTAAAAAAAAAAAAAAGAAAACTGAAAAACTCCCTACTGCCCCTCCCCAAAGCCACAGTTTTCCAAAGTTCTGTGTGTGGGTGTGGGTGTATGTGTGGTGTGTGTGTGCGCGCGCAGATTTGGTGCGTCATTTGTAAGGGTGAGTCCTCTCACTCTCTGTATATATTAGATATATAGATCACCGTTATATATTTCTTTTGTAAATCTTTTCCACCCACATCCCCCCGCTGACGGGGATGGCCGCTGCCACTTTGTGTTTTGTTTTCAGTAGGTGGTCTCTGGATTAAAAATGGCTGCCACCTCCCGCAGCTTGCATTTCCTTTTGGTCCGGCGGGATCGTGAGTTTTGGAAACGGAGAGCCGGGGGCGGGGCGCGGTGGGATTGAGGGAGAGAGGGGACCGGGCCCGGCAGCGGGACGCGGGAGAGGGGAGAAGGAGGGGATTCAGGACTTGTGCTGGGCCGACACGCCCTTCCAGTAGTCTAGGATGTCGTGGAGATCCTCGTCTTTGGCGAACTGGACCTTTTTGCGCAGGGCGTGTCCGGCCGCCACGAACTCATCGTCGTCTTTGTGGCGCCGGCGGTTCAGTCTGAAGCGCTCCCAGATGCTGTGGGAGGGCCGGCACGTGTACTCGGGGCTGGACGAGTAGCTCAGGTGGCGGTACTGGGGGGACAGCGGGGAGTAAGCCAGGTCCCGGGGTCGGGGCCGGGTCAGAGGCTCCAGGATGGAGGGCTTGCGGGCCCCCAGGCTGTCGTGCGGGGGCGGCGGGGTCGGGGGCGGCGGCTCCCCCGGGTGGGACCCGGGGTACGAGTGCCGGTGCTCGCCGAACTGCCGGATCCGCTCGGCCTCGGCCCGCAGGACGGCGGCCGCCGGGGTCACGGTGAGGATGGCGTCGGCGGGGCCGGGGGCCGCCGCCGCCACCTTGTCAGCGTATTTGTGGGTGGAGGTCTCAGGGCGGAACGGGCGGGGGCTGCGGACGGAACCGCCGCCGCCACCCCCACCCGAGGAGGAAGCGCCGGCCCGCGTCGGGGGCCCCTCGGAGCCGTGGTGCCTCTGCAGGGGGTGGGCATAGCTGTCCTGGTAGGCGGGGGCGAGGAAGGCGCCGCGCTGGCCGGGGGGCTGCTCGGACAGGAGGACCAGCTGGGGCTCGGCGGCGCACACGGCCCCGGACTTGACCCCCTGGAAGGAGGTGGCCTCGGACTTGAGGGCGTCGATGCAGTTGTTGATGATCTGATTGACCTTGTCCACCTCTTTGGCGATGGTGGAGATCTCGGCCACGGAGCCCTGGGCGTCGGGGCCCAGGCCCGGCTCGCGGTCGCGCTGGTCACCGGTCCGCACCTCCATGTAGTTGCCTTTGGTCCTGGGGGTCCCGCCGGCCTCGCCCAGCTTGTAGGGCTCTGCCTCCACGGCCGCCGGGGGCAGGAAGGGGCCGCCCGGGGCCTCCAGCTCGGGCCCGTACTTGAGCTCAATGATGGTCTTCTTGAGGCTGCCGGCGGAGGCGGAGGCGGAAGCGGCGGCAGTGGCGGCGGCCGCCTTCTTGTGCTGCTCCTGGCGGCGGCGGCGGCGGCGCAGGCAGTGGTAGACGAGGCCCAGCACCAGCACCATGCCCAGGAGGCAGCCCAGGACGGTCACGATGTAGTGGGTGGCGGTGGCGGAGCCGAGCGCGGGCCCCGGGGAGGGCGCGGGCGGCAGCGGCGGCCGGCTGGGGCAGATAGTGAGGCAGGTGTGGTTGTAGCGCAGCGGCTGGCCCAGAGAGACCACGCAGTAGGTATAGTTGGTGTGGGCCACCAGGTTGGCCAGCTCGATGTCCTCCCGCTCCTTGCGCAGCTTGGTGATGTCCGAGGAGAAGCCGTTCTCGAACTGAGCCAGCACGTACATCTTGCCGAAGGGGTGGGGCAGCTGGACTGTCAGCGTGGCCGAGTTGTGGGTCAGGTGCTTGACCCGGATGTGGGGCCGCGCTTCGGGTCCCGGGACGGGCGGGCGCGGGGAGGCGGGCGGCGTGGGGCCGTCCCCCGAGAAGCAGTCGTCCTCGGGGCAGGCGTGCCCGTCCTCGAGCGGGGCGGCGGCCGTGGGCGGCGGGGGGCGGGCGGGGGGCAAGCGGCGTGGCCCCCCAGCCGGGCGGGCCCCGTCGGCGCACAGGGCGGCCAGCGTGCCCAAGGCATTGCGGTAGCCACCCCGGCCCTGGCCCAGCAGGAAGTAGCCGGCATAGTCGGGCGGGGACTCGCACTGCACGCGGTCGTAGGCGCGGGTGGCGTTGGCAAAGTCGGCCAGCCAGCGGAGGAAGGCCAGCAGCTCGCAGGAGCAGTAGAAGGGGTTGCTGTACAGCTCGCAGACGGACAGGCGGCTCAGGCCGGCGAAGGTGCCCCCGTCCAGCCGCTGGATGCGGTTCATGGACAGGTCGACGTTCATGACGTTGGGGCACTCCCAGAAGGCGTTGGGGGTGACCGTCTCGATGAGGTTGGCCTGCAGGTAGAGGTACTCGAGCTTGCCCAGGCCCCGGAGCAGCCCCTCGCTCAGGTTCCTCAGCCGATTGTAGCCCAGCTGCAGGACCTGCAGGTTGAACTGGGCCGAGAAGGCCCCGTCCTCCACGGAGGAGATCTCGTTCTTAGTCAGGTTGAGGTACGTCAGGTTCCCGAAGCGGCTGAGCGAGGAGTACTGCACGCTCTTGATCTTGTTGTCGTTCAGCCTCAGGTCCACGATGGTGCTGTTGATCTGCTGCGGGATGGACTCGTAGGGCGGCTGGTTCTGGCTGCAGATGGCCAGCCACACGAAACCCTTGTCGCCTTCGATTAGCCAGCAGTCAGCCCGGGCCAGCCCTCCCGCGTGCAGCAGGGACACGGCCGCCACGCAGGCGCACAGCACCGCCGCCGCCCCACCCCCACGCCGCCGCCGCCGCCCTGCCCCCGCCGCCATGTGGAAACCCCGGCCGGTCGGCCGGCCACGGGAGGATGAGGAGGAGGGCCGGGGGAAGCCCCGCGTGCGTCTGGGAGCTGCTGGTGTGGGGACGCTTGGGCCTAGGGGGCCACAGCCGCTCCCGCCGTGGGCATGGTTCGCAGGCCACGGGCGGATTGCGTAGGGGAGAGGGTGGGAGGGCGGCACTGGGGGTCCGAGGGAGGGATGGAGGGCCCGGCTAGGCCCGCCTGAGGGGCACCGATTGGTGGCCGGCGGCTGGGCTCAAGGCACGTCAGTCCCGGCAGCCATGGTCAGAGCTGGACAGAGGCTCACGAGCGGTGTTGGGAGGGCGAGGCGGGCTCCCCTTCTCACTTTCCGCGCCCTCTCATCTTTCTCCCGTCGCCCACTTGTGGGTTGGCTCGGGCTTCCTCCCCCATCGGGCTTCCCAGCGGCTGTTTCTCCTGCAAGGATGACAGAAGGCAGAGTGAGTGTATGTGTACCTTCTGGAGGGGTGGAAGGGAGCCCGGCGGCCAGGGGTGTGCCCACCCATCTGGCCTTCTGCCCCGGTGGGCTGTTTGAGTGTGTCTGTGTGAATGTGTCCGGGCAGGGGGAAGCACCACTGCTTCTGGTGGAGGACAGTAGGCCACTCCGGGGCTCCCACCCGCCTTCGCTTAGGGACTGGAAGCTCCTAGAGGGCAGGCCCTCCCCAAGCGCTCAGTTGGGTGCCCTGTGTGTGGTCAGCCCTCAGTACCTGCTGAGGGGTTGGAGAGCTGCAGGAGGAAATAAAGCAGCAGCCCCCCTCAAGACTCTAAGCTCGTTTTGGGCAGGGAATGGGTCTGTTAGATTGTTAAAGAGTACCTTCCCAAGCGCTTAGTACAATGCTCTGTCCAAAGTTAAGCCCTCAATAAATATGATTGACAGAGGGCTGTGCTTCTGGGGCCTCCTGCAGTGACCCCTGGGCCAGGGCGACCCGAAGGGAGTGGCGGCAGGAGTGGGGTCCAAGGAGCCAGATCTGTGGGAAGCTGCAGTGGCCCAGGGCTAAGGCCTAGCAGTAGGTGTAGAGCCGCACCAGTCCCAGCCAGGACTGTTTTTTTGTTCTCAGCCCTAAACCAGCCTACTGAATAGACCAGCCCGCCACCAGCTCTCCGCCCTCCATCAGTCCTGCCCACCCAACCCAGGCCCCACCCACTACCCCGGCTCCAGCCCAGCAATTCATTTCCACTCGGTGGCATTTTGGACATTGTTAGAGGGTGGGGGGGGGGGCAGGGAGGAGATGTTGGCACTTGTGATGATGCCCAGTTGTCAGGCACCATGCCCCTGGTTGCACGGGCAGGGTGTGGGCCATCTTCCTCACCCCTTGGGGGACCTGTGCTGCTGCAGCCTGGCAGCACCTGCAACCTGCCAACATCCCAACCACTGCAGCTCTAGGGAATTACAGTCCCTCTGTCCGGCTGGATGAGGACCAGTGAAGACCCAGCCTTGGTCCCTGCCCCAGGGAATTTACACTCCAGGGGAGAGACAAGTCACACTAATGTGTCACTGCAGTCAGCTAAGCAGGTAGCTAGATTGCATATCAATCTATCAATCAGTCTATCATGACACTTATTAAGCTCAGGCAGTCAACATAGTTCTGTCCTAAACACTGGGAAGACTTCATGGAGATTAATTCTGACACCTCCCTGGCCCACAAGGGCCTGACAACCTAAGAGGAGGAAGGAACAAAATGACAGTTTAAATTCAACAATTCAGGAATGAGAATCAGAAAATAATTTGTTCTTCAGCTCCTCGGGCTCCTCCTCACTGCTTCAGTTGGGACCACCCCCGGTCCATGCCGCTTCCACCGCCCAAACGGTTTACCTATGGCCAGAGCTAGGAGCTAGGGGTATAGGGAAAGAGGGGTATCTCTCCCAGTTATAAAGGGCCAGTGGTGGGGGCTGCTTTTCTGGAGGCAGCAGGTGGAGATGGGGACAGTGCCAGTCCTTGGACCCCACCCCGTGTAGAAAACACACTTGAATGTTCGCCCGTTCCAAAAGGAGGAGGGTGCCGGGGAAGACTTGGAGTTGGTCATGGGGCACACGGTAGTCTGGGAAGGTTTCCAAGAGAAAGGTTGCGAGTTTGGTCCTCAGAGTAGGAAAGGAGAGATTTTGTGTGGCAAAAAGCTGGAGACCCATTTGGAGACTGGGAAAATACAAACCATCATTTCGCCTTGCCGTAACCCGCTTGGCCGTCACTTCGTTATTAGCTCTTGCAATCAACTGGGAAGTGGGGTCCTTCCGATGCCCTTTTACAAGTGAGAAAGGTGAGAGGTAAAGAGGAGGGTCCCGGGATGCCCAGCCGATCAACAGCACGGCCAACAATGGAATAATAATGACAAGTGGCAATTATGGTATTTGTTAAGCACTTACTCTGTGCCAAGAACTGGACTCAGCATGGGGATAGATACAGTAGAAACAGATTGGACACAGTCACTATCCCGCATGGAGCTCATGGTCTAAAATGGGAGGGAGAACTGGTATTTAATTCGTGAGGAGACCAAGGACCAGAGAAATGAAGTAAGTTGCCCCAGATCACACAGCAAACTAGAGGTGGAGTTGGGATTCAAATGCAGATCCTCTGACTCCCTTGCCTGTGCTCTTTCCGCTAGGCCACGCTGCTTCTTATGAGAACTCCTGATTTCCTAGTCTCCTGCTTAGCCCCTCTGGCAACCGCTGTTGTCCACCCCTTCAAGTATTCCAAAGACGGTTTACTGCTTATAAGAAAAATAGTCGCAGTCTCTCTTTAGCACCTACTATGTGCCAAACCCTAAATTCAGTGTCCATGCCTTTCCACAGTGGGAAGAGGCAGGTATTATTCTCCTCATTCTACAGATGTGGAACCTGGGATCCAGAAAGGTTGTGATTCGCCCGAGGTCACCCGGCTCACCGGTGACTGAACCAGGTGAGGAATGCAGGACAGGTGACTCTTGAGTCCCGTCCTCTCCCTTAGCCTTGATTGATTGATTGATGGATTGATTGATGCCTCAAAATGCCACTTGCCCAAGGACTGCAGAGCAGCAGCAGCAGCAATGGGGTGGGACCTTGGGAATTCTCACTGTAGGAAGAGGACCATTAGGCCATGGGGCTTGGGATCCCAGGTGCTGGGCTTTATCTGCTGTTTGTCTCCTCGAGCATTACAGAGGACACCTCTCGGGCCCACTTGGGCAGGATTCTACAACAGGACCATTCCAGAGAACGCCATCTCCAGCCCAGGTAATTGGGAAGTCCTTTAGGTCTAACCCGAGTCTCTTCTGCTGCAGATTAAATTCATTTCCTCTTCTGCTTTTAGTCTGTAGGTGAAGACCCTCCTCTATGTAATGACACCCCGCTGCCAAAGCACAGATGCAGAGAGGCTGATCCAGGGATGGAGGGCAGCAGCAAGGCCCAAGATGCCCACGGGGAGAGGGAGGAGCTGCGAGTCATCGACTTGTTCCGAATCAAACAGGTTTGTTTGCTTTTCACACTGTATATTTCCTTGCACTTTCCCACAAGCTGCACGTCAGTCTCTTCTACAACAGCAGCGAGAAAGGCATTTTATTAGCAGCCGGGTTTAATTTCAGCTCATTAAAGGCAGCAATTTGCTGGTTTACAGGGTCTCGCACTAGGTTTATAGAGCAGCAGCATCAGGAGTTGCATGTAGGGGAAGAGGCCTGTCTCCCTCCAATGGCCTCCAGTACCCGCGTGGCTAGCTGGGATCCCCATCTGGCTGCCGGCAGGGATCAGTCGGCTGCTCCCGGGATACTTTGTGCCACTCCAGGCACCTGAAGGGAAGAGGGCTTGAAGTCTCAGGTCTGCTAGGCATGGTTTGGATGATGGGGAGAGTCTCGAGGCAGGATGGCTGTTCCTGGAGCGAGCGGGAAGCAGGAATGGGGAAGCAGAGCCAGGGCTGCAGAATGTCAGGGAGGGGCCCTGGCCGGGCTGGTACTAGAGGACCCTTCAAAAACCACCCCCGTTGGACTATAAGCTCCCTGAGGACAGGCTTGCTACTTGCTACCCCCCCAAACGCTTTGCACAGTGCCTAGCCCTCCGCAGGTGCTCAGTAATAACACTGCTTGACTGATGGAGGGATAGGTGCCTACCCCCCCGCTCACCACCTCCCCCCGACCTGTAAACACCATGTGGGGCAGGGACGGTGTCCAAACTGATTATCTGGTATCTGCCCCAGTGCTTAGTTTAGTGTTTGGCACATAGTAAGCCCTGGCTGCCCTCCTCGGGGCCTGAGTACAGAGACAGCTGCTTTCCTGCCAGGGGCACTCTCAAGGACAGTGGCCTCTCCTAGGGTCTCGGCCCTGAGGGCAGCAGCTGGAGAGGCTGCCTGGGCTGAACTTGAGGCATAGAAGGTAGTGTTGCCGTTGCCAGGAGTAACCTGGAGCGGGCCGGCCCTGGGCGCCAGGAAAAGATGAAGCCCCAGCCTGGCTTTTCCGGTGCGAAAAATATTTTGCCGTTGGGGTGGAGGCCCTTTTGGCCCATGTGGGCCCTGGGCCGGGGAGGGGCTGCGGCACCGGCCCTGCCCCCGGGGGGTGGGGGGATTGCCAGCAGCTATAGCCTGGCCTGGGTGGGATGTCCCAGGCCTTGTGTCCCGGGCCGTGTGTCATGGAGTGTTTGCTTGGAGCCAGAAGGGGCAGCTCACTCCTACCCCTCTGCTGACAGGATGCGGCCCTTGGCCCGGGACCCTGCAGGTGCGATCCAGACCCTTCCTCTACTGGCGGGTTGATCTCGGGCCCACCTCCCCCACCTCCGGATAGCACCTCGAATTCCCCATCTGTGAAATGGGGTTGAGCAGCTTTGTTCCCCGCCAGCCTCTCGTAGTAGATGCCTGAAAGTGAAGCAAGATGAGAAAGCACTTTGAGGTGTGGGGAAGGAAGGTGCTGTAGCAATCCAAAGGGAAAAAGGAAAGGATTCAGGTCCGCCATCTGGCCACGCGAGGCTCTAGTGCAGACTAGTGGATGGAGCGCTGAACTGGGAGCCCAGAATGCTTGTCTGGGCCCTGCCTCTGGGCCTCTGCCTGCCGCACCCTTATTTCTCTTCTGGGAAATGGGGGTGGAGGGATTCAGGCAATGCCACTAGGCAAGGGGTTGAAAGGCTCGTTCTTTGTCCGGGGAGACCATCCTCACTTCAGGCTGTTCCCTCACGCAGGGCCGAGGCTCCCCTCCAGGCTTTATGTGTTAACATGGAGACTTCTCCCAAACCCACTTCTGCCTCCTGTCCTTACCTCGTGCTCCTGCCTCCTGCCAGAGTGGTAAGGAGCTTCTAGAGAACTGATATCGGAGATGTGAGTGTGCTTGTCATCCTCTGGCAGGAAGAGGTGATGGGAGCCCCCGGTGATGGTGGGAGTTGAGCAGGGGGTGTGGATGATGTGGTTGTAGCTGCAGTATTGGGTCTGGTAGACTGGATGTGTGCACCCCCCACACCTCCCACCTTCTTGAGCCGAAAGCAGGGTTACCTTAGGTAACCTCTACCCAACCGAAGAACCTCTACCCAAAGCACTAGCCCCTTCTGGCCTGAGGCAGTGAGGAGGAGCGGGAGGAGTGTGGCTGTCTGGGGAGGATCAGGAGGAGCACAATGGCTGCTTATTTTGAGGGGGAGCAAGAAGGACCAGTAGCTGTTTATCAGGGAAGGAGCAGGAGGAGCATGGTGGCCATTCGTGGAGGAGCAGGAGGAATGCGGTGGTTCTTTATTTGGGGAGGAGTAGGAGGAGCATGGTGTCAGTTTGGGGAGGAAGAGGAGGAAGAGTGTGGTGCTGTTTGGGGATGAGCAGGAGGAATGGAGAGGAGCCTGTTTGGAGGGGAACATGGTGGTTGTTTGGGAGGACAAGGAGGTGCATGGTGGCTGTTTATTTGGAGAGGAACAGGAGGAGCATGGTGACTGTTTGGAGATGAGAAGGAGGAGTGCAGTGGCTGTTGGGAAGCCAGTCCCTGTCCCGCTGACCCTGAGGGTATTTGGGGAGGGGGACTTCTTGGAATGGGTCAGCATCCAACCTCGGGGGAGCCCGAGGGCAGGATCTTAATGGAGGGGAGGCCTTTGTGGGAGTGGGGAGTGTGAGAGTTAAGCAAGAGGATTTTGTTCCTGTAGATTCAGGGATGAAACCAGAACTCTAACCACTTCCCAGCCTTTCTTCCCCAACCAGCCCTATTTACAAGGGGCCATTGATGAAACAGCATGGCTCAGTGGAAAGAGCCTGGGGTTGGGAGTCAGAGGTCATGGGTTTGAATCCTGGCTCTGCCACTTGTCAGCTGTGTGACCCTGGGCAAGTCACTTAACTTCTCTGTGCCTCAGTTACCTCATCTGTAAAATGGGGATTAACTGTGAGCCTCACGTGGGACAACCTGATTACCCTGTATCTACCCCAGTGCTTAGAACAGCACTGTGCACATAGTAAGTGCTTAACAAATACCAACATTATTAGAGAAGCAGCATGGCTCAGTGGAAAGAGCCCAGGCTTGGAAGTCAGAGGTCATGGGTGTGAATCCCGGCTCTGCCACTTGTCAGCTGTGTGACTGTGGGCAAGTCACTTAACTTCTCTGTGCCTCAGTTACCTCATCTGTAAAATGGGAATTAACTGTTAGCCCCACGTGGGACAACCTAACAACCTTGTATCTACCCCAGCACTTAGAGCAGTGCTCTGCACATAGTAAGCGCTTAACAAATACTAACATTATTATTGATGAGTAGCAAAGAGCACAGGCTTGGGAATCAGAGGTAGTGGGTTCAAATCCCAGCTCTGCCACTCTGCTGTGGGACCTTGGGCAAGCCCCAATTTCTCTGTGCCTCAGTTACCTCATCTGTAAAATGGGGATGAAGACTGTGAGTCCCACTGAGACAAGCTGATTACCTTGTATCTCCCCCAGCACTTAACAAATACCATCATTATTACTGATGAGAGAGACAGGAGAGCAAGTCCCAGGGGGTCGGTTGGATAGAAGAGTGAAGTACGTGGGCTGAGTTGCAGTGGGAGCTGAGCCAGGGCAGATAGTTGGGAGAGAGCTGTTTGAGCGAAGACAGGCAACTGTTGGGAAGAGCCCAGCGAGGGCCATGAGGAGCGGGAGCAGGTGGGCCCAATTGCAGCACCCTGAATCACAGGGGACTCACAGGGACTCCAAAGATTTGATTTACTCACCTGGGGCTTAGGAGTAGAGAGCCAGCTGGTCAACACTCTCTCCTTTTCTTTCTGTCTCCTCTCTTTTCCTCTTCCCCTGCCTCTTCCCAGGTCCTTACCTATCCCCGTGCCCCCCCTCTCTTCATGCCCCCTCTATCCACTTGCTCCCCTTGCCCTATACTCCTTACTCTCTCCATACCCCTCTGTCCCTCTCTCCCTGTCTTTCGCTCTGTGTCGCCCTGTCCCTTTCCCATGTGCCCATTTTCTCTCTACTGGGCTCCATCTGTCCCTCCCTCCTCCCCCCGGTCCCTCCCTCCTCCCCCTGGCCCCAACTCCATCAACAGAGCTGTTGCCATCAATAAGCAAAGGAGGATAAAGAAGCCAGCCTCATAGGTGACAATGATAAATGTTTAATTGTGCAACCAGGGTTGCTGGGAGTGGGAGGGAAATTGACCAAAAGCATCGAATGGTAAAATGAAGGCTGAGCAAGAGCAAGAAGGAGCAGTGAGAAGTAGGGTGGAGCAGTGAGAAGTAGGGTGGTCCAGTAGAAAGTACATGATACGAGTCAGAGGACCTGGGTTCTAATCCCAACTCTGCCAATTGTCTGCTGTGGTGCCTTAAGTCACTAACTTCTCTGTGCCTCGGGTTCCTCGTTTATAAAATGGGGATTCAATACCTGTTCTCTCTCCTTGTTGGACTGTGAGTCCTATGTCAGGGCAGGGGCTGTATCCCTGATTATCTTGCATCTACCCCAGAACTCAGGACAGTGCTTGGCACAGAGTAAGTGTTCAACAAATACCACATTTGTTGTTATTAGAGAAAACACTTATTCACGAGGGTCCGTCCCCCACCCCTGGCCTAAGTGGCTTAGTTCCTTCCCCATCCCCAGCCTCGCCCATGCCTTGCTGAGGTGGGTCAGAGGTTCCGACACCTTGAGTGTAGCCTGTAGTGTAGCTCAGCCCTCAGTTTACAGCTGCAGTGGACAAATTGGTCTGAGCCTAGGATCTCCCTGCCTCATTGTAGAGGGCAACCAGAGGCCCGGAATGGGACTTGGACTGCCTCTCTGGAGGCTCCAGGAGCCCAGGCTGGGGACAGCCGAGGGCCGAGAGCCTCATCAGCCTGCAGCAGAACTGCAGCTCGGACCCAATGTGGGCTGGGAGCCTCTTGAGATGTGTGGCTCAGGGCAAGCCCTGTGCCTACTGGCCCATGCTTGCACTGGGGAGGGGGGGATTGGGGTCGGGGCACTGGTAAATCTCTTTGCTGGGGACCTGCTGCCAGCCGGGGGTTGGGGGTTGTAGATTTATGTCTACAGCAACTTTTCTCTCCTACCTTGGAAGGGCCGCTCTCCTCACTTCTGGCCCAGCTATCTACCACTGGCCACCAAGCCTTGGGCACTGCTGTGCCAGGGATGGGGCAAGTGGGTTACCCTTCCAAGGCCCAGCGAGGCCTCTACTGGGGCCGCAGCCCCAGGCCTCCCAAGTTCCCAGCTGCAGGGAGGGTGGTCGGAGGGGACAGAAGCAGCATGGATTAGCGGAAAGAGGCTGAACTTGGGAGTCAGAGGTCATGGGTTCTAATCCCGGCCCTCCTCACATAGCTGAGTGACTTTGGGCAAGTCACTTCACTTCTCTGTGCTTCAGTTCCCTCATCTTTAAAATGTTGCCCCAGATGGGACAACCAGATTATCTTGTATCTACCCCAGCGCTTAGAACTGTGCTTGGCACATAGTAAGCATTTAACAAATACCATCATTATTATTATCCCACCTGCCCCGGCTCTTCTTTTCCTGAGCTGGAGATGCTGTGAGCAGCCCCAGCGGTGGGGACTGGGGCTCAGGGAGGCCGGGATCTCTCTGTTCAGAGGTGGCAGATCTCATGGGCTTTGAGGTCCCTGGCACCCGATGGGCCTCCTCCTGGGATTTGAGATAAGGTAGGTGGTCTCTCAGGCACCAGGCAAGCGAGTCCTGGTGGCCATGGATACGCCAACAGGGGTGGTGTGGTAGGAAGAGGTGGAAGACCAGAAGTCTAGATTGGGGACCGGGGAGGGAGGCTAACTCACTTCATTTCAGGTGACTTAAAGGTAGCTGAAAGAGAAGGTTAAAAGCCTATGGGATGACCAGAGTCCCACTTGTGCCTTCAACCTTATGGATTCCTAAATTCTCCAGGCTAGGTAGGGGCCAGGGTATGCAGTTTGCAGCTCAGACCTGAGGCCCACGGGGAGGTCCCCTCTCTGAAGCAAGGGGTTCGAAGGCCAGAGGATCACGGTCCCGTTCCACCTTCTTCCTAGTTACCAAGGGGGCAGGCAGCCCTCAGTTGGGAGCAAGCATTTGTGCTTAGCACAATCAATCAATCAATCAATGGTATTGATTGAGCACTTACTATATGCAGTGCATTGTACTAAGCGCTTAGGAGAGTACAATGCAACAGAATTAGCAGACCCAATCCCTACCCTTAATAAGCTTACAGTCTAGAGGGGAGATAGGAATTAATATGACTAAATAAGTAATTTATAATACATAATTTAAAGATATGTATAAAAGTGCTGTACGGTTGGGGGTGGGGCTAATACCAAACGCCTAACGGTCGCAGATCCAATGTAAGGTTGGGGCTTGGGAAAGGGCGGGAAAGCTCACCCCGGGGGCCTGGGCTGAGGACTACCTGTGGACCGTCTAGGATTGGAAACACAAGTGCTTCACTTCAGTTTTTTTAATGTGGTTTCTAGGGCAGTAAACCACAGGAACAACCCTCGCTGCCTTCACTGGGTACCACCAGCCCTGACACTGATAGACTGGAGGGTCGGGGTGCCAGGGGAGAAGACGAACTCCCATCGCTCCCAAACAAGTACCCATCCTGACAATGACGGCAAGCAAGCAGGGTAAGTTTAGCATGGCCTCTAGCATCTACACCTAAGTGAATAATCTAATAATAATGATGGTATTCGTTAAGCGCTTACTATGTGCAAGGCACTGTGCTAAACGCTGAGGGGATACAAGGTGAACAGGTTGTCCCACGTGGGGCTCACAGTTTTTAATCCCCATTTTACAGATGAGGTAACTGAGGCACAGAGAAGTTAAGTGACTTGCCCAAAGTCACAGAGCTAGCAAGCGGCGGAGCCAGAATTTGAACCCATGACCTCTGACTCCCAAGCCCGGGCTCTTTCCACTGAGCCACGTCTAGCATGATGTCCTTCACTGGATTGCCATAGCACGACGTACACGTGAACATGTTAAATATAAACATGCTTACCATGTGGGGCCTCACAGCCCCCTCTGGCCGTAGTGGGGGTTAGAGAGCCACAGCTCCATATTACAGGTAGAATAAGGAAGACCCAGAAAGGTTAATCGCCTTGCTCAAGGTCACACAGCGACTCAGTTGTGGCCAAGACAGCCGGCCTTGTTTGGTTCCGTTCAACTTCACTGTCCTTTAGCCCTGCTGAGATGAGATAAGCGATGGTTTCGTGCCTGTCTGCGGAAAATTTTACAGGTTGGGGAAGGAGACGAAGAGAGTCATCCATATATCTACCGGTTTTGCAGCTCTTCTCCCATATATCTCCCCCCACAGGATGGACATAATGGATGCGTGTTTTCTTGTTAATATTTGGATTTACTGTTAGTAATTGCTGAGGTCCCAATATTGCTCTCCAGCATGGCAGATCGCCAGTTGAGCGTAGATCACCGATATTCAAGTCTGAAACTGGTCTGCCGTGAGAAGGTTTAAATTAGGAAGAGGAAAAAAAAATGATGTGAAATGGATTTTGGAGCAGGGGGACTTCATATAAAAAAAAGTTTTAGCTGACTGCTATGTAAGACTCTCGCTGTCTTAAAGAAATACAATATCTCAGGAACGAAGGTGGATGAGGCTGCAGCAGAGGCAGGGTAGTCTGGTAGTTGGAACCCTGGGTTCTAATCCCTGCCCTGCCTCCGACTTGCTGTGTGACCTTGAAGAAGTCACCTTGCCACTCTGGGCCCCAATAAAGGAAAAAAAAAACAAACCCTGCCAACAGGGAGGAGATTATTGAGAGCCTTGGAAAGTTCTTTCAGATCCTTAGATGAACTCAAAGCTCCTGGGTGAAGAGGAAGTGTTTCCGATGGACACTGTTAGTGAGTACCAGTCATTGAATCTGTGTTGGACCCTGCTCCCTCCCCACCCCTGGTGATTTTCACACTCTTAAAAAGCTTCCAGACAGCCCCCTGCCAGCCCAGCAGGCAGACAGGAGGAGCCCAAGCCTCTCGGGGGGGGGGGGGGGGGGGGGGGGGGGGGGGTCAATCGATCAATCAGTGGCATTTATTGTGTACTTACTATGTTCAGAGCACTGTATTAAGTGCTTGGGAGAGTGCAATACAACAGCATTAGCAGTAACGTTCCCTCCAAAAACGAGTAGGGACTGTCTCTATCTGTTGCCGATTTGTACATTCCAAGCGCTTAGTACAGTGCTCTGCACATAGTAAGTGTTCAATAAATACTATTGAATGAATGAATGAATGAGTTTACAGTGTAGGGGAACCCCATGATGATAGTAACAAGCAGCACCCACTAGCTCCTAAGAGGGTTGGGAATTCACCCCACCTCGCCTCTTGTCCCTCCAGCATCCTCTCCTTCTAAAGAGGGTTAAATCTCTGGAGAAGGTGGCACTCCCAAGCTCTCCATCCCCTCAGCAATGGAAGAATGCAGAGAGCACAGATGGAGCAAGGCCCAGGACTTCCAGCCCTGCATTCCTCCTTGGCTCTAGGGCAGCCCTGGCCTCGCTCACTCGGGGGGTCACTGCATGGGAATCCCCAGCGGGAGGCCCCAGGGAACTGCTTCAGATCCCCCGGAGTGGACGGCGGAAGCGGCCAGAGCAGCGTCGAACAGAGCCTGAGAAACCTGGCCAGAGCCCGCGGTGCCCAGAGACGGTTTGGTGAGCGAGTGACTGGCCGTAGTGTCGGCAGCGGCAGCGTTAGCCGTACAACCCCAGTGCTGGGCCTGGGCTTGCCAAGGTAAATGACCCATTCCCAGTTTAGGGAATCCGGCCACCCCGATGACCCTCAACTGTCTGGATTTCCCTGGCTTTGCCCCATCCACTGCCTCTCCATCAAATGGTTTGATAAACAAGCCACCCCAGGTTTGCTTTCCACCAGGGAAGCAACATGGCTTAGTGGAAAGAGGATGGGCCTGGGAGCTGGAAGCCAGAGGACTTGGATTCTAATCCCGGCTCTGCCGCTTCTCAACTGTATGACCTTGGGCAAATCACTTAACTCTCTGTGCCTCATTTCCTTAACTGCAAAATGGGGATTTTCTATGTGTCCTCCCAACTACTTAAACTGTGATCCCCTTGTGGGACAGGGACTGTATCTGGCCTACTCAGCTTGTATCTATCCCAGTGCTGACAGCAGTGATTGACACATAGTGAGTAATGAATACCATTAAAAAAGAGAGAGAGAGTGCAAGCTTGAGCCTGGAAGTCAGAGGACCTGGGTTCCAATCCCAGTTCTGCTACTAGTCTGCTCTGTGACCTTGGGCAAGTCCCTTCATTCCTCTGTGCCTCTATTACCTCATCTTTAAAATGGGGATTAGGACTCTGAGCCCTAATGTTGGACTGGGACTCTGTCCAACTTGATTATCTTGTATCCTCCACAGCACTTAAAACAGTTCCCTGGCACATAGCAAGTACTTGAAAAATACCATAAAAAAGATATGCACCCATCTCCATGGCCTATGGGGAAGGAACATTCCAGGGCCTGGAGAGGATGTGTAGGGAGGGTTTGGGAGGCAGAGGCTGCAGGAGCGCGCGACTGTAAGCTCGATATGGACAGGGAATTATAATGGTATATTGTTTTCTCTTTGCAAACAGTAAGTGCTCAATAAGTGTGATTGAATGAATGAATGAAACCACCCCCAACCAACACTGCCCATATCCATCTCCCCCCCACCACCACAGGTGGGAGGGAGGGATGCAGGGCTGGGGTGGGGCAGGGGGCTGGGGGGAGATGGTTGAGTGCAGGTGAACTCTGAGCTGTACCAGAAAGGACCAAGAATCAAGGGTAGGTGGGGTGACCCCCGAGTTGGAAAACTAATAAAAATGACAATAATAGTATTAGTAATAACACCTCTGGAGGAATAGAGCTTATTGTTTGTAATCTGCTGTTAAAAGGGTAACATCTGTTTTGGACAAACTATAATGAGATTGAAACCCCAGGTGGAGGGAGGCCTGTGCAGGAATAAATGACTCGCCGGATGTCTAAATAGTTTTAATTTTTTTGTTGGCAGAAATTGCACGCTTTTCACTTCGGGCTCCTTTCTGCCAGCTCCCTTTGTTTAATGATTGCTATTAATTTCCAGCCTGGCAGATGGATTCTAGTCTAGTGGAGTTTGAAATGGGAACAGCAGTCCATGAAGGTGTGTGACCAAGCCTGTGTCTGCTCTTGGTTTGCCTTCAGGGGCAGCGGCTGCTAGCTGCTGGATCCTGAGTGTCTCCCCCTCCCCAAGAAAGAAATCGGGGAACCACAGGTTCCCCACTCTCCTACTGGGCTTCAGGCTTGCTCGTGCCTGGTGTGCCTGGGGGGCGGGAGGAGTGGCAAGTGCTGGCAGAATTGGAGTGAAAGTGAACCTCCAGCCCCACTAGCCCCACCTGGGGAGTTGGCTGGGGAAGGGGCCAGTCGGGGGGGGGGGGGGTAGGAGGGAGGGGCAGTCTCTGCACTGCCCGGGGTGCCTGCAGCCAGAGATGACCAGGACTGATGGTTAGCATGGCCTAGAGGGTGAGCATGGATAGATTTGGGCCTGGAAGTCAAAAGGACCTGGGTTCAAATCCCAGCTCCACCCCCTTGTCTGCTGTGTGACCTTAGACAAGTCATTTCACTTCTCTGTGCCTCAGTTACCTCATCTGTAAAATGGGGAATAAGACTGTGAGCCCTATGTGGGACATAGGGAACTAGGTCTAACCTTATTAGTTTGTATCTACACCAGTGCTTAGTACAGTGCCTGGCACATAGTAGTAGCTTAATAAATACCTTTTTTTTTTCCAAAGGCCCTGCTCTGAGGGGAGCCAGCTTTATAGGGCTAGGGTTATTTCTTGCCCTCCTGGCTGGGCCTCCCAGCCTCCTCTGGCCACCCCTGGAGGCCCTGTCAGCAGAGGGGAAGGTTCAGGCTGTGAGTAGAGCAGCCGGCCTGGGGTCAGGCCACTCTGCCGGACATTACACAGTGCCCCCAGGATGGTGGGGAAGGGGGCGAGCAATCCTATTGGACTGCCAGCTCTTTGAGGGCAGGGACTATGTTTAGACTGTAAAGTGGACCCCAAGGGCCCAGTTCAGTCCTTGGCAGCCTGTTCTCCACAAATGTTTAAAGAATCACTGCCTAGACATGATGGTTATCATCATCATGTTGGTCTAACGCATTTGTTAAGTACCTGGCGACCTGGCACTGTTCCGGGCACGAATATAAAGCAAGTTAAGCCGATGGACCCTGGCCTCTAGGTGCCCATAGCGTCACCTCAGGGTGTTGCTCATTCATTCATTCAATAGTATTTATTGAGCGCTTACTATGTGCAGAGCACTGTACTAAGCGCTTGGAATGTACAAATCGGTAACAGAGACAGTCCCTGTTGTTCTGACTTGGGTCTTTGTTCTCCTCCCTTCTGTCAGCCGCATGCCTGCTTTGGTTTTGCCCAGCAGCAGAGGGCAAATTCGGAAGCTTCTGGACCTTGAATTTTTCCCAGGCTAGCCTGCCCCTCCCCTCCAGAAATGATTCAAACAAGCACAGAGGTCAGCATGCATGCATTTCCTTGACACTCCCCTTTCTTTACCCCCTTGGGGCCTGGGGTGCTGGATGCCACTCCTACTCACCCACCCACTAGAGCTCGCTGTCGCTTGAGGGAGGCCTGCGGACTGCTCCCCCGGGTTAGGAGTAAAGAAGGGAGCCCCTTGGTGGAGAGCAGGAGACGTGAGACTCGGCGAAGAGATAGCGAGTTCAGTGTCTCAGGTGATGCAGATAATCTCCTCTAATCTCCTGTTCAAAATAACCCAAAGTCAAGTAAAGGAGGGATTACGGGGGCCTAAAGCACAGCTATCAAAGGCTGCTGCGGGCTCAGGCTGCTGAGGGCCAAAGGAGAGTGCGGGGGGTGGGGGCTGACTACTGCAATAGGACAGGGTGGGTCTGGACTTGGTTGCTGCTTCTACCCGGGAGGGAACGGGGGTACAGGGAATGGATTTCTCCCCAGCCAGAGGCCAAGTACAGTTACCCTCAGCCAGCGGGGTCAGTGTCACCTGAAGTTAGCACAGCAACCAGAAAGGCCCATTCGTAGAGCAGACTATTTCCTCCATCCCCCCATGGCCCATCTCTGCTTACTCCTGTCATGGCATGTGCCAACAGTGCCCTCAACTGCCTGGCCAGAGCAGTGCCCTGTGCCCATGGCTCCCCAATCCTGGCAGGGAACCCCCTGGGCCTTGGATGGGCATCGTCACTGTCATTGAACCCTCCCAGCAGGTCTGCTAGGAGCGGAGCCAGCCCCCAACCTTGGAGGTTGGCCTTCCCAGAGGAGCATAGTGGTGATTGTGCCAGGTGGCCCAACAGGCCACCAGTTGCGGGGTAGAAAACAGTGCTTGGCACATAGTAAACGCTAAGCAGCATGGCTCAGTGGAAGGAGCAAGGGCTTGGGAGTCAGAGGTCATGGGTTCGAATCCCGGATCTGCCACTTGTCAGCTTGTGACTGTGGGCAAGTCATTTACTTCTCTGTGCCTCAGTTACCTCATCTGTAAAATGGGAATTAAGACTGTGAGCCTCACGTGGGACAACCTGATTACTCTGTATCTACCCCAGCACGTAGAACAGTGCTCTGCACATAGTAAGCACTTAACAAATACCAACATCATCATTATTATTATTATTGTAATTAACAAATACCGTATTGGAAAAGACGAGGCAGCCGGGGGGAAACCCAGCCCTGTAGCTGAAGCCCTGGTCTGGGGCCAAGGCCAAGGCCTCTCCCTCGGACTCTGCATCCCCTGAGCTTTATAGTCAGTCAACTGTATTTACTGAGCGCTGCACTGTACTAAGCACTTGGGAGAGTACAGTATAACATTAAACAGACACATTCCCTGCTCACAACAAACGTATAATGCAGAAGGGGAGAAAGACATTAATATAAATACATTATGGATGTGTATATAAGTGCTGTGGGGGCATCCTTTTTTACCCTGACATGCCTGGGGTTGACAAACCCTGGCAGTCCGGGAAGGAGGACACAAGCAGGGCAGAAAGGTCAGCCCTTCTGACTGACCCTAAAGTATACTGGGTTCAATTCCTAGTGCGCTCTTGGCATCTATGGAGAGCTGGTCTCAGCAGTGAGGAGACTATCGTCTTTTGGGATGGGCTGGCCCACACCAGTCCGACCCACCCCTGGACAGCCTGAATGGTTCCTGCAACTGTGCAGGAAATGTGTCTGTTTATTGTTCTGCTGTACTCCCAAGTGCTTAGTTCAGTGCTCTGCACTCAGTAAGCACTCAATAAATACGATTGAATGAATGAATGAATGAATGAATGCTGGGGCTTGTGGTGGGAGTGTGTGCAAGTGTCCTCAAGCCTGGGCACATGTGTGTGCACACATGGTTGGGTGTGTGAGTCCACACCTCTCCTTTAGGGGCAGGGAAGCAATCGATCATATTTATTGAGTGCTTACTATGTGCAGAACACTGTACTAAGTGCATTGGAGAGTACAATGCAAAAGAATTAGACCTGTTCCCTGCCCATAAGGAGCTTACAGTTTAGCAGGAAGGAACCACAAATCCCAAGAGGGATTTCTCCTCGTCCCCAGCCCTTGCCTGCTTTTCTTGGCTCGTGCTCTCTGGACCCTGCTTCTCCCGGGTAAGATCTGGGAAATCAAGCCATACCACCGGCCCCCTTAGGCTCCTAATGCAGAAGAGCAGCCTCCCCGGCCCCAGCCCCAGAGAAGTGGTTCCACTTTAATAAACCCCGGGGCCCAGCTGTAATCAGAGGCTTTGCAGTTTTTTCCAGGTCCAGATGACCATATTAAAAACGATTCAAACTTTTCACCTTTGTTTTTCATTTGAATCAAGGCGATCCAGAGCGATAAAGTGGCCGAGGCTGAGGAGAGACAATAATGAGGGGATATTAAAAAGAAAACCACGTTCGCCAAACCCTGAAAGCGAGGCTGTCTGGAAGCCTGAAGGACACAGGAAGGTCCCCGGCTGTCTCCTGGGCAAAGCTCGACGCTTTTGGATCACCTGAGGGACAATCTTCTAGGTGTCACTGGAGCTCCAGCCCAGGCAGTGGAACTGGGCTAGAACTGGGTGAGCTCTCCCAGGAAAGAGAGGGTTTTCCAGCCACCCCTCTGCCAGTGTCCTCCTTCCCCCCCATCCCCCGAGCCTCCCTTCTGCACATGCCTGTCAGCACCCCCAGGGCCTCCCTTCTGCACAGCCCTCGACTAATGCTCCCCCACTAAGACAGGGTGTCCCTTCTGCCCACCCCTCAATCACCAGCACCTCTGTTACTTAAGATGGTAAGTAATCCTGTCTGATTTCTGTTCACTGTTGCTGGCCCGGGCATCCCACCCCACCCCACCCCGAGGAAGGAAGAAGGAGTGGGTGGGTGGAAGGGAGTCTGTGTGAGAGTCTCAGTTTTCTCAATCAATAGTACTTATTGAGCACCAGCTCCTATCTGTAAATTATTTTAGTGTGTCTCTCTTCTCCTGAAGTGTAAGCAGGGATCAAATCAATCAATCAGTAAAGCAGCAGACTTTATGGAGTGCTTACTGTGTGCAGACCATGTTTCTCAAAGTGCTCGGGAGAGTATAATAGAGTTTAAAGACAGAGTCCCTGCCCTCCAAGAGTTTGCAATCTCATGTGTCTTAGCTTTGTTTTACTCTCCCAAGTGCTTAGTAAGTAGGCTTTCAGCAAATATTATTGATTGCTATTTTTGTGCAGACCATTGTACTAAGTGGTTGAGAGGGTATAACTGAGTAAAAGACATGGACCCTGATCTCGGGGGGTTTACAGTCTAATGTGGGGGACTGACAGATTGTCTCTATCTGTTGCCGAATTGTACATTCCAAGTGCTTAGTACAGTGCTCTGCACATAGTAAGCGCTCAATAAATACTATTGAATGAATGACAGGTACAAGGGAGTGGGGGCTTCTGGCAATTCCCCTAAGGAGCTTGGGTCACTTTCTGCTGAGGACAGTCAATTTCAGAGGGGGATGGTCAGGGCTCTCTGGCCCTATGCAAGAATTTAAGCTGGAGAAAAATACCTTTGCTCCCTCTTAAGCCTGGGGATGCCAGCCACCCTATCTGAGGGTGGTCCTGAACACTTCTGGGATCAGTGGAGAAAGCCGTGCAGTGATTGTTCTGCACTCCCAGAGAGGGCTGAGGCCTTCCTGCAGCTGAGGGAGAGCTGGTTGGAAGGATCCCTCTAGGTGAGGGAGAGCTGGTTGGAAAGATCCCTCTAGGTTCCAGTTACCTTCCCCTCTGACCACAGAGATGAACTGACAGCTGGGTCCAAGGATTCCCTCATGCTAATCTGTTCTCAGCCTGCCACCTCATCCCCCATCCCCTCCCCTAATCCCATGAGGCCAGCTCTATCAGCGTTTCTGGCCCCCAGGGCAGCTGCCAAGTCTGCCATAGGGAGAGCCACTGGTCCTGTTAAATGGGCTGGTTTGTGTAGATGCTGGAATGGATCCATTCTGCCATATTAACTCTCCTGCTTGCGTTACTGCTAATGAAATAAAGAAATATGATGGTTCCAGACTTTTAAACTTCTTATGGCTCGATTTGCATAATGGCCACTACTGCTCCGAATAGGAACTGATCTGTCTGAAAATGGTGTTTCTCTCCTCGATCACTCGCCCTGAGTGGAAGTCGTGAGCGGGTCTGGGAGTAAGGGGCAAGAGGGTTGGGGGACTTTTGCTGATGGAATGAACTTTGTTGAGTGCAAGATGTGAAAAGCTAAAATTTGGCTGTGATACAAGATTGCCAAAAAGAAATTGGGTAAAAGTTGCAGCTCAATAGCATTTTTAACATTCCAGTGTTTTATCAATAGGCCATGTTCACTGATAATGTTTTAAACGTTTTCTGTTTCCCGTGAAAGTTTTCTTCTCTCCTATCTTCCCCCTAGCCCCGTTGGGAAGCTTTGCTGAGCGCAGCCTTGTGAGCCAAAATCCAGATGTCAGATGCGGCCGGTTTTTGGGTCTGTGGAGAACCAGAAGGGGGTTGGGCCAGATGGTGTGGGAGCCAACATGTGGAGGTAGGAGAGAGGACTGGTCAACAGGCCCCAGGTTGGGTGTCCATAGAAGGACTGGGAACTCCAGAATCCCCTTTGAGGAGAATAAATTGGGGACCCCCAGGCTCCCCAGTGGGGGGAATAAGGTGGGGACTGTAAACTCACTGTTATTTTGTACTCTCCCAAACATTTAGTACATGCTCTGCACATAGTAAGCACTCAGTAAATACAGCTGACTGACTGACTCACCAATCCCAGCCTCCCCAGAGGGGGAATAAGCAGGGGACCCAAGGCTTCCTGGTGGAGGGGAATGACCTGGGTACCCAGGCTCCCTAGCAAGGGGCGAATGAGCTGAGAACCCCAGGCTCTCCAGCAGGGGAAACAAGCTGGGGATTCCAGCCTACCCAGAAGCAGCGTGACTCAGTGGAAAGAGCCTGGGCTTGGGAATCAGTGGTCATGGGTTTGAATCGTGGCTCTGCCACTTAGCTGTTTGACTGTGGGCAAATCACTTAATTTCTCTATGCCTCAGTTCCCTCATCTGTAAAATGGGGATGAAGACTCTGAGCCTCAAGTGGGACAACCTGATTACCCTGTATCTAACCCAGCGCTTAGAACAGTGCTCTGCACATAGTAAGCACTTAAATACCAACATTATTATTATTATTGTTATTATCATGGGGAAAGAGCTGGAGACACCAAGATCCCCAGCAGCTCTAGGAGGCCAAGTCCTAGGCTCAGGCCTCTCCAGCCAGGCTCAGAAGACTCATGTTAGACAATCCCATCTCTTGGGCTGCATTCCCTCTCCTCCCACCTCAGCAAAGGCAGGACTCCATCTCTTTCCAAGTGGCCCATTCCCTACCCTCCTCTCCCTGGAGGTTTTCCTCCTGGCTGGGACTGTCAATTTTCTCGACATCCCGTCCCTCCATGGAAATCCTCCTAGATGGGCAACACTCCCAACCCAATCATTTTCCTGGAAGCCCGGACCCCTTCAACAGGACAGATTCCCCCCGCTAAGAAAAGCCTCACTCCTGGACCCTATGATCCTCTAGTTAAACCCAACTGCCACCCCAACTACTCTCCTGAGAAAAGATGCAAGTCCAGACAGCAGCTGGCAAGGGGTGGGGGATCAGGGCTTTGCCTGGAAAGGGAAAGGACAAATCAGACTCTTTCAAGGAGCAGGATCACCAGTCTGGATATCAGTATGATTTTTTCTCTTCCAACTGGACCCCCTGCCACCCAGCCTGCCCCCAACTTATATCAGTGCCCCTCAGTGACCTCCCCTAGCCCAGCCCCTAGCTTTAAGTTGTTCCATGAAATCCTGACTACAATCTCTACAACTAGAGGCAAGTTGGAGGGGCAGCCATCCACTCAATGCTGAGTTAGCACATCAGCCCCTCAGCACCCATGTACATATCTGTGAATTATATCTTATAAATTATTTATTCACACTAATGTGTGTCTCCCCCTCTAAATTATAAGCTAGTTATGGGCAGGGAATGTATCTGCTGATTCTGTTGTATTGTACCCTCCCAAGAATTTAGTACAGTGCTGTGGACATAGTAAGCGTTCAGTAAATACCATAGATTAATTGATTGGCAGGATAAGTTGATTATAGGTCTACCTGAGAAGGGCTGGGCTCCTCCAAGTTGCAAGGCTTGAGATGTCATGGCCCCACAGCATCCATCTGGATTTGTAAGCTGGGTGGGAGGCAGGTGCTCCATGGAGCAGTGCACTGCAAGGGCCTGAGCCGGGCAGGGAGAGCAGGGGAATGTCAGCTGGTACCCCAAGGGCTGCGGCCCTCACCCCCTGGAGCAGGGTCTCTACTGGGGATGAAGAACCTTGGTTCTTTACTTCATGGCCTGCCGGCCCTGAGGAGAGTGGACTTTTTGTCATTAACACTGCAGGCTCACTTTTTAATCTAGAAACGTCTCCCATGGAAATGGAACAGGCTACTGGCATTGGGTCTGTGATAAACATCCCACCCAGGTGATAATGGATGGAGTGAGCTGCATTGGGCCATTCTCTCTGGAAGCTCTCCCGGGGGGCAGGCCTATGACCATCAGGAAGGCTCTCAGACGAAGACCATTAGTGACTGCCACACCTCCTACTGTCTCTCTCTCCGTCTCTCTTGCTTTCACTCTCTCCCTCTCTCTACATAAACACATATATACTCATACTGCTCAGTCAATACACAGAATAATAATAATTAATCATCATGGTATTAAGCGTTTACTATGTCCCAAGCACTGTTCAATGCACTGGGGTAGATACAAGGTAATCAGGTTGTCCCAGTCTTAACTCCATTTTACAGATGAGGTAACAGAGGCACAGAGAAGTTAAGTGACTCACCCAAGGTCACACAGCAGACAAATGGCAGAAAGGGATTAGAACCCCTGTCCTCTGACTCCCAAACCCATGCTCTTGCCATTGGACCAAGTGCTTACTATGTGGCAAGCACTGTTCTAAGCACTGGGGTAGATACAAGGTAATCAGGTTGGACCCAGTCCCTGTCCCACATAGGGCTCACAGTCTCAATCCCCATTTTACAGATGAACTAACTGAGGCCCAAAGAATTTAAGTGACTTACCCAAAGTTACAAAGCAGATGAGTGGCGGAGCAGGGATTAGAACCCACATCCTCTGACTCCCAAGCCCAGGCTTTTGCAACTAGGCCATTCTGCTTCTTACTAACTAAGCTTTAAAATTTTCTCTGTATTTTGTCTCCCCCATTGAAGGGAAGCCCCTTAGTGGCTGAGGCTTCAGCATCTGGTTTTCCCCAAGCCCCCAACCCAGTGCCTTGTCACCACAGGCACCTGTTGCTTAGTTGGTTCTGAGAGATCGGTGGCTTTATCATTTACATCCATCCATGCCTACCATAGCTAGACCGGAGGAAATTGAACCTGGGTTGCCTACATCTGGCCCTGGGGTCCCTCCCTACCCCACCCCCTGGCTCTGATTTCAATACCACTGTTGGCCTCCCTCAAGGCCTCAGCAGCCACTGTGGTCCCAGCCCCAGGGTGACTCTGCTCAGCTTCTTTGTGGCACAGGCAGGGGGCTGTCTAGCAATGCCCCCCTCCCTGGGAAGCAGGCAAGGGGAGGCGAAGCACTGAGATTGGGCTCATGACTCTGAGAGAGGAAGTGGGAGTTCTCTGCAGGAGCAGGTGCTGCCAGGCCCACACAAAGAAGAGGATGGAAAGGCCTGCATTAAGCAAACGAATTGAAGTCTCCAGGCAATTGAGGCCCGGGAGCCCTTAAGGGGCAGGGACCAGAGGGGAGCCAGGAAGGACTGTAGAGTTAGGGCTCCTGCCTTGCTCCATTCATAATCATCTGGAACCCAGGCTTGATGTTAATTATGGACCAAAACATTTAATAGCACGTTCCACTTCCATGGGGCATCTTTTTTAAATTAAAAAATGATCTATTGTATCTGCTAAAGAGAGAAATCATTTTGCACTCGTTTCCTGCTCTCGGCCAATGGCCAGAGAGCCAGGGAGAGCCATTGGGGGAAAAGGAGAGGCCACCTCAGCAGGATTCGGGCAGCTCTTGGTGACTTGTCTTGGCAGGAGGGTGAAGCAGAGAATCCTCAGGCTGGAGGGACACACCAAAGGGCATCTAGTCCACCCCCCTGTCTTTAGGCAGGGTTACGCCAAAATCAGGGCAGTCAAATGGGTGGATCTGCTGTTTTTAAAGATCCCCAGGGAAGGAGGTCTGTGGGCCCTTCCTTTACAGCCTTCTCTAGTACCTTACCATCTTCCCCCTCCAGCCTCTCTTGTTTAAGCTTGGAATTATCCTTGACTCCTGTCTCTCATTCAGTCCACATATTCAATCCATCATTAAATCCTGTCAGACCCACCTTCATAACATTGCTAAAATCTTCCCTTTCCTCTCCATCCAAATAGCTACCACTTTAATTCAATCACTCACCTATTCTGCCTGGATTATTGCATCAGCCTCCTTGCTGACCTCCCAGCCTCCTGCCTCTCACCACTCCAGTCCATACTTCACTCTGCTGCCTGGATCATTTTTCTACAAAAAACATTCAGGATATGTCACCCCATTCCTCAAAAAATTCCACATCAAACAAAAACTCCTCACCATTAGCTTTAAAGCACTCCCTCACCTTGCCCCCTCCCACCTCAGGTTGCTTCTCTCCTACTACAACACAGCCTGCACACTTAGCTCCTCTAATGCTAACCTTCTCACTGTACTTTGATCTTGCCTACCTCACCGCTGACCCCTCATCCACATCCTGCCTCTGGCCTACTCCCTCAAATCGGACAATTACCCTCCCCCCATTCAAAGCTTTATTGAAGGCACATCTCCTCCAGAAGGCCTTCCCTGACTAAGCCCCCCTTTCAACTTCTCCCACTCCTTTCTCCTTCACCTTGACTTGCTCCCTCTGCTCTTCCCCCATCCTAGCTCCACAGCACTTATGTCCATATCTGTAATTTACTTATATTGTCTGTCTCCCCCTCTAGAGTGTAAGCTCACAAATACAACAATAATTATCATTATTGAGGCAGCAGGGAATGACTGTTTATTGCTGTATTGTGCTCTCCCAAGCACTTAGTACAGTGCTCTACACAGAGTAAGCACTCAATAAATACAATTGAATTGAAAAGGCTGACCATGACGTTTACGTTAAAAAGCTGAAAACTGGGACCCCAACCTGGCTTCCGTGCCTTTTCGTTTCTGCTAGGGGCCCTGAGATTACAAATAATAATAATAATACTTAATTTGTTAAGCATTTACTATGTGCCAGACACTGTACTAAGAACTTGGGTGGATACAAGATAACTTTGTTGGACACAGTCCCTGTCCCGCACAGACCTCACAGTCTTAATCCCCATTTTACAGATGAGGTAACTGAGGCACAGAGAAATGAAGTGACTTGCCCAAGGCCACACAGCAGAGAAGTGGCAGAGTCAGGATTAGAACCTATGCCCTTATGACTCCCGGGCCCGTGCTCTATCTACTACACGATGCTATTCTCAGTTGGGGAAGGTTGGGAGAATATAGTGTTAAATCCTTCAGATTTTAAGCCCTTGAATGGTAAGGGGCACAACTAAGCATGCTCTGAGTTGGCGCTTGCCCAGACTCAAGCTGGAGGTGGTGGCAATGGGGTTGGGGACCAGGGGCAGTTCCAGGATTCGGGGTGCGCAGGGGGCGGTGGGGACACAGCTAGAAGCTGGGCAGGCATGGGCTTCTCCAGGCTGAACTGCGGGGAAACCCAGTATCAATAGAGGAATCTCCTGGAGGGCCCAAGTCAAGCACCAGCAGCTGAACCCCCCTGAGGCTGGCATCTTCCCCAGATGTGAGTGACATTTCCATTGAAGGCTGAGGTTTTGCCCCATCCCCTCTCCTTCTAGAAGTCTCTCTGCTTCCCATCCATTGGGAGGCTCAATCCCACGTGGTGAGGGCTGAACCAGTGACTCCCACAGGGCCAGCCTCTGCCATCTGGAGGCCAGGATTCCCACCTGGCCTCTCCCCAGGCTCGCCCTGCCCTGTCTTGCCCCTTCCTGCTGGGCAGGGTCAGATCACTGGGCTTGGTCCACACCCTCTCAGAGTTTACAGGCTAGTTTAGACTACCAGAAGCAACAAGAAAGTACCAACAAGATGCAAACTGCCAAACACACCCCATTTATCTCCCTAAGCCTGAGGGAGTCCCACAGGGGACTCAGTCTTAATTCCCATTTTACATATGAGGTAACTGAGCCCCAGAGAAGGTAAGTGGCTAACCTTGGTTCTTTGTCTCCACAAAGCAGACAAGTGGAGGAGCCGGGATTAGAACCCTCGTCCTCTGACTCCCAAGCCCATCACCCTTCCACCAGAGGCCTAACACCACAGCTCTATCTCCATCTCTACTGGAGGAATGGTTCCAGCACACGAGAACATTTGTGTGGCTGCTGGGTGAGATCTAGGGCCAGCGAGGCTTCTCATGGTTTAAAAAGCTCGCAGTGTTACCGGCCCCGAGGTGTTGGGTACTAAAGGATCCGCTCCCTCCACCTACCCCTCTCCACCCCCAAACCCCAGTGCCCATGTCCTGGCTCCAAAACATCCCATCCACAGCAAGCTCCATCGGTTGGCCTGGGTTTAAACTCCCCGGCTCTGGCATGACCAATGGCGCTAACATTTGCACAGCTCTCGGCGGCCCCAGCGGCCAGGCGGGGAGGTTTCTGGGTCTAACATTTACAAAGGATCTTTAGGCAGCAAACTCCTTCACGCACTGACTCTGTTTTCCTGAGCTCTCACAGCGCACTCTGGGCCTGAGAAAGTGTCCATCAGAAACAGGCTTGGGCAGAGGGGGTGAGGCCTGCAGAAAAGAATGAGAGGGAGGGGATGGGAGTCTGGGATGGTAGCCAGGGAAAGGGCACTGAATCTTGGTGGGCTGGCCTTGGGGCTAGGAAGAACCCAGGGAAATGCACCATTGACAATTCCCAGCCACCTTGGGCAAGGTCAGCGAGCAGGCTTTAGGGACTGGGGTGGGTTCCCCACCTTTCGCAACCCCAACATCTCCAGTGGGAAGATGGGGTACAGTGCATGGAGGAGGGTGAGGAAGGGAGGAAAGGAGGAAGAGGTAGGTTTGAGTCTAGACCATCAGTCAGCAAAACAGTGTAGCCTAGTAGAAAGGGCATGGTCCTGGGAGACAGAGAACCTGGGTTCTAATTCCGATTCTGCTACTTGCCTGCACAAATGACCTTGGACAAGTGACTTCACTCCTTTGGACCTTAGTTTCCTCATCTTAGACTGCAGGCCCCTTGTGGGATGGGGGACTCTGTCCAACCTGATTATTTTGTATTTACCTTAGTGCTTAGCAAAGAGTAACTGCTGAACAAATACAACACTCATTATCATTATGGAGGCAGCAGTATGGTCACAGGGTAGCC
The DNA here is from genome assembly GCF_004115215.2 of Ornithorhynchus anatinus. Lineage (NCBI taxonomy): Eukaryota > Metazoa > Chordata > Mammalia > Monotremata > Ornithorhynchidae > Ornithorhynchus > Ornithorhynchus anatinus. The sequence goes on from NC_041729.1 coordinate 40,817,708, forward strand.
AGCCTCTGGATGCATTCAGCAGGCCATCTCAGATGCCCAGCCCAGCCCCTCAGCACCCTGTTGAGACCTGCTATGATGGGAGGCCTCATCCTCTTGGGGCTGCTGCTAGTGCTTGGGAGAGGGGAGAGCTGTCACAGAATAATAACAATAATGATATTGAGTTTTTTAATCTCAAAAATAGACAATTATGTTCTTGGCCAATGCCCATAACGTTATGAAGACCAGAATAACCCAAGAAATAAAAGTAGCAGCGGATAATGAGAAAAAGCAATTCTCCCTTCCACTTTGAGTTAAAGATCCCTCTCCTCCAAGGAGCCCTGGCACCTGTCTCCTGTATTACCTCAACTATCTCACCTCCATCTCTGCCTGCACAGCAATAAGGGGGAAGGATCGACTTTTCCCATTATAGAGCCTGGAAAATGGAGGCCCAAACAGGGAGTAGCATTAGTACCCTAGTACTTCCCTCATCCCAAAGGGCCCTCAGGGCTCCCCACTTGGCCCTGTGGGAGCTCCAGCCTCGGACACCTTGACTCTCCCCATCCCCCCAGGCCCTGCCCCTCCTACCCCAGTTGAACTAGGGGCTCCCACGCTTCCACCTGCTCCGGGAGCTCTCTTTCCCAGACCCAGTCTGCAGCCTCAGCAGCTTCTTCCCCTCTCTGCTCTGTAAATTCTCTTCATCTTCCAGAGCACATAAAAAAATCAATCTAATTACACAGCAAACATTCATTATAGCTGAAAGACCATCGAATGGGATTGATCTGGGGGAGGGTGCTATTCCCTAGTTAGACACTGGGGCTGGCTGGAGAGAAAAAAGCCAGGGGAGATGAAAGATTTTCACACTGTGGGAGACTGAGAGGGAGAGTCAGGGAATGTCCCCAGGCATTTTAGAACCAGCTCCTCAGAGGCCCCAGGTCTAAAAAAAAAAAAAAGTTCACTTCTCTGCCATTTTGGTCCCCATCAGGTGTCTGGCCCACACTGGGCCAATCTACTTTCTTTTCCTCCTCCTCTTGCCAGGCTTTCCCACCAGCTTTCAGGTACCGGAGAAGCCAGATCAGAGAGATAAAGTCATTTGGCCAGATCACACAGCAAATCTGTGGTAGCAGGGGGATTAGGTCTCCCAGCCCCTGGCTTTCCAACCTGGCACCACTAGGAACTTCTGACTGGCCCAAAGATGTTCCCCTCTGCAGCCCGGCACCCACTCAAGGTTTCAGTCTCACCCCATCTTGGAGCAGCCTGGACAGGATTTTAGCACTGGATACCCCTTCCCTCATGTGAGCATGGGAGCGGCGGAGGTGGCGTTGTCCTGCTACTGTAGCCGAGAGCCAGACTGCTGGCCAAGCCAATGGCTGGCTCAGAACTGCCAGAAAGACAGCCAAACCGGGGCAGAGGTGGGACCAGACAGCAGAGGGAGGCCATCAGATCCTGGGAGGTCAAGATGCTTTGTCCTTTATAAGTGCAAAAATGTGGCTGGAGCTCTCCTGTTCTGGTTTCCTTTGCCTCAACCCTCCCTCATGCCCTCTGGATAGCAAAAGTCCAAACCAGAAGGTAGTTGATTCTGGGTCACCTCTAGGGCTTTGAGGGCTCTCCTGACCTCGCCTCCTCTAATCATCCCCATTTTTCCCTAGCACTTGCATGGCTCCCAAGAGGATCATAGGACTGAAATGAATATGCTGGGCCCATCCATGCCTGGCCTAAACCTGGCAGCCGGGGCAGGTCCAATCTGAGCTTAGGATGGGGGTGAGAGGCATCAAATCTGTGCCTCAGTGCAGGATTCCCTTGGATCTGGTGGGAGTGAGGGAGGTGGAGAGCAGTGAGGTCTGATACCCAGGGGGACTGAGGGCCAAATGAGACCGGCTGTGGGCTTCCCTGCTGGCTGTTGGCCCTAGACAGAGGGAGAGAGGAGGAGGGTCAGTCCCATTCTTCTGGGCCTTCCAGCTCCGTGTGGGCCCTATGCTCCCAAAAGCACTGCCCCTGGGATCGACTCAGCCCTGCTTAGCATATGCTTTTAAGTCGGAAGAGCTTATGAATTAATAATAGTCCCCTATTCCCAGTGCCATAATCTATATTTAATTAAAGGGAGGACTAAAGTAGGGGAGTAAGGGATGGGGGTAGGGGAGAAATGGAAACTTTGTGAGGCAAGACACAATTCTGACTATAGCCAGTGTGGTGTCCCCTCTTGCAATTCCCACCTTCGTCCTCAGGAAGCATGGGGAGTGGAATGGCCGGCAAGCCAGACTGAAAGTCCTTAGTGCAACTGGGCACTTTAGGCTGTCCACCCACACTCCACAGCCCCAGGATTGTTCTGGGAATCTGGTCCTACCCCTGGCCTTTCTCTGCCCTCCTGGAGAGGTGGTGGACTCTGGGGTTGCTCCCAATGATATCAATAATAAGAGTAATAATGGTGGCATTATTAAGCGCTAACTACATGACACCACTGTACTAAGCACTGGTATAGATACAAGATAATCATGTCCGGCACAGAATCTGTCACTCATTGGGCTCACAGTCTAAGTAGGAGGGAGAACAGGTATGGAATCCTCATTTTACAGATGAGGAAACTGAGGCCCAAGGTCACACTGCAGGCACATGGCAGAGCCAAAATTAAAACCTGCTACCACATTAGTACAGTCACTCATCCTACCTCCTTTCTGACTTCCCAACTTCCTGCCTCTCCCCACTTCAGTCCATACTTCATTCTGCTGCCGAGTTTATCTTTCTACAGAAACGTACAGGGCATGTCACCCTCCTCCTCAAAAATCTCCAGTGGTTGCCTATCCACCTCCATATCAAACAATTGACTTTAAAGCTCTTCATCACCTTGCCCCCTCCTACCTCACCTCCCTTCTCTCCTTCCACAACCCAGCCCACACACTCCACTCCTCTGGTGCTAACCTTCTCACTGTGCCTTGATCTCACCTGTTTTGCCGCCAACCCCTGGCCCAGGTCCTACCTCTAGCCTGGAATGCCCTCCCTCCTCAAATCCAGCACACAGTCACTTTTCTCCCCTTTCAAAGACCTTCTGAAGGCACACGACCTCCAAGAGGCCTTCCCAGACTAAGTTCCCTTTTCCTCAGCTCCCCCTCCCTTCCACGCCACCTCGACTTGCTCCCTTTGCTCCTCCCTTCTTCTCTGTGCCCCACAGCACTTATGTATATATGTACATATCTATAACTCTATATTGACGCCTGTTTACTTGTATTGATACCTGTCTCCCCCACCCAGACTGTGAGTCCATTGTGGGCAAGGATTATCTCTCTTTAGATATCTTCTCTTTAGAGAAGCAGTGTGGCTCAGTGGAAAGTGCACAGGCTTGGGAGTTAAGAGTACGTGGGTTCTAATGCTGCCTCCGGCACTTTGCTGTGTGACCATGGGCGCGTCATTTAACTTCTCTTTGCTGCCTCAGTTACCTCATCTGTAAAGTGGAGATTAAAAGTGTGAGCTCCACGTGGGACAACCTGATTACCCTGTATTTACCCCAGCACTTAGAACAGTGCTTAGCACACAATAAGTGCTTAAGAAATACCATCATTATTTTAATTATTAATCCAGGTATTCTGTCTCCCAGGTCTATGGTCTTTCCACTAGGCCACACTACTTCCCACACTGGGATCCCTCAGCCACTGAGACTTGGAAGCAGGCACCCTGAGTGTCCCTTAGACACCCAGAGAGCTTTTCCATGGCAGTGTCCATTCATTCACTCATCCATTCAGTCGTATTTATTGAGCGCTTACTGTGTGCAGAGCACTGAACTAAGCTCCTGGGAAGTATAATTCAGCAACAAAGAGAGACAATCCCTGTCCATCAGGGCTCCGACCCAGAGATCATATGCCACCTCTGCCTAGAGTGAGGCTCAGAAAGAAAAGCTGGTCCAAGACGCTGAAGGCTCAGTTTCCCCATCTTCAGCCAGGAAGTGTAGCCCTACACACTCTGCCAACACAGGGTGAACCAAAACTATGACTCAGTTCCTGCTCTCCTCCTCTGTTCTGGCTGAATGTCTGCTAGCCATGCAGAGGGTGAGATGCTGCAACAGGTCAATGACAGGGGAGTGAGGCCTTGCCTTTCCTGGAGATCTTGGAGACTATCTAGGATAGGTTTGGGGCTGCCCTGCTTCAAACGAGAGGATGGATGGGATGACCTGTGGAAGATCCTTCTCAGCCCAGAATCACCGCTCTAAGACATGGGATTAGCTAGGGGAGTTTACATGTGAAACTGGTGAAAATGTTGGCCATGCCCAAGGTGGGTCTTCTCTCTGCTGCCCCGTCTGTCACTCGTGGAGTTCTGGGAGTGCTGTGCCTGCTGTCTGTTTTAAAAGAAGCCGTCTCTGTCCATCTGCCAGGCACTATAAATAGAGCTTCCAGTTAGACACTTAAAGATGCCACTACAAAGTGTGGCAGTGTAGGAGCTCTGGGTGATAAGTGAACGGCTGGGCCTGAGTCCATCATGGTAGATTTGTGTGTGCCTCGGCCCTTGAGGCCTGCTGCTCTGAGTTGGGGGAGGAAGGGAGGGTGGCTGGAGGCATTGGGGAGGATTGTCAAGGGGAAGGGTGAACAGTGAGGAGCTGGCATGGGGGGCATGGGTAGATGTGGGAGCCACCATGGGCTAGAGTGTAGTGGCTGGTCCTTGTGGTAACCTCCATGGAGCCAAACTGAGGGCCACGCTTGGCCACCGGGCCTCTGAGTAGGCATAGTTTGGCTGGATCTAGGCCAAGCTCACTGCAGCTTTCTTCTCCTCTTTCCTTTGTGCTCCCCACCCTGCACCCCAGCCCACGAGTGACATGCTGGCCTGCATTATGGCTAAGGTGTGCCCCATTTGCAGGAGGCAGAGCTCCAACCTAGTCTGGAAGCCCCCCAGAGGGAACACTGGCCAAATCCCTCAGCTGCGCCACAGGGCTACCTCCACTTATCTCTGGAGACGGAATGGCAATCCCCAGCCTATGAAGCCAGAAATTGTGTGGGCTGGAGGAAAGGGCCCCCGTCCCTCCCTTCCCCTCACAGCTCTTTCCGGAAGCTGCTCTGCTAGCAGTGAGATGAGGATTCAGTCTCCAGGAGACTTGGGAAGGTAAATATTCTGACCCTCAGCCAGTTTGGCAGAGTACTTCTTTGGTCTCTAAAAGGGATGGCTGCCTATAACAATATCAAGAATAATAATGTTCTGAGCTTTTATGACACCTACTCTTCCCAAAGAGCTTTCCTTCCCATCAGTTATCTCACTGGTCCTCACATTATGAGGGAGAAGAAACTGAGGGCCAGGGAGACTATGTGACTTGCCAGCTTCTGGGACCAGACCCCAGCTCCCTAACCCCCTTAGTAGTTTTCAACCTGTTATTTTGGAGAGTCCCATTTTCTGGGTGCATTTTTTTTTTCCAAGAATTTCACTGGGGGTCAAAGACTCAGAGTTAGGGGACAACCAATTATCCTTTCACACACACCAAATCACTAGATTTTCCTCCTCCTCTGCCTTCTCTCTTTCAACAACAGGTCCTGGGGCTCTTTCTCCTGCTAAATGGAGTTGCACCTCCAGTCAAAAATCCCTATTCTAGACCACCTTGCTTGTTCTCCCATCCAGAATCAGAGATTCCCAGCAGAGAGTCCTCTTGAATTCACAGCCAAGCCTGAGTCTTTCTCGGCTCCCCACCTGCTGAAGTCCACATACCCGAGGGTCCAAGATAGACGCAGAGAGAGCCAGGTTTGGTGTCTCCCAGGGGCAGCAGTTGGAGTTCAGGAGGGTGAGGTGATGGGCAGAATGAATTTCCATGCACCATAAGTGGGTGAACAGAGAAAAGAAACTATGGGTGATCCTCAGCTCCTCCCGTGCTGGCTGGGGGTCCCTTTGTCTTTTTCAAGGGACCTGATCATTTTCCATAATTTGTGGCATCAGCTTTGATCCTCTGGTCCCTGAGGCCAGGGGTCAGAGTCTGTCAAGATGCACACCTCTCCTTCTGCCTAAAGCTGCCATGCCCAGGGTTTCAAGGGCATCCCTTGCCCCGGCATGAGTAAGGCAGCTCTGTCTTAGGGGCTCAGGGCAGACAGGGTCTTTCCTCACCACCCCTACCCTTCCCCTCAGAGTGTGCCTGCTCACAGAGGCCTGAAGACCCCTGACTGGCAGTCCTGAGCACCCACTGTCCACCATCCTACCTCCCTTTGTTCTGCTCAATCTGACACAATTTGCCATGGAGGATGGTCTGGGAAAGTGGGCTGACAGGTGTGAGGAGGGGCTACCTCTTGCCCCCCACCCTTTACAGCCAGCCAGCTGGCATCCCTCTGCTCCCTCACAGGACTGGTGACAGGGGCTTGATGGAGCTCCAGGACCACTGGGAAGCCAGTGAGATAGGGGATGGAAGGGCTATGAAGGGCACTGCAGTCTTGCTGGGTTCTGATTCAAGACCACTTCCTGCACCAATGCAATAGTGGGGTGAGGGGGAAGGAGGGAGTACCTGAGCCATATCAGATGGTTCTGCCAGCTGACGGCTTGGTCTCCAGTGCAATGGAGGAGGAGGAGGTGGCGGGGGATGGAGGTGGGGAAAGAAAATGCCAAACCCCCCAAAATGTAATAATGAATATATTATGGACACCTAGTGTGGCTTCTGGCGGCTGGCCTGGATTCATATCCATAAATCACAACGAAAGAGGGTGGTTTTAATGCTGGAGATGGAGGCTACTCTTGGAAAAATTGCTCTGGGGGTATGAATAAGGAGAGACATCTGGGAATGGCTCCAGGTCCACAGCTAGCCTGCATGGGAAAAGCTGCAGAAAGATTGTCAGCTGAGATTTATTTCCGGGCCTATGACGTACACACGTCATGGAGAGGGAGCCCGGGGACCCCGGATCCCTAGTAGAAAGGGGAGGGGCCTGTGGCTGCTGGGAAGAGCGAGCTCCGAGGGTGTTCTGACTCAACAACAGGCCTCGGGGGTCCCCTCCGGGGGGTGGGTAGAGACCAGGGAGAGCGGCTCAGCCTGGCCAAACCTGGCAGCCACTGTACCACATGCTGCCATGCTGATTCAGCACCCGGGGACAGCACCGTTCTCCTCTGCGGTGGGGATGATGGGGAGGGGTGTCCTCTCACTGTGGATGCCACTCTCAAAAATACCATATCCTCCTCCTTCCGGGCCACCCCTCTGGCAACCCAGAGACTTTGAAGGCCCTCCTCTCCTGCACTGATGAAAGGGGATCCCAAAGGCATTATTTAGAGTTGTTCACTTGCCCTCTGGGAGGTCACTCCCCGGGACAGGCAGCTGGGGATTTCTATCTCCCCGCTTCAGGGATTCTAGTCCTCTTGGGGCCCAGGAAGGCACCTGACTGTGTCCTTCACCAGGGTGCAGAGCTGGGCCCCTGCCATCCACCTGCTAAGCTCCAATAGCCACCTTTAGTCTTTGGAGAAGACATTCTCTGCTCCCCCACCTCACTCTTGGAGAGCCATCTGGGCTAGTTGCTACCTCTAGCTGCTAAGATCTCTGACCCAGTCTCTGGCCACTGCTCTCCTTGTGGCCTTCAGGGCCACCCCTTGTCACAGGTTTAGGGTTCCAGGCCAACTAAGCCCTGCATCTCCACAAAGGTGCCAGAGCTTAGCTGGTCCTTGGGCCCCATCCAGCCTTGAGGAACCAGGCCATCTTCTCGCAGAGGAGGTTTTCAGAGCAGCTGAGTGCCACAAGGCTCAGTTTGGGGCTGGGAAGATAAGGGAATTGCAGGTGAGGTGGGGGCTAGGGAGACCAAGACAAGGACTTGGAGGACTAGAGCATCAGAGAGTCCACTCTCTTGCTCTGAGACCAAACCGTGGTGTGCAGTTCCTTGCGCTGGTCTGGCTTCTTGGGAACACAAGGCGCCGCTGAAGCACAGGATCCAGGACTAGAGATGGTGAGTTCTTTCCCTGCCAAACCAACCTTCACTGGAAGGTGACTGTCCTCTGGACCACTTTATTAACCCTTGGGGGGATCTCTGTCCTCCCCCCACTTCTCTGCCCATCTTTCCCACTGGCCAGCCCTATAGCGAGGGTTGATTTCCTGATGCCACTCCCCGGGCCACCTCCCTCCATATGCACTGACCCACTTTCCCTGTTATATTTACAGTGGAGCAGCCCACTGGAAGGGAAAGAATCTGGAGCCAAGGAATGCATTTATACAGTGAGGAGTGGGGAAGGGAAGCAACAGAATGGGTGACGAGATGAGACACGTGCATGTACACACACACACACACACACACACACACACACACAATCTCTCTCAGAGTTGGGGGAGGAGGGAGACGCAAGAAGAAGGCTGGGATCCTTAGTATTCGAGATATAAACTGAGTGGTGTGAGCTGGCAGGGAGGGGATAGAGGAAGGTGACAGCAGCAGCAACAGGGAAATGAGTGAAACAGGGAGGCAGGGAGAGCAAGAAGCCCTTGAGCACAGGAAGCTGAGTCACTCAGAGATATGGCAGGGATCTGGGGATGCTGGGGAGGGACTTGGGGTCTCTCTCTCTCTCTCCTTCTCTCCTTCTTTCTTTCTGGTGGGGCCATGTCTGAATTGGCATTCTGTTACAAGGACTCCAGGTAAAGGCCAGCCCAGAAATAAGGGATTAGATAGACCAAACTGCATTCCATGGTAGCCCAGAAGCCTGACCCTTTCCTGGTCCTACGTTTGCCATCCAAAGCATTCAGGCTTTCCCAGAGTGAAGGACCCATGAAACCTGCTTGGGGCGTTTCAGCAAAAAAGCAGGAGTCAAGGGAACCCAGCATAAGGAATCCAGTGAACCCAGAGAGTAAACAGGACAGAACACTTCAGCAATGCCCTTCAGCCTCTCAGCTCACCTTCTCATGATCCCTCCTACTGAAACTAGCACATTACGGGAAAAGACTGGCCTCCAGTTCTGAGGTGACTGGAACCCAGGCAGAGGGAAAAAGAGTGCCAGGTAGGGACCAGTTGCCTGCCCCCTTTGGCCTCTCAGGGAGTAAGAACAGGGTGTTGGGAGAGGAGGGAGAATGGAGACCAGGAGAAGGATCAGAGGCATCAGACAAGGCTCAGCCCCCAGGGCCACTTGGTCTGAGCTTCCTCTAACAATCCAGGGGCTCAGCCTAGACAGGCACACCAGTCTTAAAGAGAGATGGGGGGATCCGCCCAGGCCATACCCAATGCAGGAAAACAGACATTCTTGGAAACCTTGCCCAGGCTCTAGGAGCTGCCAACATGGATGGTTAAGAGCTGCTCAGAGCACGTGGCCTGACTTAGATTATATGGGCCTGGCCTGGTGGAGCTCAGCAAAGGCTCACATCGGCCTTTAGGCCCACGGGCAAAAGGCTTTCGGGCCAGCTGAGCTAGCCCTTGTCCACTGCCCCCCACAAACCTAGCTGAGCTCCAGTCAGGCTTGGAGGCCCCTCAGGATCTTGATGCCCTCACTACTGAGGCCCAGGGCCAAGTGAGGTAGCAGCCCAATGATTGGCAGTGTGCCCAGGCTACTGGGACTACACTCCCAGCAGCCTAGGAGAAGATCTGAGAAGCAGCATGGCCTAGTGGCTAGAGCATGGGCCTGGGAGTCAGGAGGACCTGGGTTTTAATCCCAGCTCTGCCACTTATCTACTGTGTGACCTTGGGCAAGTCATTTGCTACTCTATGCCTCAGTTTCCTCTTCTGTAAAATGGGGATTGTGAGCCTCACATGGGACAGGGACTGTGTCCAACCTGATTAGCTTGTATCTACTCCAGTGCTTAGTACAGTGCCTGACACATAGTAAGTGCTTAACAGATAGCATATCATAAAAGCCCTGGGGAACCAATGAGCAAGTGTGAACATTCTTCCTGAGTCCAAGGCCCCTTCCCCTTTGGGACTGGATCCAGGATGGGCTCAGGGGTCAGCGTCCTCAGGCTGGACTCGGGCCAGACTCAGGCCATTTAGGGGAGAAGGCAGGGAAGAGGATCGGCCTTGTCCAGGGCTCTAAGGTCACTGGGGTCTGCCCAATGGGCAATGAAGCCAGGGGTTTGGAGAGGCATGGATGACTCTGGCACCAGGTAGTCCCAGCCTACCCAACAACTTGTAGCCTGGGACACCCATAGAACCACTGTCCAGACCCCGGGGGCACTGCTCAAATCTAAATGATCTCCTGTGGGCTTGAGCTCAGGCATCTCCTGGGGTTGGATGAGGGACTCTGCCCACAAGCCAGCCCCCCTCCCTTAGGGCCTCAGGCCCAATTCCTGGAGTCTTCAAAAGACCCCCTCAGCCCCCTAACAAGACAGGAAACCACTGACTTCTCTCTGACATTAAACCCATATATTCAAGACATCACTAAATCCTATCCTACCTTCACAAAATAGCTAAAATCAGCCCCTTCCTCTCCATCCAAACTGCTACCACATTAATACAAGCAATTCTTCTATCCCATCATGATTATTGTATCAGCCTCCTTGCTGGCCTCCCTTCCTCCTGCCTCTCTCCATTCCAGTCCATAGTCCTCTCTGCTGTCGGGATCATTTTCCTACAAAAACATTCAGACCATGTTTCCCCGCTCCTCAAGAAACTCCAGTGGTTGTCCATCCACCTCCACATCAAACCAAAACTCCTCACCATTAGCTTTAAAGCACTCAATTACCTTGCCGCCTTCTACCTCACCTTACTAATCTCCTCTTACAATCCAGCCCACACACTTCAGAAGCAGCGTGGCTCAGTGGAAAGAGCATGGGCTTGGGAGCCAGAGGTCATGTGTTCGAATCCCAGCTCTGCCACTTGTCAGCTGTGTGACTGTGGGCAAGTCACTTAACTTCTCTGGGCCTCAGTTCCCTCATCTGTAAAATGGGGATTAAGACTGTGAGCCTCATGTGGGACAGCCTGATTACCCTGTATCTACCCCAGCGCTTAGAACAGTGCTCTGCACATAGTAAGCGCTTAACAAATACCAACATTATTATTAATATTATTATTCATTCCTCTAACACTAACCTAGTCACCGTACCATGATCTCATCTATCTCACTGTTGACCTCTCACCTCCTTTCTCATATCAGACAGATAATTGCGCTCCCCTTCTTCAAAGCATTATTAAAGGCACATATCCTCCAAGAAGCCTTCCCTGACTTAGCCCTCCTCTCCTCTTCTCCCCTCCCTTCTGTGTTACCCTGACTTGCACCCTTCATCCTCCCTCCCAGCCACATAGCACTTATGTATATATCTGTAATTTATTTATTTATATATTCATATATATTAATGTTTATCTCCCTCTCTAGACTGTGAGCTCATTGTGGGCACGGAATGTATCAGTTATTGTATTTTACTCTCCTAAGTGCTTAGTACAGTGCTTTTCATACAGTAAGCAGATAATAAATATTATCAAATGAATGAATGAATGATCTCTCGTTCTAGGATGCTGCTCTGCAGGAGCTGGACATGGAAATCACCAAGGTGGGAGGGTGGAAAGGAGAAGGAGACCAAAAGAAGGGCAGAGAAGAGAGGAAAAGATAAGAGGCACTGCTGCTCAGCTACCTCCTTCCTGTGCTCTTTCTCTCATAATTTTCTTTTGTCTAATTAAGTCATCAAAATATGATGTAAATTCTTCAAGGAAATTAAGACAGATTAAAATTCAAGAGAAGAATGATCAACTGAGTTGGCCCAAGGAGGAAGGGTAGACGAGGAGGAGGAGGAGTCAGCTGTAACAGCAACAGTGCAGGAAGAGGTGGAGAAAAGAAAAGAGGAAGAAGGGAAACGGGAAAGGAGAAGAAAGGCCACAGCGAAGAGCGAGGAACAAAGGTGGGGAAAAATATCATTATCTTAGTAATGATAATAATAATGGTGGTATTTGTTATGCACTTACTATGTTCTAAACACTGGAGTAGACACAAGGTAATAATAAGGGGAGGTCAGTGGGGATGTTAGGAAAGAACCTGAAGCTGGGCCAGGAGGCCAGTGGTTAGCTAGAGGAAGGACTCTGGGACCAGGCTGGGAGACCAGTGGCTAGTGAGAGGAAGAATTCTGGGCTAGGAGACCAGTGGCTACCAGGGGCCAGGCCTCTTCATCCCCAGACAAATGCATCTCATGAACGTGGAGTGGACTGGTGTCTCTTTTTCTAGATGGGAGGTAAATTCCTGTGACTGTCCCTCTGGGCTGACTTTCTGCTCAGGGATCTCTCGACTGAGCGGTGTTTCTGGCTGGCACAGCCCCGAGACTTCACTTTACAGCAAGAAGACCCTGGGCAAGGCTGTGATCCCCCACTGACCTGAGGCAGTGGGGAATGACAGAGGGCCTGTGCAGTGGAGCAAATAAAGTAGGAGAGAGGGAGGGGACAGAGAGCCAGGAGCAAAACCACAACACAGGGAGGCAGCAAAAGGGTTAAGTGGCTTCCCCAGGCCACAGCATCCACTGGCTTCAGGTCTGTTTGGGCCCAACTCCCTGCATCCATGTCCCAAGCCTGGGATGGCCACAGGTGTACCCGAGAGCCAGGTCCACTGACATAAGGTGGGGAGAAGCAGTGTGGCCTAAGGGAAAGAGGACAGGTCTGAGAGTCAGGAGACCAGGGCTCTAATTCCAGTTTTGCCACTTGCCTGCTGTGTGACCTTGGGGAAGTCACTTAACTTCTCTGGGCCTGTTTCCTCATCCGCAAAACGGGGATTCAATGCCTGTTCTTCCTCTTACTTAGACTCCAAACTCCATATGGGACAGAGAGTGTGTCTGACCTGAGTACAGTGTATCTACCCCAGCACTGGGTACAGTGTTTGGCAGAGACTATGTGCTACCACAGTTACTATCCTCATTACTAGATGCAGGGGTCTGGGCAGGCCATTCCAGCTCAGCAGACCAGGGAGGCAGGAAGGAGCCAGGGCCTTCTGGGCCCTGGAGCCATTAAACCATAGAAACAGGTGGCCAAGGAGGAAGTGGGAGTCCATTCTCAAGAGAGCTTAAAAGAGGGCTTGGCTCCCCGTCCCTGCTTGGCCCTGCCTGAAGACAGGAGAGAGAGAGAGAGGCTGACCTCTGGGGGCCTCTCTCTGGCTGGAGGAGCGGATGAATGTCTCAGTGGGTGGAGGGTAGTGGACGTGCCCTTTAGAGCGGTGAGCAAGGGCTGAGGATATCAGAGGGTCTGCCACGGGGGGCTTCCTCCAGCCTGTTGAGTCACCTCTGTCTTTGAAGCAGCCCTGGTTACTAAGATATGAATTGAAAGCCACCCGAGCCCTCCACACACACAGATCTGGCTGTGAGAAGGAGCCCTTCTAAAGGGCTGATACACAGGGAGCCCAGCAGTAACCTTTCGCTAATTAGCTGGGTTTTTTTCCCTGCCAGTTTATTTTGGTCCCGCTCGGAGTGCTTGAAATGCAGCTACTGTAATGTCACTGAGGTCCCAGGAAATAACAGGTTCCCCGGGAAAGCAGCGCTGCTTGTACCAGCAGCCGCAGGCCCGTGGGAGGCCTGACTGGGGCCCAGTCCTCGGTCTGGGGTACGGACTGCTTCGGGGGGGTGGGGGGGATGGGAAGCAGGGACCAGTGTTGTCCCCAAGGGCCTGGGTCTGGCAGAGGGATGGTAGTGGGGCCGGAGAAGAGGAGGACAAGCCACAGAGAGACAACATTTTGGCTAGGGTGATGGGTAAAGAACTGAGGTTGGGGATGATGGCAAGGGTGACAGATGTGCTCCCACCCTGCAAACCCCTCCATCAAATCCCTGGAGTCATAGCCTTCCCTGAAGTGCACCCAGATATAGAGAAAAAAACTGTTTTCTTTTCTGTCTGGTCTAGCTCCAAACCCAGGCCAAGGACTTAAGACATACCTATAATTTAATGTATTTATACAAATGTCTGTCTCCCCACTCTAGACTGTAAGCTCACTGTGGGGAGGGAACAAGTCTACCAGCTCCCATTTGCCTAGTGCAGTGCTCTGCACACAGTATGCACTCAGTAACTATGAATGATTATCATCACCACCCAGGACTGGGGATCTAGAGTCCACTCCTGAGGCCAAAGCGAGGGAGTGGGACCCACAGACTATGACTGTGTGCTGGGGCCATAAGCAGGTTAGCTCAGCAGATGGATTTTCATAGCTGCAAGTCTGCCATAAATGAGGAAGAAAAAAGGGGGTCGAACTCCTCCTCTCTGCCACGGGGCTGGAGCCTGAGCCTGAGGCCAGACCTCTCAGGGGCCTCAGCAAGCAGAAAGTCAGAGTGGCCTTAGCGAGCGGTAGTCAGAGTGGTCTCAGCAAGCTGGTGAGGTAACAGGTGAGGTAACTTCAGAGTACCACGGGAGGGGGCAACCACAAAGGACCTACCCAAGATGGCAGCAGGATGGTGGGGAATCAGCTAGTGGGGTCACGCTACCCAGGTCACTCCATTGAGAGGTGACCATGGCGGGGCAGGTGGTGCCAGCGACGTAGAGAAATACTATCCTGACAGATGCTGCTCATTATCATGGTGTTCTGTGGCAAACACATGCAAGGTTAAGTGATAGCATCATGCTGAACTTGGCGGGTGGCCCTTTTGGCTCCTGCTCAGGGCAGTGGAATGCCTAAAGACTATCCAGTTGCTAAATCTAGCAAATCAAAAGGTGGGTGTCCCACACTGGCTTCTCCAGCCTCCTCCTGTAGTGGAGAAGTGGGGCAGGAGCCATGGGGAGAAGAAGGAGAGGCAAAGAAGGAGGGTCAGAAGATGCTGGAGAGAAGGAAACAGAGTTTTCCTCTCAGGTCATGCTTTCTGCTCAAAGCTACTGTTTATATGGGTCCCTGGAGGCTCTGGGCTCAGATGAAGGAGTTGCTGTGACCCATTCCGAGTCAGACAGAAGGCCTCGTGCCTTAATGCAGAACTCCTAATGCCCCCCTGCAACACCCAACCTGTGTGACTTGGTGAAAGCAGTGCCTCAGGATCTTGTCAGAGAAACTCAGTCCCAATTAAAATAGAAGTTGCTGCTTTCTTTATTCCTGAGCAAAACCTACTCCAAAGTTGGCTGCACCTTGGGCGTGTTTGTTTCAGGGAAACAATGATGAAAAGCCACTGAGTCCCCTGGCTCTTTCCCAAGTCCCTCTACTGAGCTATTTAGGTGGTAAGTCCTACTGCTCCCCCCCGCCTTCCCCGCTTCCTAGGTGTTCTTACAATCTAGGGGATGACTCTAAGACTAGGAATACCGACTGACCCACTATGGGCTCTGGGGCACAGAGGGATAGGAGCCCGGACCCCCTACCCACCCTTCTGCTAATAGTCTACTCTTGAGGACAATGGAGCCTGGCAATAGTTAGGGCAAGTGGACTGGGCTCCTGGCCTCCTCTCCAACAGCCCAAGCCCTTCCTCCTTGGCAGCAACCCCAGCCTGTTCCAGAGGCCGCTCCTTCCCTGCGGGGCCAGGAGAGGTGCTGGTCATCTCCCTGGGCTGGCTGACTCATTCTCTGGTCATAGACAGGGCACAGGGGGCGGAATGTGGAGGAGAAACCAAGCCCTGGCAGGAGGCCGAAAAGAAGGCATGAAGGGATGATAAATAATAATAATAATAATTATGGTACTTTTTAACTGCTTATTATGTGCTAAGCACTGTTCTAAGCACTGAGGTGGATACATGTTAATCAGGTGTGTCAGGGGGCTCACACTCTTAATTCCCATTTTACAGATAAGGTAACTGAGGCCCAGAGAAGTTAAGGTGACTTGCCCGAAGTCACACAACAGATGTGGCAGAGTCGGGATTAGAATTAGTTCCTTCTGATTCCCAGGCCCGTGCTCTATCCAGTAAGCCACACTAAACTGTAAGCTCATTGTGGGCAGGGAAAGTCACTGTTCATTGTTGCATTGTACTTTCCCAAGCACTTAGTACAGTGTTCTGCACAAAGTGAGCGCTCAATGAATACAATTGAATGAATGAAACTGCTACCCTGATTCTAGGGAAAGCTCAGGGGGTTGGGGTGGGCAGGCTGGAGAGGGAGGCAGGTCAGGGGCTGGAGCTCTCTCAGACTCCATGAGGTCTCTGCCACTGTTGGCAGAACAAACTTTCACCTGCCTCACACTCCGTGGTATATTGGTTTCTGTAGATAAATGAGTGATAGTGGAATGCCCTGCTGGGCCCTCTGTTGCCAGAGAATTAATGAAATGTCTGGGGCCAACCTGCTGCCAGGGTGATGGCGGCTCATGCCACCAGTTCCTCTCCAGCCTCTCCTCCTCCCCTCTCCAATAGCTACTCTTGGGTCCACTTTCCTCTATCCTTCTGGGAGGCAGACAGACGCTGAGCCTAGGGTGCAGGAAGATGTTTAAAAATGATCTGGACTTCAATGCCAGACTGCCACTTCCTCCTCACTGCAGGTCTGGGCTCCCCCTTTGAAGGAAAGTATTGACCCACCTTACCATGCAAGAAATTTCAGGAGCCCCTAGCACCATTTTGTGATGAGAAGAGGGGGCCCACCCAGGGACCGCAGGCTCTGAGCTGATTAAGTCCCTAGGGGTGTGATGGTGAACTATCTAGATGATGGAGTGGCTTCTTCATAGAGCTAACCCCCACCCCGGCCCAGCCCCTCCAGACCTGTCTCGACAGGGATCACCGGAAATGTCTGGGACTTGAGAGCTCTCGAGGGTGGGTATGTAGCTGAAGGCAGCCAGGCTACTGCTGGGAGTGAACTTTTCAAGCGTGAGCTTCCTCCGATCCCCACCTCAGGCTCGGAGAGCAATGGGAAAGAAAAAGAACTCCTGGACTCAGAACATGGAGTGTCCTAAACAAATGTGGAGATGTCCGATGGCAGTGTCAGGAGAGGCCATTGGATGGATGGGATGAGGATCTGGGGACAGATCTCCCCCTGGATTGGCACCCGAGATGGTGAGAGGAAGAAGCATAGAGCAGCATGCACTGGGTGGCTCAGAATGGATGATGGTCTTCCCTCTCTTACCCTGCCTCAGGAACTAAACAACTGAGAAGAGGGAAGACCATCCTATAGCCCAGTCCCCAGTTCTCCCCCAGGGAGTTCCCTAAGCAGGGCTGGCCTGGAGGCTCTGGAGCAGACATACTGAGGCAGGTTAGGGGAGCAGTGGGAAGGAAAGAGTTTCCATCTCCCAGTGGGGAGGTGCAAGCAGCACTCCCAACATTGTATTCCCACCCGTTTCTCCATGTCTTAGGAACATATGCAATTAGACTGTGAGCCCATCATTGGGCAGGGATTGACTCTATCTGTTGCCAAATTGTACATTCCAAGCGCTTAGTACAGTACTCTGCACATAGTAAGTGCTCAATAAATAGTACTGAATGAATGAATATGCCTCCCAATCGTCTTCCAGGCTCTCCCCAATTTCTCTATCTTTTGTATCCACTTCCTTCATCTGCTCTCCTTCTCCAATTGCTCTCGGGCTCCTCCCAAGCCCAATTTCTAACTGTACCTCCCTCCTGACTCCCCCAACTTCAACCTCTTCTGCCTGCCAAGCCAAGAACTCCCTCTCCAGCCGGGTCCTCTAGAATACAGCTCACCCCCTGCTCAAACTCTCCTCAAATCCTACCTCCTCAAACTAGCCTCCCCCAATTAACTCCAAACAGCACTTCTAGCACTAAAGCATTTACTAATACTCTCCCTCAGCATTTGTGTTTGTCCATATAATCAATTATACCATTATTTATTCTGATCACTCCATTTATAAATATTTTCATATGTCTCTCCCAGAGTGTAAGGTCCTCGTGAGCAGGAATGTGTCATTGGTTTGTTTTGTACAATCCCAGGTGCTCAATAAATACCACTGCCACTACTCCCCCTCATTTATGCCCTATAGAGATACCAATTTTTCATCTTGAGACTAGAGTGGAAAAGGGGAGAGAGATTAGAGACTCTGCTCTGAGCCCAGTACTGTATGATCCCTTCCTTAAAGACCCCATTATCCAATACCTGGCCCTGGGATTAGGCTATTGGGCTCTTGGCCCTCTCCCCCATCATTTCACCACCCATCCCCCTACCCCAAGTGAGTGCGCCCCCACTTCACCTCTTACCAAAGGCCCAGGGGCTCTGATCAAGAGGCTTCATAGTTGAAACATTGCAGCCCATCAGATGGGCCCCACCCCAAGCTAAGCATGGAAATGGCCTCCACCCAACTGGGTGGGTGGGATGACTTGCTGCTCCTAAACAACTCACGACTGAAAAGGGAGTGACTGCTGAACTGAGCCTGACATCAACTCTACGGACACACATAACCGTGCTCAAGAGCAGCCAGAGCAGAACCAGTGACTTTAGGCAAACGGTAAGTCATATTTTTCCTTTTTTAAAAAAAAGCCTGCCAGGGAAAATCAGTACTGGGGGCAATTAGAGACTTGATTAGCAATCACCCTACTCCAGTGGAATGGAATGGGTGGGTGGATGCCTGCCCCCCGGAGCAGGGCTGACTCAACCATCATCCCCAGGACTCTCAGACCAGTCAGTCCTGCTATGGGACTACTGAGCATCTACAAGTGTTAAGTACAGTGGAGAGGAGAGATGGGCAGCAGTGAGGTTGAGGGTGCAAAGTTGGAGGGCAAATCTCACACCTGGTGCCAATTCAACTCATATAGTACATTCCCCTCATTGCTGAAGCCACACGCCATTGCTCTGACCCCCAGCACATGGCTGACCATCTGTACTTAGTGCCTTTGAGGCTCAGCACTGTCTCCTGTACTGACAATGAGCTTGAAGAAGACCAAAGGCATGAACCATCCTGCACCGATCCTACTTAGGCAACCAAGAGCTTTCACTGGCAACACAAGACTGAAAATGAGCCTCAAGGTTTACTGAGTAGGACAGCATGTTATTCAGAAATACCCTGTTCTGAGCAAACATTCAACTAGATCAGGAAGATAGGCATATATTTTAGGAGAATGGCAAAGTATGAAGTCAATGTGGCAGTTCGGTGAAGGGATTGACCAATTTTCTTCATAGTTGTGAGGCTTGGGCCTGCCTTAGATATCTCAACCAGATGCCCTAACCTGCTTTCTTGAAAATGGCAAGCAAGATATCCATCAGCAGGACCTAGGAGGCAGTCAGTCTAAAAGCAATGTTACTGCAACACAACTCAGATTGTAAAGTCCTTGAGGAATACTGCTGTACTCTACCACCGTGTCAGAACAGTGCCTAGTATTCGGTAGCTGTTGAGTACTGATTGATAAGGCAAATGTGGAGGATGGATGAAAGCAGGATCCTCAAGCAGCTACTGAATAGCAGCTTGTCCTTTCCTGCCTAACTTCGCTAATCTCCCACTACAACTTAGCCCTCACACTTCACTCCTCCTCCACCAACTTACTCGCTATACCTCCATCTTGTCTTATCTCACCACTCACCCCTTGCCCATGTCCTCCCTCGGGCTGGAATTCCCTTCTTCTCCATATAGACCAGACTACCAATCTCCCCACCTTCAAAGTCTTTTTATTAAAATCACATCACCTCCAAGAGGCCTTCCCTGATTAACTCTTCATTTTCCCAACTATCCTCCTTCCCTTCTGCATTACCTATGGACTTGGGTCTGTACCCCCTAAACACTTTGATTCTCTCCCCATCCCAACTCCACATCACCCTTAAGCATTGTGATACTCATCCCATCCCACAGCACTTATGTACATATCCTTTATTTTACTGTCAGTCTCCCCCACTAGACTGTATGCTTCTTGATGGCAGAAATTTTTTCTACCAACTCTATTGTATTGTGCTCTCCCAAGCGCTTAGTCCAGGTATGCAGTAAGCACTCAATAAAAACCACTGGTAAAATGCTTGGGCCTTTAGGTTAAAGAATGAATACAGTCTCCATCCTGAAGAAACTCTCAGTCCACTAGATCTGGGGTCTTTATACTTTGGGCTCCTTTCATGGTCAGGGAAGGGGTTCTGTGTATGCCTGAGAAAAAGAGCCAGCATTCTATGTCCAGGCTGCCCCTGATAGGGGATCCTCTTGGAGATAAATGGAGTCCAGCAGTTGCCCAGAACCCCTTGGGTAAGCAAAGCCACCAAGTCCAGCCTCAAGAGCTGACCCCATCTATCCCCCTTGGGAAGAGAGAGCATGTAAATTAGGGTCACCCCCTGGATTTTTCTTTCCTTTTTTCTGACAAATCCCCCAAGGGAACCGAAAGGGGCTCTGCCAGGCTTTCAAGCAAAGAAGATAGGAGGGGTATTTCTGACCGGCAGTCCTCTCCTCTCCCCAAACCAGGCCACAGACCAGATGCACCCACGAGCCTCTCCACCCTCAGGCTGGAGCCTCTCCCTTCCAAAAATTTCCAGTTGACTTTCTGATTAGTCTACTTGCTAATATTTTCATGTCGCTTCCCCTGCTGTCGCGTGAACTCCAAGTAGGCAGAGAACACTTTTCTTATACCTGTTGCACTTTCCAAAGTGCTTAGTAGAGCACCTTGCATCCACAAGGGGCTCAAATTCCACTGCTGCTTACTACTACTGCTAGACCCCGCTTGGATTCTTCTGTGCCACTGCTTGCTATCTGACTCCAGGACATCTGTCCTGCCTCTGCCTGGGAATAGCCACTGCTACTTGGCCTTCTTCTCCCCCACCTCCCCATCAAGAAACCCCTCTAGATAAGAGCAGCTTGTACCTGGGATTTCAGGCCTCCTGGCAATTTGGGGCATCAGAGAGGTGAAGCTGGCTGGACTGGTTCTTGCTGAACCTCAGGGTGTGGGGTAACCATCATCGGTGACTGGTGGGTGCAGGGAACTAATGTACGTGGTCCCTGGGTGTTAGTCTGTAAGACCAGAGCTCCAACTGCAGAGAGGAAGAGAGAAAAACAAAGACATATGAGGGGCGGAAGAGAGAAATAATGAAAACAATGGTTCAGCTATCAAAGAGTGAGCGTGCGCAGATATCAAAACATCCCATCAGATATAATGATAAAGACATAAGACATGAAAGAATTAAACAGATGGGACATATATCCAAAACAAAATCAAGTAACAGACATGTTGAATCAATAGAAAAGTGAATCAGCCATCCGAGAGATGGGAAGGAGAGAAAAAAATACTGGGGAACTCCTCATCTTCCCACCCAAACCCTGTCCTCTCCGTGACTTTTGCATCACTATATACAGCACCACCAACCTCATTGTCTCACAAGCCCATAACCTCGGCATTATCCTCAATTTATCTCTCATTAACCCACATATTCAATCTGTCACCAGATCCTGTTGGTTCAACCTTCACATCACTAAAATCCAACCTTTCCTCTCTATCCAAACTGCTACCATGTTGAACCAAGCACTCAGCATATCCTACCTTGACTACTGCATCAGCCTCCTTGCTGACTTCGCTGCCTCTTGTCTCTCACCACTCCAATACAT
The DNA here is from genome assembly GCF_004115215.2 of Ornithorhynchus anatinus. NCBI lineage: Eukaryota > Metazoa > Chordata > Mammalia > Monotremata > Ornithorhynchidae > Ornithorhynchus > Ornithorhynchus anatinus. The sequence goes on from NC_041729.1 coordinate 40,838,888, forward strand.
ACTTCACTCTGCTGCCGAGATTGTTTTCTTCAAAACCATGCAGTCCATGTATCCCCACTCCTCAAGAACCTCTAATGGTTGCCAATCAATCTCCTCATCAAACAGAAACTCTTTACCATAGGTTTTAAAGCACTAAATCACCTTATCCACTGCTACCTTACCTCTCTGATTTCTTACTACAACCCAGACCACACATTTCACTCCTCTAATTCCAACCTACTCACTGACTCCTTTATCCCACTGCTGACCATATCCATATCTTGCCTCTGGTCTGGAATAATAATAATAATTATGGTATTAAGTGCTTACTATGTTCCAGGCACTGTACTAAGTGCTGGAGTGGATACAAACAAATCGGGTTGGACAAAGTCCCTGTCCTAGTCAGGATCACAGTCTCAATCCCCATTTTACAGATGAGGAAACTGAGGTACCAAGAAGGGAAATGACTTGCCCAAGGTCACATAGCATACCAGTGGTGGAGCCAGGTTTAGAACCCATGACCTTCTGACTCCCAAGGCCATGCTCTATCCACTACACCATATTGCTTCTCATGCTGAAACTCCCACTCCCACAGATATGTATCATATCTGATACATAATCACTCTCCTCACCTTCAAAGCTTTATTGAAAGGTACATCTCCAAGGGGTCTTCCCCAACTAAGCCCTCATTTCCTCTTCTCCCACATCCTTCTGCATCACCCTTGCACTTGGATTTGTACCTTTTATTCATGCCACAGCACTTATATACATATCCATAATTTATATTAAATTATTATATTAATTACAGAAGCAGCTTTGCTTAGTGGATAGAGCATGGGTCTGGGAGTCAGAAGGACCCAGGTTCTAGTCCCGACTCTGCCTCTTGTCTGCTGTGTGACTTGAGCAAGTCACTTTGCTTATCTGTGCCTCACTTACTTCATCGGCAAAATGATATTAAGACTATGAGCCCCATGTGGGATGTGGGCTGTACCCAATGTGAATACCTTATATCTACCCCAGCACTTAGAATAATGCCAGGCACGTAGTAAGCACTTAACAAAAACCATAAAAAAGTCTGTCTCCCCCTCTAAACTGTAAGCTCCTTGTGGACAGGGAATGTGTCTACCAACTTGGTTATTTTGTAGTCTCCCAAGTGTTTAGAACAGTAATATGCACACAGTAAATGCTCAATAAATATGATTGATTGGTTGACTGGAGATAGGTAGGATGACTGATTTTGAAGGGAAGAGAGTCAGGAACAAGGGACAGTAGCTAGACCAGGACAGATGCAAAGAGGTGGGCTGTAGGAGCAGATTATGTGCTCCTCATTAGTATAGTGGTGAGTATCCTTGCTTGTCATGCAGGAGATCGGGGTTCCATTCTCTGACAGGGAGAAAATTAATTTTTAGAGAAGCAGCTTGGTTTAGTGGGAAGAGCACAGGTTTGGGAGTCAGAGGTTGTGGGTTCTAATCCCAGCTCTGCCATTTATCAGATGTGACTTTGGGCAAGTCACTTCACTTCTCTGTTCCTCAGTTACCTCATCTGTAAAATGGGGATTAAGACTGTGAGCCCTACATGGGACAACCTGATTACCTTGTATCTACCCCAGGGTTTAGAACAGTGCTTGGCACATAGGAAGCATTTAACAAATACCATCATCATTATTATTATTATTATTGTAGGGGCTCTGAGAAATGATCAGGCAGCGTTATTGGCTGGGTGGGGAGATTGGAACTCGGGCTGAGTCTCTATTTCCAATGCCTGATGCAGGCTTAAGACAGAGAGATTGTAGTGTGAGGGATGGAAGAGTCCTTAAGACTGGAAGCTCCTTGAGGGCAGGGGTCATGTCTACTAACTACAGTATTTTCCCAAAGGCTTAGTACAGTGCTCTATGCAGAGTAAGCATTCAATATTACTGATTAAGAGGTCATCTCAACAATTCTCCTGCTTCTAAGTAGATTACTACAAAACCCTTCTGGATACAATAGGATCCTTTTTTTAAAAAGAATTCCAATAAAAGAGGATCTAAAACTTCCCTCATCACCCAGTTCAGTACGGCCTAGGTGTGTACTTTCTTTTTCTCTTCCTTCCTTCCCTCCTTTCTCTCTCACTCCCCTTCTCCCTCTCCCTCCGCCAGGCACACCTCTCCAGGCTCTCCTGAGCCAAGTTGGAAACTTAAAATGAAAAAGCATCAGAGACCTGAATAGAATTGTGGCAAGCATTAAGGAGATGGGATAGATAGTCGACAATGTAGGTTTCAGACAGGCATCAGACACTTTAGATATCTTCACGAAAGCAAGTACACGGCTAACCAGGGGGCAGATATGAGCAGTGTGAAAGACAAGCAGATGTGCTTCTGGCTCACTTAGAAATCTTAACCCCCAACTGAGGAAAGGAATGGCCAGATGAAAGTGCTTAGTACAGTGTCCTGCACCCAGTAAGTACTCAATAAATATCCCTGATTAGTCAGGAAAGCAGAAAGCTGGAGTTGACCACTGGCAATCAGGAGATTAAAGGACAGAGGAGTTCCAACTGGAGAGAAGTGGCCCGATGAGAAAAACAGACTTGTGTGCTGGATCACACAACACCTAGGATCCAGCTGAACTAGGGAGCAGAAAGGACAGCTGGGTATTCTCCATGACCGGTAAGAGATCTCAGTGTCCTTCTAAAGCCGGGCAGATCCAGCGCTGAAGTGCAGCTTACCATCCGGATGGCAGACTAAGCACTAGAAACCAATATCCCCTCCGCCATCCCAGGGGCTGTGAGATCACTTCGGGAGATTTGGGATATAGCAAGACGGGGTCTGGAAAAATGCAGTACAGCGTTTGTGCAGCCACTGGACAACCGTGTCCTGGCCAGAATGATCAACTACAGCCTATGAGGCTGAAGCATGTGCACCATCAAAGGGAGGAAGACTCAAAACTGCCATCCGGCCTCAAAGCCTGGGGGCAGAGCAGCAGCCCAGGGACGGGCACCACATTGCCGAGGAGGCACGTCAGATGTGCTAACTGGCAGCATCGGGAGAGGAAGGCACTTGGCGTTTACTAGTGTATCATTGTTTTAAGGGAACAGAAGGAGCCTTTGATTTATTCGAGGGATGGATGTGCATTTGGGGAAAGCAGACATTTGTACTAATGACTGTCGCCTCAGCGGGACTCAGGAAAATCTCTTCAATCTCCCTGTGACTTATCACTTGGCAAAACAAATACATGACAGATTCAGGCAAATACGCCAACCAGGCAAAGTCCCTCTCCAAGGCAGCTCCCAGTGCAGACAGTCAGAGGTGCAAGCAGCCCAACTTGGGCCCTAAAGCCAGACAATGCCTTGGCACTGGGCTCTGGAGAAGACTGGGCCCTGGCCCTTTAAGGGGGAAGGGAAAAGCTTTCTCCTGGCATCTGGATTTTCCCTATAAGGAAATGAGTTCAGGTGGGCCAGAGGAACTTTGTGTAGGCCAGCCTCCGCCCAGACCACCTGTCAACCTGGCTGCAGCTTAGTGGAAGCAGGACTAGGGAGGCAGAGTCAGAAACCTGAGTGGGAAGGGGAGAAGAGGGGAATGATAGATCCCTGCTCAGTGGGTTGCACTTTTACATGGTCTTCCTGAGCTCAGCAGAACCCCAGGGCCCAAACACCTGGGTCTGGCCCTCCTCCACGTCAAACCAGATATGAGACCTGCAGAGTCCAGAATGACCTCATGGCTTGGTGATGCAACCACATGGGAGGAAGTGTGGCCTAGTAGAAAGGGGAAGGGCCTGCGAGTCCGGTTTTCCTCCCAGTTCTGCTGTTGTCCTGCTTGCTGGGTAACATGGGGTAAATTTCTTAATCTCTCCATGCTTCAATTTACTCATCTGTAAAATGGAGAAAAATACTATAATTACCTACATAATTGCCCCACACCGATTTATGATGAGAAAATAAAACATTATTTTTGTACCACAAAAACATAGGCGCTGATAACGGCATGTGTCGGAGAGGAAGAGGGGTAGGAACAGAGTGAGATAAGGCAGCACAGACAGGATTGTGCAGAGGGAAGGGACTTCCTTTGTTTAAAGCACAGCAGTAAGAGTCAGAGAAGATGGGACAGGGGTTATCAAAATTTATTAAGTACCTCCTATAGGCAACAACTGGGAGAACCAATAGAAGTAAGAGATACAGTTCCAAGGGTCCTGTCAGCTTTCTCCCCTCCTTTTCTTCTTTTTTCTCCTGCTTCCCTTACTGCCTGACTTAATTCTTATATAACTCCACCCCTGTTTGATGCTGAAAAAAGTAGGAGCAATTATGCAATATGATGACTATTCTCTAGACCTCTTAGATTGGGATCCCTGTGTGGGACAGCACCTAGATCTGGTCTGATGATCTGGTATCTATCCCATCACTCTGCACAGTGTTTGGTACAGAGAACATGCATAACAAAGAGAAGCCCTGTGGCTTAGTGGAAAGAGCACAGGTTGGGGAGTCAGAGGATGTGGGTTCCAATCTTGGCTCCACCACTTGTCTGCTGTGAGACCTTGGGCAAGCCACTCAACTTCTCTGAGCCTCAGTTACCTCATCTGTAAAATGGGGATTAAGACTGTGAGCCTCACGTGGGACAACCTGATTACCTTGGATTTGCCCTAAGGCTTAGAACAGTGCTTGGCACATAGAAAGTGCTTAACCATTATTATTATAGGCACCACACAACTGTAGCTATCCCAGTGGGCTACTGTGCCTGGTCATCTGTGGATATCTCCCACTCCACAGCCTCTCCCCTGCCAAAAACAACTCCAAAGGCAGGGTGAATAGGGCAGAGTTGACTGTCCATGTCAGGGGGCTGACCAGGGGAACATTATTGGCTCAGCCTGGCTTGGGCAGGGTGTGAGGGGATTGGATGGAAAGGCTGTCATGCTGAACAAATTCCCCTGCCCTGTCCCAAGCCAAATCTACCCAGGGTAGATTAATCAATTAATCAATCGTATTTATTGAGCACTTATTGAGCAGAGCACTGTAATTGGTGTTTGGGAGGGCATACTATAAGAGACTTGGTAGACACATTCTATGCCCACAACGAGCTTACTGTCTAGAGGGGGAGAATTTCATATCCCCAGTCACAGTTGAACTTCCACCCTCCCCGAGGATGGCTTAGGACCTTGCCCTTGCTTCAGCGAAGAGCAGAGTGGGAGAGACTGCCATCAGCTGCCTCCCACTGCTTCTGTTACCACCAAAGACTACAGCTTCATAAAAGATGCTAGGCAGCACACCTTCATTCCCTCTCCTGATCCAGCCTGGCTGGAGCCAGTTCAAGTGTCTTCAAAGAAGAGTGCACAGTTTGGGGAGTGTGTTTGTGTAGCATTTATTGAGTGCCTCCTTTGTGTAGAAGCCAACTGTGGTTCAGGGGAAAGAATCCTACTCTGTGAATCAGGACTCCTGGGTTCTAGTCCAGATTATGCCTGTTGCTGCCTAGCATGGATGAGGACCACATATGCACTTCTCTTTTGATGATATTTGATATTTGCCAGAAACTGTAGTAAGCTTTAGGGTAATTATAATGTTGGTATTTGTTAAGCACTTACTATGTGCAGAGCACTGTTCTAAGCGCTGGGGGAGATACAGGGTAATCAGGTTGTCCCATGTGAGGATCACAGTCTTAATCCCCATTTTACAGATGAGGTAACTGAGGCACAGAGAAGTTAAATGACTTGCCCACAGTCACACAGCTGACAAGTGGCAGAGCTGGGATTCAAACCCACGACCTCTGACTCCCAAGCCCGGGCTCTTTCCACTGAGCCACGCTGTCAGGTTGGACACAGGCCCTGTCCTGTATGGGGCTCACACAGTCTTAATCCTCACTTTACAGATGAGGTAACTGAGATAACTGAGGGACAGAGAAGATGAAATGGCTTGCCCAATGTCACACAGCAGACAAATGATGGGATTAGAACCTAGACCCTTCTGGCTCTCAGGCCCGTGCTCTATCTACTAGGCAACACTGCTTCTCAATGTGCTGCTCCCACCTCCTGCCTTCTCACTTGCTGCAATCTGTGCTGCAGTGAGACCACAGATGACAGGACTGGACCCTACAAGTGATGGTGCCAGGCAAGCCTCTAGGACCACCAATTCATGTGGGCAGCTTTGCCATCCTGAAATCTCAGGTCTAAGGCTCATCTGTGGCTTCCGTTGCGAGGCTCCACCATCACTGTGTGCCGAGCTCTGTACTGGTTGTTTGGGAACGTATTAAACAGAAGAAAATCCACCGGAAGTCACACTATAGTCTTCCCTAGGTCCTGCAAAGAGGGTGAGCCCTGCCCTGGCCCAGACCCCCAGAGGGGAGAGAGCTGTTGACTCCATCTCTAAAAAACATTCAGACAGGGAATTGGTTATAACCTCTTGACAGCCAGTCTGTTTCTACAAAATCCCTTCTCCAAGCTGCAAGGAATAGGGAGTAGGGAGCAGGGAAGGATGGAAGAGGCAATGGGGGACAGTGTCCATATGAACTTTCTCTTGTCCGGAGATGATGGGAGACTCCTGGACCCCAGGTGGGGAACTTAGCTATCACTGGAGCTGGGAGGCCTGAAAATGTCTAAGGAGCAAGGTAACATATTGCTACTTAGAAGGCACTGCTGGGAAGCTGGAGATGATGTAAAACATTTGTATTTCTTTGCCCTTGTGCTGCCTGGAGTCCCTCTCCATTCTAGCAGTAGCAGGGCTGAATGCTAAATGTCACCTCTGAATGAGATCCGACATATACCCTCCTCCGCTCGTTCACTCGATTTAGTCTCTGATGGAGTTTCCTACCCACAGGCTGGCAAACCCACCCCATATGCCCGACCACACTGTGCACAGAGAATTGACCCTGACTGGCCACATAATAATAATATTAACAATAATAATAATAATGGCTGTGGTATTTGTTAAGTTCTAACTATGTGCCAGGCACTGTTCTAAGCACTGGGGTAGATACATGTTAATCAGGTTGGACACAGTCCCTGACCCACATAGGGCTCACACCCTTAATTCCCATTTTACAGATGAAGCAACTGAGGCACAGAGAATTGAAATGTCTTGCCCAAGGTCACAGAGCAGACTAGTGGCAGAGCCGGGATTAAAATCCAGGTCCCTCTGACTCCCAGGCTCTATCCCCTAGATCACCCTGCTTGGAGGGGATAGATGGGGCTTGCTGTGTTCTGAGTCAATTCTCCTCCTCCTTAGCTTGCCAATTTCTCACTATTTGGGAGTCACTTACTGAGTGTGGAGTTTTGTCTACGGCTTTAAGTGCCCTGCCCTTAAGGAACTTACAGTACAATAGGGAAGCAAGACCCTTCACATCCGTGGCAATGTGTGACTACGGGTCCAGGGATAACAAGAATGAGTTTCCAAAAAGGGGAAGGATAGCTGGGGAAAGCCTCCTGAAGGAGGTGGGCTTCCAAACACAAAAGGCAGGAAATAATTATCTTGTTCTACTTGGAATCGTTCATATTTTCTTCAGAATACTGAGTCCGATTTTAGTCACTGCCCTTGAAAAAGGATGTAAAGAAATCAGAGAGAGTCCAGAAGAACAAAAAGTGATTAAAAGGATAAAATAATGCAGGCTCAGAGGAACTGGGGTTACTTAGTGTGAAGAAGAGAAGAGGAAGAGAGGTGAAGGATGCAGACCAGCTGGGTCTTCTACCTACTGAGGGATGACAGAGAGGAAGCGGGCTTAAAATAAAGCCAGGTCAGACAAGAGGAAAATGCACTCAGTTCTCTCAGATGGCAAGTTTTCATTACTATCATTATTATTATTGTATTTGATAAGCACTTACTTTGTATCAAGCACAGTTCTAAACACTGGGGTAGATACAAATTAGATACAAGTTGTTCTGGCTAGAACATTGTCAGAAATTAGGGAATGCTCCTCTGACCTCATTAACTGTTTGGTTGCAACATGCTGGAGTTTCAGAAGACACAGCTTGTGCATATGCATGTAACATCTGACATCACGACTACCTCAGCGGAAGTCTAAATGGGAGGTTTTGCAACAGTGCAACCCTTGCAATTTAGGTTATTTTTTTAAAAAATATTTGTTAAGCACTTACTATGTGCCAGGGACTGTACTATGTGCTGGGGTAGAAACAAGCTAATCAGGCTGGATACATCCACTGTCCCACATGGAGCTCATAGCCTTAAACCCCATTTTATAGATGAGGTAATGGAGGCACAGAGAAGATAAGTGATTTGTCTAAGGTCACACAGCAGACAAGTGGTAGGGCCAGGATTAGAACTGGATCTAGCCTACTGGGTTGAGGCCAGACTGAGACGGGGGAGTTTGGGAAGACTGGAGGCTTTTGGACCTTTGAGGGGTAGAGTGTTGGGGTGCTGAAGGGAAGTAACCAGTGCCTGCTGCACTAGAGAGATACCCTCAGGGCCACTTTCCCTCAGCAAGGCCTCTGCTTAGAACTTTCTGTGTGTGCAAGAACAAGAGGGCCAGCGGAAGTTTCCCCAAATCGACCACAACATCCAGTTGGGAAAGCAGCAGGACCCACAGAGAAAGGAGAGCCCTCACCTTGCCAGCTGATCTTGGAGTAGGCAAAGGCCTTCACCTTCCAGCAGAGCTCAGAGTGGGCATGTCCAGCTGTGGAAGGTGGGACTGGAAGTCACTTTCTCTGGGAAAGCAAAACTCAGGAGCCTCATTGCTCCTCTTTACCACCATTTCCCAGAGAGGAACCAGTATGGGCGAGAATTGAGGTGAACAACAGAAACATGTGAACCTGCCTACGTGTGCACGCACATGTGTGTGGGGAACTAGACCTAGTGAGCAGCATGTAATTGCCTAAAATTGTTACTTAGCGGCGGATGTAAATAACCAAAAAATGCGTAGGGAATGGGGAAATTGTTAATAAATTACAGCTAATTACTTGACGATTAATTAAAATAATGGGTTGGATTTAAATATGCTAATAACACAGAACCTGCTGTAGAAAAGGTAATTTAAATAAAAATAGGAAGAAGTTGAATAGTGCCCTGAGCCTCTCAAGTGGGAGATGTGAGCAGTGGGCGGGGAGGTAGGAGTCAGAACTCAGAATGTAGCTTCCAGGAAGGCAGTGGGTGGTTGGTGGGTGGTTGCAGGTTGGGGGTCCCTGCCTGCAGTTTCCGGAGGCTAGGGATAAGATGTTCAGGAGCGGTTGCCTGAAGGCCAGAGAGGGCATTCTTGCAACAGTGTCCTGCCTCGGGTTGGTTCCCAGGGTCCCCAATGGCTGGGATACCTCAGCACTGCACAGGCAGGGCCAGACTCTCTTTCGGATGGGATACAAAGCAGAGACAAATGGAAAGCCAGAAGTGGTGGGGTCTCAAGGGACTCTCTGGGTCCTCAGGATAGCTGGAAAAGAAAGCAGGAAAGGCCAACAGAAAATTGGCAATAGAGGGAGGATAATGAGAAGAACCAGCCTAGAGAACGCCTGCGGAGCGAGGGAAGATGAGAAGAAAATGACAGACAGGACAGTGTTGACAAACTCCCTGATGCTCCAATTCTAGGACTCTGCTGGGTGAGGAGATGAGCTGTAGGCAGCTGATCTATGTCTTTCCAATTAGTATAAGAGCTGATCTCTAATTTCCATCCAGGCGGGGATCCTCCAGCTCCCAAATGGGGGGAAAGGGGGAGGTAGGAGAAGGGGAAGAGGAGCTGCCCCTAGCAGCATGGCCTAGTGTGAAGCAATGTGATCTGGTGGAAAGAATACAAGTTTGGGAATCAGAGGACCTGGTTTCTAATTCCAGCTCTGCCACTAGCCTCCTATGTGACCTTGGGCAAGTCGTTTAACTTCTCAGTGCCTCAGAAGTCTCATGTGGAAAATGGGGATTTAGATTGTGAGCCCCATGTGGGACAGGGTCCGTGTCCAACCTGATTACCTTCGTATCTACCCCAGGTTTTAGAACTGTGCCTGACACATAGTAAGTGCTTAACAAATACCATCATCATCATTCCTCAACAGCACTACCACCAGGTCCAAATAACCATCTTTGCTAAGGGCTCTCAGTTTGGAATTCAAGGAGTCCTAAGGTCTTTCAGAGGGATCGTTCTCATGAGGGCGACAGGGGAAATGGCCTTTACAGCTCCTCCAGCCAGACTCATCCCAGGTCTGAGCACACCTGAGCATTCCTAACACCAGGGCAGAAAATACTTGAAATAGTGGCTTTTTGGACTATAAACTTTCTGAAGTCCAACCCCCACGCCCCCACCCCAAATCTCTTCCCTCTTCTGTCCCTCAGGTTCACAGGTGAAAAGGTATCATCTAAGTCTCTGGAATTCCATTTGTCTCCCAATCCAAGAAGTCTCAAATCCATCTACTTCCAGGCCCCAGTGAAGGTACAGCCATTTGGCTTGCTATTCCTTACCTTAAAATGTTGAAACGATCACATTCTGCAGGGCACTGTATGATACATACACATCACCTAGGCCCTGCCCTCGAGGAACTTTCATTCAAATATGACACAATGTCCCAGCAAAACATAGAGTTGAATGCCATTTTTCCCCAAAGCCGTCTGTGGTTGTCAGTCTATTTTCTCTGCTGTCAATAAGTCATATTTGTTGAGCCCTTACTGTGTGCAGAGCACTGTCTTAAGCACTTGGAAGAGTACAATACAACAGAATTTAGCAGACATATTCCCTGCTCATAATGAACTTAGAGTTGTCTACATTCTCCTCTCCTGCTGACAGTATCTGCTCGGGCCTGAAGCCAAACCTCCATCTTCATCCTCCTTCAGGCACCTGGGCCAGCCAGGTGAGCTTAATACAGGACAAGTGGCTTCTGCTGTTTCCGAAGAGAGTAAACTGAAGTCCCTGTTTCTCTGGAAACCCCCATGATTGCAGAAAAGGCTTAGCCTCCACCTAGATTGGATTCATGGATTTACCTAGATCCGACAGATGGCCACACACAAATACTGCACATGCATCTTGGCCATTTTAAAGTATATTTTCTTTTTCTGAGGGTTTGAGACCACCTGGATTGGTCCATTTCCAATGAGTCCCAAAGGGCAGTGATTGTGGACTTTGGGAAAGGAGAGCCGTCAGCCTCTGCCTCCTGGTCAGGGAAGGCTTCCTGCAATGGGGTCACCAGTGACCTCCAGATCTAGGTTAGCCACCTGCCGCCTGCATTGGTCCATCCTACCGGCCCTCCGTGGCCCGCAGTGGAGCCACGAGGCACAGTGGGATGACTGGGGAGCACCATGCTGATGGGCTGAGCTCAGGCTGGCCACCATCCACCTGGTTGCTCCTCTGGGAAATCCAAACTCCTCCCCTGACCCGCCCTTACTGATAGGGGTGGGATTTCCCAATCACCTCTGGAACTCCTTTTGAGTTCTACTGGTTCTCCAGGGGCAAGGAGGAAGTGTGGCCCAGTGGAAAAAGCATGGAGCTGGAAGACAGGAGATACAGACTCTAATCCCAACTCTGTCATTGGCCTGCTGGGTGACCTGGAGTAAGTGTTTTACCCCTCGAGTCTGCCTCGTTGTGGGCAGAGAACAAGTCTGTTTATTGTTATCCTCTCCCAACCACTTAGTACAGTGTTCTGCACATAGTAAGTGCTCAATAAATATGACTGACTGACCTCTGTGCCTTAGTTTCCTCTTCTGTGGATAAGACACTTTCTCTCCCTTCTTCTTAGGCTAAGAGTGCTTGGTGGGACAGGAACCATTTCTGTCCTGATCATTTTGTATCTTCCCTAGTGCTTCTCATCTTCCTTCTCAAAAACTCTCCTTTCCCTGACTTTTCCACTGCTGTTGACACCACCACCAACCTTCCTATCTCACAATCTTGGCATTAGCCTTGACTCATCTCTCTCTCCTTTAAGCTGCACATTCAGTCAGTCACTAAATTTGTTTGCTTCTATCTAAACAATATCTCCAGAATTCACTCCTTCCTCTCCACACAAACTCCACACTCATTCAAGCACTTGTCATATTCCCACCTGAATTACTGCATTAGCCTCCTCGCTGAACTCCCTGATCCAGTCTCTCCCCTCTCTAGTCCATATTTCCATATTTCACTGTCCTTCTAGACATTTTTCTAGAAAAAAAAAATCATTCTGTGTACATCTCCCCACTCCTAAAAACCTCCAGTGGTTATCAATCCATCTAATATTAAGCAGGAACGCAGGAACGCTTTGCCAGATTCAAGCCATTCAATCATCTCTCTCCCTCCTACCTATTCTTGCTCCCTTCCCTCTACATCCCAGCACTCACACTTCATTCCTCTAATATCAACCTACTCACTGAAGCTCACTCTCACCTCACCTGACGTCAACCCTTTGCTCATGCCTTCCTTCCTTCCTGGAACTCCCACTACTGTCATATCTGATAGACTATCATTCTCCCCATCTTCCCATCTTCAAAGCCCTACTAAAATCAGATTGCTTCCAGGAAGCCTTCCCTAAGTTCTCATCCTCCTATTTTCCCTCCCTTCTACCTGCCCCAAGCACTTAGTCCCACTCCTAAGCACTTAAGTACTCAGACTACTCCTACAGCACTTATATACTGTAATCTTATATTCAATTGCTTCTCCTGCTATACTACAAGCTCCTTGAGGGCAGAGATAATAATAATGATGGTATTTGTTAAGCGCTTACTATGTGCAAAGCACTGTTCTAAGTGCTGGGGGACTACAACGTGATCAGGTTGTCCCACGTGGGGCTCACAGTCTTAATCCCCATTTTACAGATGAGGTTACTGAGGCCCAGAGAAGTTAAGTGACTTGCCCAAAGTCACACAGCTGACAAGTGGTGGAGCCGGGATTTGAACCCATGACCGCTGACTCCCAAGCCCGGGCTCTTTCCACTGAGCCACGTTGCTTCTCGTGAGAGAGGGATGGTAGAGATGGTGTCTACCAACTATATTGTATTCTCTCAAGTGCTTAGAACAGTGTTCTGCACAAAGTAAGCACTCAGTAAATACTACTGATTGCTCACTAGGCATGTAGTAAAGGCTTAATAGATTCCAAAGCTAATTAACTCCCATAACCTAGCTCTGGGTAACATCTTTTATTCATGGTATTTGTTAAGCATTTACTATGTACCAGGCACTGTACTAAGCACTGGGGTAGATACAAGGTAACCAGGTTGGACACAATCCATGATCTATATGGGGCTCACAGACTTAACCCCCATTTTACAGATGAGGTAACTGAGGCACAGAGAAGTTAAATGACTTGCCCAAGGTCATGCAGCAGACACATGTCAAAGCCGGAATTAGAACCCAGATCCTTCTGACTCCCAGGCCTGGGCTCTATTTACTAGGTCATGCTGCTTCTCTACCTGGGACCATAAGACAGCCCAGCAAAATAAACAAAACCAATCCAGAAATAACACTTGTGGCTTCTCCAGAGGACCTGATTGTGGTGATTCCTGAGTGGCGGGACAAACAACTTCCTTTGGGATCTGAGGCTTTCAGAACTGGAGCAGGGGCTTGGCTTAGTTGACCATACAGGCCTCGGTGAGATTTCAGCTAGAGTCTCATGGCTAAAATCTTCCCCAGCCTCACCAGAACCTTGACCTAGTGGTTTTCCCTCCAATCAAGCTGGCTGGGATTCCCTTAATCTCCCACAAGGGTCTCCCAGGGTTGGGGGCAGGGGAAGAGAAGAGATCTGCAAGAAGAAAGCAAAGGACCCCCTCAAAAAGGGCAGATCATTGGGGGGTTTGGGGGGCCAACTCTTGTCCTTCCCCAGTCCTGACTCTATTGGTGAAACCCCAGGACTCCTAGCTGATGAACCCTGAATAGAAAACCAACCATATAAGAGGGACTGGCAATGGGGCTCACACACAAGTGAGTTTGGTTGGATGGATGGATGGAGGAACTTCTTGTCTGTGAGCAGTTGTGGTAGAAATGGGATTTATCCATAATGGGATTCCATTTTGGCTTTTGCAATGAAATCACAAACCGTTGCAAAGAAGAGAGCCGCCAAGACAGCTAAATGCTAAGCTGCCAGAGAACAAAGACAGATCTGCAAGGAGCTCTGCAGCAATATTACAACAGCCTTGTTGGAACAGGTAACTCCATCCACAATCTCCAGTGTAAGCAAAGAATGGGCATTTCTCCACGATACTGTCTACTGGGCAGTTATCAAGACATGGGCAACAGCCAAGCCAACATGCCAGAATCGGTTCAATGTAAATGACTCAGAGATAAAAAGTCTCCTTGCAGCAAACCAGTTACTGTACCATCAATGCCTGTGCAACCTCATATGACTCAAATCAAAGGGAGGCTTCAGAATCCTGAGTGGCTGCATGTAGATCAGGTTAAGGACACTGAATAATTTGTGGAGGTGAAGGTGGGGAGGGAGGGCAAAACTGAAGGGATTTAGAGTTTTTGCACACCATCTTGAAACCAACCTTTCTCCCTGTGGGTAGAGATGCTCCATGGCTCCTGTACATGGTATCAGAGCCTCTCAAACACAAGGAGAGAATCCTGGAAAAATGGCAACAATTTTCAATGTTCTCCTCAAAACGTCTTCATATATGACAAACCACCAGTCTCCCCCCAGAGGTCTTCCCTGACTATGCTCTCATTTCCCCTATCTGACCTCCCTTCTACACTACCTACGCACTGTATCTCTTAAACACTTGATATTCACCCCAACTCCATGGCACTTATGTATGCATCCTTCTACCTGTCATTTCCCCTAGCTAAAACTTACTTTAATGTCTATCTACCCCTGGATATTCCTCGCGGTCAGGAATAACGCCTACAACCTTGTTGTATTGTACTTTAAGTACTGAGCACAGTGTTCGGCCCAGAATAAGTTCTTAAACTATACCACTAATTGATTGATTAATACACAGAATAAGCTCTCAATCTATTCCATTGTTTGATTGATGCCTTCTACTGAAGATGAAGCCCTTCAAACCACAGAAAACTCCTCAACAGGCAAAGATATGGCTCCTGGCCCAACTACTCAGAGTCGCCCCAGCATTATACTAAGCCCTTACTTAGTACAGTGGTCTGAGCACAGTAAGCACTCAATAAATATTATTGTCTTATCGATTGACTGGCTGGCTGACCGGGATGGCAGGGGTTGCTGGCAGCCCAGTTAGAAATTTATTTTTACTTTCGGCACTTGATAAAGCAAGTATGTGTCGTAGCCCCAGTTCCATGAAATGTGCTCTACGTAGCTACTCTGGTACAAACAAGAGGCCCCCTCGATCTAGAAGCTGGGATACACTTCCGTTCCTGTGAAACCCTTCCCAACTTACAGACTTGGAGCATCATCCATAGTCCTAGAGATAATCATTTCAGAATTGCTGTCTGCACATGACTGTACCTTAGACATATATACTCTAGAAGACATGTAAACAATTGTAAAAGCTTCAACCATTTGTTCCTAATTGTCAATAATGATAAAGAAAGCCAACGTGATGTATCTGCCTGCAAGAGGGAAGCCATTCACACCACCCAAAGTCTACGTCGACAACACAGAGCCAATCACAGAATTCTGTTACCGAGGCGGCATGCTAACGATGCATCAGTGATGGACAAGGAAATAGAAGATCAAATCAAGAAGGCCAGTAATAATAATAATAATAATAATAATGTTGGCATTTGTTAAGTGCTTACTATGAGCAGAGCACTGTTCTAAGCACTGGGGTATACAGGGTAAACAGGTTGTCCCACATGAGGCTCACAGTCTTCATCCCCATTTTACAGATGAGGTAACTGAGGCACAGAGAAGTGACTTGCCCAAAGTCACACAGCTGACAAGCGGCAGAGCCAGCATTCGAACCCATGACCTCTGACTCCCAAGCCCGGGCTCTTTCCACTGAGCCACGCAGTACCTCTTTGGGAGGTTATCAAATAGAGGGAGACAGCAGCATGATATCAAATTCCAGACCAAACTAAAAGTCTTCAGAGCCAAACTACTGTCCAACTTTCCCTATGGCTGGGAGTCCAGTCAGTCAGTCAGTCAATGCATTTATTGAGCATTTACTCTACTAAGCACTTGGGAAACAGAGTTGGTGGACAAAATGTCCTTTTCTGCCACACATGCATACACAGGCAGATTTCTCTGACAGAGGCCTCTTCTAGCACAAAAGACAGATATGAGAGAGAGAGAGAGAGTGTGTGTGTGTGTGTGTGCGCGCGCGTACACAAAAGCTAGGGAATGACAAAAGAAGTATAAGGCAAGGTCACTGCTCTCAAGGAATTCAGTCTGTGGGGAAATAAACATTCAGAAGGAAATGTAAGCATGCACTTATAGATGTGTACAGAATGCTGGGGAGGCTGTAGTGGTGGTAATAGTATTTGTTAAGTGCTTATTGCGTGGGGCGCACCATACTAAATGCTAGGAGCAAGGACACACATGGGAATTAGCCATGGTCCCTGACCCTCGAGGGGGTACATGGGGTTCCTTGGACAGGAGGGAATTAATTGAGGAAAGTTTCATGGAAGAGGTGGGAAAAGTCGGGACTTGAGGGAGGGGAAGGGTGTGTTTTGGCAAAGTGGAGCTGCTAAATCATTCCAGGAAGGGGAAGGGTATGGTGTAGGCAAAACCAAAACAAAACAAAACCCAAGGACAGGGCAGGCACTGAGCTTCGCTTGGGAGGGACAAGGTGGGTAGAGTCAGTTACAGGCAGGTGGTGCCAGTTGGGGCAGGGCCTTGAGCTCAATAGTTTAGAGGATATGTCAGTTACAGGAGGTGATTGGGGAATTTCTGAGGCATTCATGAAAGAGTTGAGGTGATGTAAGTCAACAGCAGTTTCAGGAAAGTCAATCACTAGTATTTATTGAGTGCTCACTGTGCTCCAGAGCACTGTACTAAGTGCTTGGGAGAGTACAGTATAACAGTTGGTAGACTTGTTCCCTGGCCCCACTGTGCTACCTCATCCAGGAAGGATAGAAGAGGGGAGAACCTGGAACAAGGCAAAGGCATGGGAAAGAAATGAGAAATTTAGTTTTGGCCATGGTCACTTTTAAGAGGTCAGTCAGTCATCCCAGTGGAGATATCCCAAAGGCAGAAGGAAATGCAAAATCGAGAGAGGCTCGAGAGGCAGAGAAGTCAAAGCTGTGGGGGCAGTGGTACTCTGTGTAAAAGTGAGGAGAAAGGAAGAGAGGCAAAAGATCTAGAACTGAGCCTGAGGGACACCCACAGTTAGAGGAGGAGGGATCAATCAATCATATTTATTGAGCACTTACTGTGTGCAGAGCACTGAACTAAGTACTTGGGAGAGCACAATTTAACAGAGTTGGTAAAAGCATTTCCTGCCCACAACGAGCTCACAGTCTAGAGGGATGAGCCAGCAAAGGGGATTTACTTATTCATTCCATCGTATTTATAGAGTGCTTACTGTGTGCATTTCACTGTACTAAGTGCTTGGGAGAGTAGGACCCAACAATTAATGTATTCCCTGCCCCCAATGAGCTTACAGCCTGAGTGGGGAGAAAGACATTAATATAAATAAATTACAGACCTGTACATAAGTGCTGAGAGGAGGGAGGAAGAAAAGGAGCAAGTCAGGGTGATGCAGAAGGCAGTGGGAGAAGAGGAAAGCAGGGGGCTTAGTTGGGGAAGGCCTCTTGGAGGAGATGTGCCTTCAATAATGCTCTGAAGTGGGGGAGAGTAATTTTCTGTTGGATTTGAGAAGGGAGAGTGTTCCAGGCCAGAGACAGGACATGGGCAAGGGGTTGGCAGCTAGATGGTTGAGATTGAGGCACAGTGAGAATGTTAGCATTAGAGGAGCAAAGTGTGTGGACTGGGTTGTAATAGGAGAGCCGCGAGGTGAGGTAGGAGGGGGCAAGGTAATTGAGTACTTTAAAGCCAATGGCAAGGAGCTTTTGTTCAGTGGGGAGGTGGATGGAGTTTTTTGAGGAGTAGGGTGATGTCCTGATGGGGAAGAAGGAACCGGAGAGGAAGGAACCAGACAGGTTTGCCTTGGAAATTCCTTTAAAGAAAGCTTCAAGGCAGTGATCAACGATACCCAAGTTTCCGAAGAGGTTAGGAAATAGTACAAAGAAGCTATTGGATTTAGTTTCAGAGAGGCTAGTCAGGTGGATCTTAGTGAGATCAGCCTCCATGGAGGGAGTCAGTGAAATTCAGATTGGAGGCGGTCAAGGAGGAAACTTCTTGATCAAACACCATTAATATTTGTATTTGTTAAGCACTTACTCCGTACCAAGTATGGAACTAAAAGCTGGGATAGATACAAGATAATAAGGCCATATACAGCCCCTACCTCACATGGGACTCATAGTCTATGAGGGGAAGAAGAACAGGGATTTAATCTACATTTTACAGATGAGGAAACTGAGGCACCAAAGTTAAGCAAGGAGGTGGTGGAGCCAGGATTAGAACCCAGGACCAAGATATCAAAAGAAATTATGGATTCTGCACTCTCGGAAATCAAAGAAGAGGATAGACAGTCATTTTCACATGTTGACTATCCCCCTGGAGACAGAGGACTGGACCTTATGGACACTGGTTCATTCATTCATTCAATCATATTTATTGCGCATATACTGTGTGCAGAGCACTGTTTTAATAATAATAAATGTGATATCTGTTAAGCGCTTACTACGTGGCAGGCACTGTACTAAACGCTGAGGTGGAAACAAGGCAGTGGGGTTGGACACAGTCCCTGTCCCATGTAGGGCTCACAGTCTCAATCCCCATTTTACAGATGAGGTAACTGAGGCACAGAAAAGTGACTTGCCCAAAGTCTCACAGCAGCCAAGTGGCTAGGATTTAGGAGAGTACAATATAACAATAAACAGACACATTCCCTGCTAGAGGACGAGCTTCTTTTATAGCCTTAGGATTTTAAGCTTCAAAGCCTTCCCTTTCTAATAGACCCACATTCATTCAATAGTATTTACAGAGCACCTACTGGAAACAGAGCCCTACAAATTCTCCCCTTCAGTTATTTCTCTGCAGCAAAATAAAGCTGCACACCTCACCAGTTGCTAAGGGTAAATCGCAGAGAGACCCACTGAAGTCTTGGATGGGAGATACCCTATTCTCTTAACCGAGTGCTTCAGAGTTATAAACAATGGCAGGGGTAGGGGAGAAATGGAACTGCTGACTCCATTAAGCATGATGCCAGCATCGATGGAGGCTCAGTTTCCACTCAACCCCACCATTGCCTAAAGACTGGAGGGAGGGAGGGAGGAGGAGAGGGGGAAGCCCGAGGCCTGGTCCTGAAGGAAATTCCCAGTGCAGACACCCACCTCAATCAGGTCAAGCATTTCATTTTTTTAGCACTGAGGCAATAAATCCTGCCTTCCCTCTCAGGTTGGCAGAGGAATTACAGTGAGTAATCTCACTCTGTCATCCGTCCTCTGATGCGGGCTGGGGCGGAGCTGGCAAGGCATCACTTTCTCCTTTCTGGACGGAAACTCATCAAATTGCAAAGAGCACAAGGGGGGAAGGGGAAGGGAAATGAAAGAATGAAAGAAACCAAACTTGACATTTGCATTTCAAACACTTATATCAGCAAAACAAATAACAGTAATTATACCATTTGCATATTTTGTTTAAATGATTGTTTGGTGAGGTGGGGAGAGTGAGTGTATGCTTGTGTGTCAGGGGAAAGCGCTGATGCCAGCAATCTGGCTAAGCGGAACAGCTGTTTCTCTTCTCTCCAGGTTTTATGTTGTTTCCCCAAACGGTGCGGATTTAACAGGAGAAATGAAAACATAGCGACAGCAATAGCAGGGTCTTGGCTTCCAAAGGCAGGCACCAGTTGCTCCTGGAGGCAGGGAGCAGAGCTCTGAGCCTCTTCAATCAAACCCTTGTGGTCCCACCAGGACGTTGTACCTAACTTTTTGATCTGCTCTGTTTTTATTCCCCCAGAGTGTGGATGCTTCTGTCATTCCCTCAACATGGTGTCCCCAACTTCCAGGAAGGGCATCCCAGGCCTGAAGGGCTCCTCCTCTGGGGAGAAGGTTCGGCTGACTCAACTCAGCCCCTGACCCTGCTGGGGCATTGGTCCGGTTCACCAGCTGCATGCCCCACTCCAAACCTCAGGGTTTGGCTCGTGGCAGCAGAAAGGAACAGTGTAAATCAAGGCCATTCTGGAAATGACTGGGAAAACCCTCCCTCCCTTTAGAAAAATGAATTTCCCAGAGAAGGGGCAAAGGGAACAGAGGAGCTATACAGGAATTTCTGATCATCAGAATAGTATTTGGGGATTCTGAGATGCTCCTCTCCTTGGACCTCCTTGGCTTGGTTTCACTATTCAATTCAGCTCTCGAGTCCCCTTTCATTCAGTCATATTTATTGAGCACTTACCCTGTGCTGAGCACTGTACTAAGCACTTGGGAGAGTACAAAACAACAATAAATAGACACATTTCTTGCCCACATTGAGCTTACAGTCTAGAATGGGGGAATGATAACTGTGGTATTTGTTAATTGCTTATGGTGTGCCAGGCACTGTACTTAGCACTAGGGTGGATACAAACAAATCATGTTGGAAACAGTCCCTGTCCCACATAGGAAGTGCTTAACAAATGCCATAATTATTATTATAATTATTATTAAATTAATCAGGTTGAACACAATCCCTGTTCCACATGGGACTCAAGTTTTAATCCCCATTTTACAGATGAGGTAATTGAGGCACAGAGAAGTGAAGTGACTTGCCCCCTCCTACCCCCCCGCCCCCCAAAGCATCAGGAGAGGGCACTCTGACCACAGCCAAGACAGACTCTATTTGACTAATCACAAGGTAGTGCATCATTGGGAGACACACACCAACAATTCACAGGTTTTTGCAACACCTGCCCTTTGGTCAAGAACATTGCATTTAAGAGCTCATTCCAGCTTACATAGGCAGGTTGTGTGTGTGTGTTTCTCTCTCTCTCCCTCCCTCCCTCCCACCTTCTCTTGAGTGATATTCTTATTCCTTTTTGTTATTAAGAGAAGAGAACCCTTCCCTCTGATTCCATGCAGGCATCTCAACATTCCATCTAAGAGACACAACCAAGGTATGACAACAGGGATATGGACAAGGAGAGGTGAGCAGAGGGTGAGGGGGATGGTTTGTCAGACTGAAGGGGTTGGGATGGGGGCTGAAAGATGTTTTTGTGGTGCCTGGGGGGGGACCCAGGAGCAAGTCCCAGCCCCAGCAAGCCCCACTCTTGCCCTGGGAGTGGTGGTCTCTCCTGCTCTCCCTGCATATTTGGGGGACATGGAGAGCAGATCCTGACATGAACAGCCTTACTCATACCTCCTAGGTCCATATCCCCCTGTTTCACCTCTGACCTCTTTAGTCACTGCTTTTAGTGTGATCCCAGTTGGTTGGGGAGGGTTGATACATAGAGCAAGAAGGCATATGCTCATAGTTGGTGGGGAGGGAGCGTTTCGGGGCCCTTGGTTGGTTGTGGGAGCAGGACCATGGGAATGTTCAGAGCTGACAAAGTTTGAGGACCACTGCCACGGGGAGAAAACGGAAAGACCCAGAACTCTTTCCTGTTCCTGCTCTTCTTCGCTCTGTCTCCTTCAGGATGTTTCTCACAACCCCTGCCTGCCCACCCGGAGCCCCTCCGACTGAGCGGCTGCCTCCCTGTGGCTGGAC
This sequence comes from Ornithorhynchus anatinus, assembly GCF_004115215.2. Classification (NCBI taxonomy): domain Eukaryota; kingdom Metazoa; phylum Chordata; class Mammalia; order Monotremata; family Ornithorhynchidae; genus Ornithorhynchus; species Ornithorhynchus anatinus. The sequence continues at coordinate 40,860,369 of NC_041729.1, forward strand.
AGCAAACAAAATTACACAAAATTTGCTTTTTCCTCCCAGCCGGGAGCAGCTGAGAGAGCGAGAGAGAGAGAGAAAGAGGCCTTGGTGAGAGGCCCTAAAAATGACACTCAGGTGCCGTCCCTGGGAATAAAAGCCACTTCAACTGGTCCTCAAGTACTGGCAGGATGAGATGAGATTTGATTTCTTGGAGTTATATTTGATTCCTTACCCCAGAAGAGCCATTCAGCTGGTCGCTCCTGGACACCATGGGACCCATACCAATGGAGAGGGGAGCAGCTGGCGAACAGCATTTGGCAATGGCAACTTTGGTGGGAGCTGGCTCTTTCCCCCGTGAGGACCAGGGGTCGGGAAGTTGGGGAAGTCCAAGGGTGGGACAGGACCCAAAATCCCAGGAAATGGAGTGGAATTCTGCCCACTTCTGTGCTCTTTCTGGAACAGATATGGAGTGACTGCACTGCCCATCTTCTGGGAGACTGCATCCCCAATGCCTTGGGCTTCTCCATGCAGTGCCAATCAATGAGTGGTATTAACTGAGCTCTCACTGTACACAGAGCGCTGTACTAAGTGCTTGGGAGAGTACAACAATAAAGTAAGTAGATCTGACCCCTGGTCTCAGAGGTAATGGGGTTGTCCCTGATCCACGCCAAGAATCCTGGGAATGCATTCTACGAGCTCAGTAGGGAGGATGTCAAGGATGTCACCAGGAGTGGTGCTGGGGCAGAGGAAGGTCACGGCTGGAAAGTGATCACCAGGAGCTAGGCCCTAGCCCGTGCTGTCTGGAAACCGCTCCGTGCTCCGCGGGGCTCAGTATTTGCCCAGTTTGGGCAAGCTGCCAGGTCACCCACCAACCTCTCCTCCCTCTCTCCTGCCTACTCGGGAAAGTGCTGCCACGGCCTGACTCCGAGATAACAAATGACTAAGACCGTCTGGGTTCCAGCAGACAGAGCTAATTGCCTCTTGTTACTACCTGAGCTCTGAATGCAGAGTCCCCTGCCAGGAGGAGGAGGAGCAGCAGCAGCAGCAGCAGGCTCTCAGCAAATGGGGCTATTGTCAATGGGCATGATGAGTGGTGCTTTGCTGGCCAGGTCCTGAGAAGGGCCATGGCTCCACTTGAGGGTCCCTGTGGTGACAGCCACCTGTTTCTATCCACTTGAGCTCTGGAGCTGGAACCCACTCATCTCCCAGGGACTCACTTCATGTGCTTTTTTCCACATGGCAGGGGGGCCCAGCTTGTTACCGAGCTCAGGGTCCGGCCAGACCAACGGATGTGCTAAACCGGATCAGACCTTGGTCTGACAGGGTCTGGCCAGGCTGGAGCCCGTGGTCGGATTACTTCTCCAAAGAACTCAGGGATATTACATTCTGTGAAACAACAGGATACAAGTCTTGGGGAAGCAGCATGGAGTAGTAGATAGAGCCCGTGCCTGGGAGTCAGAAGGTCACAAATTCTAAACTGGACTCCACCACTTGTCTGCTGTGTGGCCTTAGGCAAGTCACTTCACTTCTCTGTGTCTCAGTTACCTCATCTATAAAAGGGGGATGGAGCCCACTTGGGACAGGGACTGTGTCCAACTTCATTTGCTTGTATCCACCCCAGCTCTTAGTAAAGGGCCAGGCACACACAAAGCGCTTAACAAATACCCCAAGTATTATTATTCATTCATTCATTCAATAGTATTTATTGAGCGCTTACTATGTGCAGAGCACTGTACTAAGTGCTTGGAATGAACAAGATGGCAACAGATAGAGACAGTCCCTGCTGTTTGACGGGCTTACAGTCTAATCGGATTATGTTACCTCATGTAAAGCAAAATAGTCACCCTTCTGCCATTGAGATTATTAGCATTCTCTCTGCCTTTTAAAAAAGAAAGCAATTTTATTACACTTCCATCTTAAAACATGTAGAATATAGTTTTAATTCAAATTAGCCTGCTTCTTACCTTAGAATAGCTGCTTTTTCCATTCCAGATCGTATTTCAAAGATTACATTGATAGATTTTTTTCATGCACATCATTATGTATTCCTTTGCGGGAGAGTCCCTTCTTCCTATCCTTAGCCCTGGGTTATGGGCTGCAACCCATTAACCCCTTGGGTTAACTGATCCAGGCCAAATGTGGAGGAAACATTTAGGGTCTGCTCTTTTTTTCAATAGACCCTGTTATGCACTTACTATGTGCCAGGAGCTGTACTAACTGCTGGAGTAGAGAAGCAACATGGCTTAGTGAGAAGCAGCATGGCCTAGTGGCAAGAGCATGGACTTGGGAGTCAGAGAATGGGGGTTCTAATCCCAGCTCCACCACTTATCTGCTGTGTGACCTTGGGCAAGTGACTTAACTTCTCTGTGCCTCAGTTACCTCATCTGTAAAATGGGGTAAATGGGGTAAAACGGGGTAAAAGGGAATGTGTAAAGGGAAAGTGTCCCCATGTGGGACAGGGACTGTATCCAACCTGGTTATCTTGATCTACTCCAGCACTTAGAACAGTGCTTGGCACATAGTAAGTGCTTAATACCATAATTATTATTAATCAGGTTAGACACAGACCCTGTTCCACTTGGGACTCAGTCTTAATCTCCATTTAACAGATGAGGTAACTGAGGCACAGAGACGTGAAGTGACTTGCCCAAGGTCACACAGTAGACGAATAGTGGAGTCTGGATTAGAACCCAAAACCTTCTGACTCTCAGACCTGTGCTCTATCCACTAGACCACAGGGTTTCTGTCTTGAGACACTGGGCTCCTAAAGGGAGTACTGGTCACTGAGTAGACATGCTTGGCCTCACTCATTCATGCTTCTTCTCTGGGTGGGGTATTAGGAGACAGAGGAGGTCATTCATTCATTCATTCATTCATTCAATAGTATTTATTGAGCGCTTACTATGTGCAGAGCACTGTACTAAGCGCTTGGGATGAACAAGTCGGCAACAGATAGAGACAGTCCCTGCCGTTTGATGGGCTTACAGTCTAATCGGGGGAGAAGGTCCCTCAGCAGACAGTAGACTTTAAATACAGTTGAAGGTGAGGAAGAAGAGGAGGAGAAGGAGAAAGAGGCAAGTCAGCTCTGCCTTCCATCCCCCAAAGCTTTTCCCTCCTCAATGCTTCCTCCTCTGTGGAAGTGTCCCCTACCACCCAGCCACTGCTTCTGGCTGCCAATATGCCCCCTGACTGACTTGGAGGTGGGACTTGAAGGAAGCGAGCCAAGGCAGGATTTAAAGAAGTGGAACAGTGCCAGGACTGCGTGTCTATTCACACCTGGCTGGATCCAGGTCAGGCAGTTAATGGGTTTCTCGATCTCAGTGGGAACCCGTCAGAGCACACCCGGCTTGGCTCCTGGAGAGCTGGGCAAGAGACCGGAGCCGTGTCCAGGGAGTGGGGAGAGGGGTGTGGCCACAGGCCTCCCTCCCCCTCCCCCCGCCAGCTGGACCCCGCACCACGGATGGGAAAACTTTAAGAGTATGGACGAGGAGACTGAAGGAGCCTAATCAAAAGCCTTTTAAGCAGGACCTCCAGACTAGCAGCAGCACTAAATGCCAATGGGGTGGATTCTGGATGGAGCAAGCAGGAGCACAGGAGGATGCTGACAGTGAGATGGGGAGCTGAGGAGACATTCCTGCCATGGACTCTGGAAGACAGAGGGAGAAAGAGCTGGGTCTCACAGTCTTGCAGGGCTGAATGGGGCTAATGACCCGACACAGTTCTCCTCGGGAAGGCGGGGGAAGTGCAGGGGGTTCCCATTGAACAAAGGAGTAGTCTGGGCTCTTAGACCATATGAGTAAAAAGACCTCAGAGACAGAGAATATCTTCCCTGGAGGCTCCCATCCTTAACTCCCACTGGACCCCTTATCCAAAAGATTCTCCTCATACCCCCATGATTTGGGTGGGAGGATTGCAGGGTTGGGGGGCTGCTTGGGTAAAAGCTCTGGAGGCAGGGGGGTGGACTGAATTGCCCAAGATAGCTGACTCTCCAACAACATGGCCCAGGGATGCTCAGAGGGTATAACCCCTCCTCCCTCTCCCCTGAGTCCCCTGTGCCCTCCCTCTTCCCCCACTGACACCCTTCTCCCACCCCTAATAATAATTATTATATTATTTGTTAAGTGCTAGGTGACAGGTACTGTATTAAGATCTGGGGTGGATACAAGCAAATTGGGCCCGATGTGGGCCTCAGTCTCAATCCCCATTTTATAGATGAGGTAGCTGAGGTACAGAAAAGTGAAATGACTTGCCCAAGGTCACACAGCAAGACAAGTGGAGGAACCAGGATTAGAACCCATGACCTTCTGACTCCCAGGCCCGTGTCGTCTGCCTAAGCCATGCTGCTTCTATGCCCCGCCCCCCCCCCCCCCCAGGCTGGAGGAGACTTTAATCGGGTGGGCTGAGGCTTGGCTTCAGAAGAGATTAGAGGTTAGTTCAGTGTCCTGGCTGTCAAAGAGCCCTGGAGCCCTCCTGATACCACATAAACTAGTCTTGGCCCAAGAGAGTAGGAAGATCTTCCCAAACCCCAAAGCAATCCTTACTTCTCTGCCCAGGGAAGCCTCATCCAGAGCCTGCCAACTAGTATGTGTGGGGCTGACGTGGACTTCGAGAAGAACATCTGAGGAATAATTCAGCAGCTCAGGCTTTGCTCAACTTCCCTGCTGAATAATGGAAGATCTTTGACTTGGGGTTTTAATTGGCACAAAATGATACTCAGAAGGCGCAGTTTGGCTGGAGCCTGAACTTTCTCCACTACTTCCTCCCTCTTCCTCTTCAGCCTCCACCTCCACCCCTCCCCCAGTCCCCAACCTGTGTTGGGGGTGTCAGTGGGAAATAACAGGGGGTGGGCTGAGTTCTCACACTGCAGATGTTCATCTTGGGGACAGCAGGACCCAAGATGGGCAGAGTTTCCTGCCTTAGGCCAGCAGTGTGAAGCCAGATTTACCCTGGGCCAATACCTCACTTCTGGCCCCTGGAGTCATTTGCGTGGCACCATTACCTACTCAGCAATAGTGGTGAATGCTACCCAAATAATACCATCCGATTGGATGAATCCACTGCATGTGGTTTCAGGAAGGGAGAAATAAGGAAGTATAATTCCCTTGGTATGACCCATCGTGACTCCTCAAAAATCTCCAATGGTTGCCCATTCCTCTCCAAGTCAAGCAGGCACTCCTGCTTGTCCGTTAGCTTTAAGGCATTCAGTCAAGAAGCAGCATGGCCTAGTGGATAGAGCATTGGCCTGGAAGTCAGAAGGACCTGGGTCTAATCCCTGCTCCACCACTTGTCTGATCTGTGACCTTGGTCACATCACTTCACTGAGCCTCAGTCCCCTCAACTGTAAAATGAGGATTAAGACTGTGAGCCCCAGGTGGGACACGGACTGTGTCCAACTGAATTAACTTGTATCTACCCCACTGTTTAGTATAGTGCTTGGCACAGAGTAAGTGCTTAACAAATACCATAAAAAACAGTTCTCTCCCTCCTACTCATCCTTCTTCCTCTCCCACTCCACCCAAGCTTCCACCCTTTACTACTTTCAAGTCACAACCTACTCATCGTGCCCTAGTCTTGTCTCTCACTGCTGTCCTCTTGCTCATGCCCTCCTCACTGCCTGGAACATCCTCCCTTGTCACATTCAACAGACCACACTGCTCTCCCCATCTTCAGAGGCCTTCTGAAACCATATCTCCCTCAGGAGGCCTTCCCCGATTAATCTCTTATCTCTCCACCTTTTTTATGGTATTTGTTAGGTGCTTACTATGTTCCAGGTATTGTACTAAATGCTAGGGTTGATTCAGCCTAGTCAGATTGGACACAATCTTAATCCCCATTTTACAGATGAGGTAACTGAGGCCCAGAGAAGTAAAGTGACATGCCAAGGTCACACAGTAGGCAAGGGACAGAGCCAGGATCAGAACCCAGATCCTTCTGATTCCCAGGTCCATGCTCTATGCACTGGGCTATGCTGCTTCCCACCCCCTGACTGGCCCTTGGCATATCCCAGTGGTTAGAACAGTGCTTGGCACATAGTAAGCGCTTAACAAATACCTACATTATTATATCCACTTTACCTACGCACTCAGGTTCTCATCCCTTTACCCAGTAGCACTTAAATACATAGCTTTATGCAACAGGGGGATCTGGCCAGGCAGGGAGCGAGGGTTGAACTGGCAGAGAGGAATCAGGGGCCAGGAGACCTTGGCAATGACTTGGCACAGAACCACATCACCCTTATGGAGATCATTTCCCACCTGAGGCAAGAACCATCCAGGAGCCAATTCATGGTTCACTTGTGTGTGCTTTCTTTTTCTTTCTCTCTCTTTCTCTCTCACACATACGCATGCACGCGCACACACACACGCACACCCTCCTTCCCCCTCCCCCCCCAATGGTGCTTTTTATCCACATGTACACTTATTCACACAGCCCCAGGTTCTATTTGGTGGGAGGAGAAGGCCTTGCTAACCAACTGCCTTAGCTCCCATGACTCCCAGTGGCCCCAGGATCCGACCCCCCAGCTGGACCAGAAGCAAAGCTGACCAAACCAGAAGTGGGCCTATGCTGATCTCCAGGAGGTTTTTATCAGGCAGAGATCCCTGGGGCTGCTGCGAGTTGTGGTTCTGTCAGTCCAGGGGACAACGACCACCATTCCAGTCACCATGCCACAGCCCTTGCCCCCAGTCAGAAATTCCCCAAAATCACAAAGCAAGGTGAACAGGGAACTGTGTCAACAAGGAGGGGTTGTCTGACCCAGCTGGCTACACTAGGTGTCAACTCTCCTCACGCCTTCAGAGCTGGGTGGGACCACCAGGGTTGGAGGTGGGGACTCCAGTTGAGAGAGGCAATGGGCCTGGGGGGCTGCAGAAGAACACATCATGGGTTGACAAAGCCCGAGGCTGCTGATTTAGAGACCAACACACATGGCGTGCATCTCTAGTCCAAGTGGGGAATGGTCATCTTTGAATCCAATCCAGGCCCCAAAGCCCAAGTGGCTCCATCGGCAGGGGCAGGGGGCAGTGGGATTGCTGAGCTGTAGGCAGAGTGATTACAAACCCAGTGCTTTTCAGAGAGCTGCAGGCTCCCGGCCCTGCCAGAGCTTGATCTTGCCCATTTTCTCCTTGGCCCTTATATGTACTTCTATCTGCCCAGCTGACAGCTCACTGTCTCAAAATGTGTCGTCCTCAGCTTTTCTATTAAATGCCTCTGATGGAACGTTTTTCTCCAGACCCAGGCTGGCCCTGGGCAAGCAAAGAAAGTGAGATGCCTCTGCCAATTTCTGGAAGTTGGAATTGCTGGGGTCACTCCGAAAGTCCCTTCTAGCATGGCTAAGAGGGAGAGGACCCAAGTTCTTAGGGAGGGCAGGGAAGGTGGAGGACTTTGTGTACGTGTGGGGTGGGGGTGAAAGGGGAGAGTGGGAGTACCCTAAGCATGTCTGAGGTTGGACTACCCAGAATTTCCTTGTATTTGGGTCTAGCTACATGAATCTGGGAGAGTATGCAAAGCTACACCTGATGTTGGTAGCCACATGCAAAGTTATAATGAGTTGCTCAGGCCTGGCCAGCTGGATATGGAGTTTGTGTTGCAGTGTGTGCTTGTGTGTGTGCTTGTATGTGTGTTTGTGGATATGTTCATCTAGGCAGAGGCCTGTGTGTCTTGTGGATGTGCAAAGTGGGTGCATCTGTGTGTGGGTGTCTTTGTGTACACTATGGGCCTGTGTGTATAATTGTTGCTCCATCTATCCCCTACATCACGAGCCAAGAGAATGAGAATAAGACTGAGAATCAGCTGTCAGGGGGAAGGCAGCATGCCCGGAATACAAGAGAGAGGTGTGTTTGTGCACTCCTCAGGGCAGGAGGCAAAATTCTTACCGAAAAGACCATTCCATTATGAGTAAAGTTTGGAAGGGGCAGTTGAGCACAAGTCCCTGAACCCCAGGAGAGGTCAGTGATCCAGAAATAGAATCCTGAGTGGGGGATCCCTATGCTCAAAGGGCAATTCTACAGGCAGCTCTCCTGCTTAAAAGCCAAAATTCCTCAGCACGCAGAGGGAGTAGTGAGGATGGGGCTGAGGGTCAGGGGAATAAGGGGTAAGCTAGGGTTCAGCGTGGCCAGATGAGCCCCTAAACCCTAAATTGCCCCTTCACCTCACCTCCCAAATCCCCACCATCTGGCAGCAATGGTGCTTCTCTCGGGTGGAAGCTTAACTCACAAACACCTCTGTTTCTAATCATTATCATCAAGTTTTGTTGAGACCCTATTTTGCACCGACCCTTAGAAGAGGCATTTTCTCTGAGCTTCTCTCAAGTCACACACGTCCTGGCAGTATGTCCCTGGGCCCTGTGGGAAGACTTGGGAGGGGGAGGACCAGGTTCCTTTGGAAACACAATCCCCTCCTAACCTCCCTTGCTTAAATCCCAGTAGGTTTTCCAGTGCCTTTCCCTTTAGCACCCCTAATGAGAGACGCTTCTAATTATGGAATTAGGAGCCAGGAGTGGGGTCTACCAGAGATCATTTAGTCCATTCCCCTGTAGCAGCAGCAGCATCAATGGTACTTATTGAGCACTTATTGTGTGCAGAGCACTCTACTAAGCACTTGGGAGAGTATAATTCAACGAAGTTGGAAGATGTGTTTCCTACCCACAATGAGCCTTCAGTCTACAGGGGAGGCAGAAGAGCACTTAATCCATCCCAGGCAGATTTCCGGAAGATTGACCCACAGCCTCCAGTAGCCCCCAGTTAGGGCCAAGAAGGTTTTCTTGGTATCTAATTAGTACTTACATTCACCACAGGATTTTAGCAAGATTAGCCACTAAACCCTGTCCATGCCCATGGGGCCCTGTGTCTCGGCCCCTAACTTCATTCCATCCCTGACTACAGCCCACCTCTCCCAATCTGACTTCAGCCCGGTGGTTTCCCAGGAACTGCTGACTTGCCAGGAGAGAGCCAGACCAGGGAGAATATTTTCATTCTCTCCATGGACATAAAGCAGTGCTGTGTCACAGGATAAATTTCTTTCTGTAGCTGTTAGACAAGAGAACCAGATTCTGCTCATCAGAGCCAGGGGGCGGAGTCACCTGTTGAGGGAATGAATCCTCTTCGGAGCAGCAGAAAGTGTCAGGGCTGTACACGAGGAAACCCTGCCAGCCACGAAGCCCTGATTAAGAGGAGCCTGAGGTGAAGGAGAGGCTGCCTGAAAGGGTCCCTGTGGAATCACTGAATTGCTGGCCTGGTGGGAAGTGGAGGTGCCAAGCAGCTTCTGGGCTAGGCAGAAAAAACCAACCCAAAATGCAGGAGGGTGAGGGACTGGGAAGGGAAAAGTGAAGATGGAAGGTGTGACAGCGATGAGGAAGAGACACAGAGGCAGAGAAAGGCACAGAAAGAGACAGAGAGAGAGAGAGAGAGATAAGGGCTTGGGGAAAAGGAGGAAGAGAGGACACCCAACTACAGAGCCCAGTCGGGATCAAAGGACGACTCCCTGGAACTGAGGGCTCACTTTAATTCATCCAAGAGCTTTCACTCTCCTCCCACCAATATCCTCGGTCCCAGGAAGCAGGAGCAAAGTTCCTGACAGCCTGGATCCAAAAGAGAGAGAGGGAGGGAGAGGGGTTCCCTCTTGGAGTCCTAGAAAGCATTTAGAAGGCAATTACAAATACCTTTTAATCATTTCCTTTTTCTCCCAAAGGCCTATTTCTTAGTTAGACAGCTCTAACCGGGTATCAGACAGAATGTGTGAGGGCAGGGTCTCAGAGATGGGGGTTGTGGAGAAGTCACAGGGCCAAATGAGGACCTTGGTCCTGAATGACTGTAAAGCTGGGAACAGAAGAAGCAGGGGAAGGGGCAGGGGAAAGAGTAGCCCCTCTTCATCACAGGGACTTTAAGACTTGCAGCAGTGGCAGGAGACTCTGCTGATCATACTCTCTCTCCCCTTCTTCACTTGCTTAAAGTGAGTCTGGGATTCTCCTGAGCCAGGTTGGCTTCAGCCAAAGCTGCAGTAAAAGGGAATGGTTGGGAGGGAATGTGCTCCATTCATCCATTCCAGAGGGGGGATTTGGGTGGAGGTTATATCGGTGATGACAGCTCATGAAGCTGGGGAATCAGGGAAGTTTTGGGGGGGCCCTGGGGTCCAGCCCCATGAACCCCTGCAGTGATGCAGTCTGGCTACAAGAGGGTGATTTTGCTCACAGGAAACCTTTCCAAGCTTGTTGGTTGTCCTTTCTCCCACCATCTGTACATAGGTTATCCCACTTCCTTCTTCACAAGTCAGGGACTAAATCCAATTCACAACTGTCATCTCCCATGCCAAATACTGGATGTCTGTTCTATGCTGAGCCTTACTCTAAACTCTGGTAAAACTAACAAAAGTAAGAGCCATAATCCCTGACCTCAAAGAGCTTAAACCTTGCCTTGTACATAATACAAATATCCCTTTAACTCATCATGTCCGTACAATGCTCGCACATAGATACCTGCGGGCGGCATTTCAATTTATAGATGTGATCACAGCAGGGTTGTCAGTCTTGGAAAGTGTGCAGGGTTGTTGGTCTTGGAAAGTGTGTCTAGAGGGCAGGGGCTGGTTCAGTTTAATTCACTTTGGACAGGTTTTGGCCCAGCACCCCCATGCAAGAGAGCACTTAATTTCAGCTTTTTGATGATTAAGGAGCTGATGATGATAGTTCCCAGGGTTAGGCCATGCAAAGTGAAGAATTAGGGTCAAGGCCCAAGATGAGATTCCATGACTCTGGATACAAAGTGGTTTCATTTCTGCTTGCACTTTTCTGGGAGCACCTCTGCATCTGTCCAGGAAATTGTGGGTCAACAAGGTTGGGGACTGGCCACATCTTCCCACAAGATGGGAGGGTAATAAAAGGAACATTGTTGCCAGGCTGGGGTCAGAACTGTCTGAGCCTGTGGAAACACATCTGTGATGAAAAGCAGTGGAAAGCGGCAACTTTTCCTGTGGTTTCTTGGCTCAGACAGGACCGGAGTGAGGCTCCATCCCAAACAATGAAGCCAGTCCATGTCTCCATTTAAAGAATGAGAGGCTTCTAGCACCTCTCAAGGGCTCAATGAGCCCCAAATCAGCAGCGGCACCTTCATTTTTGTGCTTTGGTGAAATGGGCAGGCCAAAAACAACACAGGGAGCCCCTGTGCTGAACACAAGAAGTAGATTGATTTTGCAGATGCCTCCTGACGGAAGGATGAACAGATTCTCTGCATCCAGCCAGGGGAAGTTCTGCCACACGGGGAGGCTCCTAAAGGTGAAGAAGGCAGGAAGAAATAGGCAACAGACAACTCCCAGGAGACCCTGGGGGCAAGCAGCATGGAAGATGAAGGGAAGGAGGAACAGGAGGAAGAGAAGGAACAGGAGGAGAGGAGGAAAAAAAAAAACCTCTTCCCAGAGGAGATGCATTTCTTTTAGTTGTTTACTTTGGTTTATCTTTTTCTTTTGGTTTCCCTACTGTGCTTTCCCTTCCACCATTCTCCCTCACCAGGGTGAAGCTAACAAATCTGAGGCCTTACCAATGATTAAAAGAAACTTTCTCTTTTAAACGGCTTTGATAGGGATGATAGCTTTGTTAAGTCAGGCCCTTGGTCCTAATGATTTGGGAACATCTCCCCGCTGTGGCCTGCTTCTTCTCCAGCTGCATACAGGCAGGCATACAGGCAGATCAGAGGCAGCTGCGTGCCCCTTTCTGAAAGCACACCAACCTAGGCCCTCTTCCTCCTTCTTCTTCCAGCCTTTTGGGGACAGGCATGTGGGCCCAAGTGAGGTTGGGGCAGGGAGAAGACAGGGGAAGTGGGAGCCAGGCAGGGAGAGAACCTGGATGTTTTGTAACCCTAATGGGAGAAGAGATCATTTGCAGCCAAGGCCCATCTTTGGGAAGGGAAGTGGTGGATTTGGGGAGAGCTGTTTGGAGACCAAAATTGAAGCCAGCTTTTTCAGCTTCATTCTGGCATGAATTAAAGGAAGCCATGATGCCGGACGGACCAGGACACAGGATGTGGGCATAGAGACATAGCTTATCTCTGAGGGGCCAGGACCTGACCCTCCTCCACATATTACAGTTATTCCTTTCCCTACATCCGCCCACCTGCTTGCCCTCCCTTAGTGAAGGCAAAGCTTGTCCCTCTAGATTTCACCTTGGGGCAACACCTCCAAACCTGGATCAGGGAACTTGCTTAAGGGTTGTTACAGTTGGGGGGGACAGGGGGAGGAGGAGGTAAGGGTCTTAGGACTGGAAGATGCTACCCAAGGTCAGGGGGCTGGGTGTGACCAGAGATGGATAGAGGCATGGGGCTGTAGAAGAGTTTCTCCAGGTTGGCAGATAGAGATGGAAGGGGTGCAATACAAAAGGGAAAATGCCAGAGTGACACCAGGGGGCCACAGTGGGAGGCGGAACTGCTGCTCCAGGGGCAATGGCTATGACTTGTTTCTTGTCCCTGCTGGACTCAGGATTCTGGGCCATTGATGCCCACAAAGCAAACTGAGGAGAAAAACACAAAGGTGAACCATCCTGGAGCCACTTTGCTGCTGACTCCCCTGGAAACAATAATAATAATAATAATAGTTAAGCACTTACTTCATCCCAAAGCACTAGACTAAACATCAGGGCAGGTACAATATAGTCAAATCAGACACGGTCCCTGTCCCACTTGGGGCTCGCAATCTAAGGGGGAGGGAAAAATGGGCATTTAATCTCCATTTTACAGATGATGAAACTGAGGCACAGAAAAGTTAAGTTACTTGTTCACGATCTCACAGACAGACAAGTGGCACACACTGAACGAGAACTAATCCCTAAGAAAACCCCATCACCCAGGAGATTTTTCCCTGAGGCAGCCAGCTTCCCCAGTTCCCTTCTTCTGCCCCAGGGTCCAATGGAGGTGGAGAAGGAATGGACCAGAATTAAGGAAATGCCCAGTGTTTTCTCCAGGTTTGACTAAGCAGGTTGGGGGTCCTGGCTCCAGGTGGAACTCCCAACATTAGACCCTGCAGAGTGTGACCCACTTCATAACATTACTGGCTTTTAACACTTAATCCTACTTGAGAAGGACTGGGACATATCTAGGCTCTCCACTTCTCCTGCGGGTGTGGGAGGGGAAAGGAAAAGGGAGGTGGGGGAGAGAGAGAGATGGATGGATGGATAGGGAGAGGGCAAAGGAGGGAGAGAGAGAATGAGAGGAATGAGAGAACCAGGATACCATAGGCTATGTGTGAATGTGTACATTCTTAGACACTCATCCCTGAAGCACCCCAAGATTAGGCCCAGTGGGAGTGGGTGGGAATGGGGTAGCCCTTGCACCTCTCCTCCCTGAGAAACAGGTCAGGGCCATATTCCCCATTTGTCCTGTGGCCACTCCCAGCAGCCCCTGGGAACGGTAGCCAACTACAACAGGCCCAACCAGCAGCCGGCAAGATGGGTACCCCTGTCTAATGGCAGGCTGAGACCGGTGGGATGCGCTTTCAATTATCAGCAATGGGAACTCCCAACTCCTGCAGTGCTTGTTTACCATCGTGAGGCTCAAATATCATTTGCCTAATTTCCGCCCCGTGTGTACACAGCAGATGATTTCTTGTTAACAAAGGCACTGACTTCCTGTAGGTGAGCTCTCAACTGTCAGCCTTCAGCCCCCAGTGCTTCACATGAAATACTGAAGCAATTGTCCAAATGTGGCCTCGATCTCATTCCTTTCTTGGAATTCTTTCCTAGGCTTTTGGACTCATTCCATCAGCTCCATTTCCAAAGACAAATGGGCGAACGTGCCGCCGATCGTGGGAGATGAGCTCTGCTCTTGGGGAGCTGGGAGACCCAAGGGAAATGGCTGTGGAGACCCTCCTCCTCCCGGGAGCGCTTTACTCCTGCAGAGGGGAGGGCAGAGGGGAGAAGCAAATTAGGGGATTGTGAAGGTTGGGGAGCAGAGAGCAGGGTGACTTCAGTGAGACATCAAAGTCACCTTCAAGAAGCTGCAAGGTCTAGCAGAATGAACATGGGCCTGGGAGTTGGAAGATTTTGGGTTCTAATCCCAGCTCTGCCACTGCCTGCTGCTAAAACCTTGGGCCAATCACTTCATTTGTTTGTGACTCAGTTTCTTCATCTGTAAAATGGGGATTCAACACTTGTTCTCCCTCCCTGCAGATTTGAGGCCCCATGTGGGACAGGGACTGTCTCTGATCTGATTATCCTGTATCTACCCCAGCACTTAGCACAATGGTACAAAATAAGCACTTAATGCAATTACTATTGTCAATAACAATAAATCAGTCTTAAAGGATCCTTTGTGGCTGGCGTTAGTCTCCTAGCTCCCAGAAGACCTTTTCTCCCAGGTAACTATATGGGGAACCATTTGGACCCAGACGCCTTCCATTTTCTTTTTCTTTGGAGGCAGTTAGATGAGAAACCTGAGTCTTCTCACCTCTTCCTCCTACCCTTCCTACCCCAATCCTGACTCTTTCCCACTCACACCCTCTTCATCCTTTCCTTATGACATCACTGTCTGTTGCCTGGGAACACAACCCACACAGCACCATGACCTCATCAAAGGATTAAGTCGGGAAGGGCTAGGCCGCCTGGGTTGAACTGTAAATATCTTTGATAATTAGCCAAAATGGCAGAGAAAATGCTGAAAACCAACAGACAGAAGTATAAATCCACTTCAGATGAATGATATTTTAACTTTTTCCCTAAGGGTGAAAGTCAATCTTTACCATCTCATATTCTGCAAGTAAGCTGCAGAAGTCAGGGGATAAAAGTTGAAAGCAAAAATGGCTGTTGTTCTTGGCAGGAGAGAAGGATCAAGAGAACTCTGGCAGCAGGTGATGGTAGCTCTGTGTACAAACAGAAATATGGGCTGTTTTTCCCCAGGAAAGACAGTCCGTCCCAGAACACAAAGAGAAAGATGGAATCCGAGTCAGGGTGGGGTCTGTTGCCCCTTTCTTGGCTGGCTGAGAAAGTCAGGGATGCTGCTCTGTGCCTCAATCTATCCATCTGCAAAATGGGAATGTGCCAAGGAGCTCCCCTTTTGGGGAGCTGATCTGCACAATTTATTTGGCCAAGGAGACTGGGAGTTGGGGGGTGGGGGGCTTGAGTCAACTTTTGAGAAGCCAATGACGTTGGGGAAGGAAACCTTGGTTGATTTCTTCTGACCCTGGGGACAACCCTCATGAAATTATGGAGGAGGGGCTTGAGATCTTTACCCCATGGGAGATGGGGAAGCAGGAAAAGGTAGGGAGAGATGGGTAGAAGGAGAAGATAGAGAGGCGGGGTGTCTTACTGGAAAGAACACTGGACAGGGAGTCAGGAAACTTGAGTTCTACTCCTGGCTCTGCCACTTGCCTGCTCTGTGATCACAGGTAAGTTACTTAACTTCTCTGGACCTCAATTTCCTCAATAGTAAAATGGGACTTGAAGAGCTGTTCAAACTCTCACCTGGATCTCGAGCCTTATGGGACAGAGACTAGGTCTAATCTGAGTATCTTGTTTGGTATAATGTTTGACACACAGTGAGTGCCTAATGATTACCCTCATCATCACTATTATTAAGATAGCTCAGTTGAACAAGCTGGTTATGAAACACACTGCAAGCGAAATGACACGGACCAACAGACTCTGCCCCTGCAGAGCAGCAGAAGGAAGGGTCAGAAGGAAGCTATTCGGAACTAGCAACAGCCACTTAGCACTCTGCCCTAATAGCTTCCCCTTCTCTCCTTTTTAAGAATGATGAACTAAAGTATTTACCCACTCAAACATCCGGCTCTCTTTTCCTAAGGCCCCACAGGGAGGGGAAGCCTGAATAAGACAGTTTACTGAACATAGGCGTAATTACAAAGAGGCCCATGGGGGTGTTTGTGGCATGGAACGCTCTTTCCCCACACAGAAGAGAAAATGTCTCCCCCAACAGGCACTGGGGAATCCCAGCCACAAACACCAGTCCTGACTTGTGGGTCCTCACTGTCCACCCTTCCACCCTGATTTGCTCATTTCCCCCTTCCCTCAGTCCCAGAGCACTTATTTACATACCCATAACTTATTTATTTATATTAATACCTGTCTCCCTCTCTAGACTGAGAATGTGTGTATTATACTGTTGTATTGTATAGCGCTTAGTTCAGTGCTCTGCACACAGTAAGTGATCAGTAAATATGATTGATGGTTGCTTGATTCCACTGGGGAGGTGGTGCCACATCCAAGCTGGGTGGGGCGCTCGGCCCAGGGCCCAGGGCCCAGGGAGACTGCAGCAGCATACATAAAGCCACCCCAAAGCTGCTCCTCTGAAGACTTGGGGAGAGAACACTTGCCGGCCACCTGGCTTCCTGCTTCCTGCAAAAGGGATCTGGGGAAAGGGTCTGGGCCTGGGCTAAGCTGCTCCCTTGAAAGCAGCAGTTAGCACCCTCCTTCTCCGTGGACATGGGCGCTGGGACTCTGTGGCTTGAGGAACTGCAAATGCCCCCAGAGTGATCTAGCTGTCATAGTACCAGGGGGGCTGGATTCTCATTCCCTTTATCTTGCCTGGTCATGTGGCCTTAGGCAATTACTTAACCCCTCTTGGCTTTAGTTTCTCCACAGGAATAAACAACAACAACAACAACAAAAAACCAAGATGGGAAAGTCCTTCCCTCCCCTACACCTTCTGGAATGAATGAGTGGGAAGAATGAGTGGGAAACATAGGCTTGGAAGCCTCAGAAAAATTATTTGTCCTTGTCCAGAAGGTCAAATCAGGAAAAAAAAAACCCAAAATCATGACTCACTCTATCCAGGGGGAGGTATCGGACTCCCAGACGTTTGGGTTAGCAGCTTTGCTCATCTTCAGGAGAGATGGGAAACTGCAGCAGCAGCAGAGTGGCTGACCCTTCTGCCTTGAGTCCTGGGGGCAGCCTGGAAAAATGGGAGCGGAAAAGCCAGGGGCCAGGAAGATTCATAACATAGTGGATAGAGCACAGGTCTGGGAGTCAGATGGTCATGGGTTCTTATCCAGGTTCTGCCAATTGTCTACTGTGTGACCTTGGGCAAGGCACTTAACTTCTCTGTGCCTCAGTAACCTCCTCTGTAAAAGGAGGATTGAGACTGTGAGCCCTTTGTGGGACAGGGACTGTGCAAACCTGATTTGCTTGTATCCACCCCAGTACTTAGTACAGTGCCTGAAACATAGTAAATGCTGAAATACCATTATTATTATTACATTATTCACTCCTAGCAGGGATTGAATTTATTAAAGCACAACATGGCCTTAGTGGCAAGAATACAGGCTTGGGAGTCAGAGGATGTGGGTTCTAATCCTGGCGCTGCTACTTGTTTACTGTGTGACTGTGGGCAAGTCACTTAACTTCTCTGTGACTCAGTTACCTCATCCGGAAAATGGGGATTAAGACTGTGAGCCCTATGTGGTACCGTCTATCTATCCCAACATTTAGAACAGTGCTTGGTACATAGTGTTTGACATATACCAATATTATTATTAAAGCAACTTCTCCTCCTGTCACCCAGGTCTGGATGCACTGAGCCAGGTTCAGTCTGACTGGTCACCTCTCTCATCATAGTCATCTTCACCAGCAGCAGGAGCGGCCACTGAGCCCCTCTGGGTGTCAAGCTCAGTCCTAGGTGTTTGGGAACACAGCACAGAGGGAAAACAACCATCTCTCCTGCATCCTAATGCTCCTAATATCCTCCTGATAGCCACTTCTTTATGGTAATTGTTAAGCGCTTACTATGAGCCAAATACTGAACTAAACACTGGGGTAGATACAAGAGGATCGGGTTGGACATGGTCCCTGTCGCACACGGGGCTCAAAGTCTTAGTCCCCATTTTACAGATATGGTAACTGAGGCCCAGAGAAGTGAAGTGATTTTCCCAAGGTCATACAGCAGTAAGTGGCAGAGCCGGGATAAGAGGCCAGGTCCTTCCAATTCCCCGGCCCATGCCCTATCCACTAGACCAAGCTGCTTCTTACTTGAGTTTGGGGTTTCCCAGGAGTTTGGGATCCCAGGCTCTCAGAGGTGGTAACCTATCTTGTTCTAGTGCTTAGCTCACTACACACAGTGCTGACTGACTCTCGTTCTCCTCCGAGAGCTTGCTTTTCGGCCCAGTGGTGTAGGGGAGCCTTGGGAGACGCTGGACTGGTAGAACTACCATAATGGAGACCTCCTTTCCTGCTCAAGCCCCCCACTTGCTAAAACAGAA
The DNA here is from genome assembly GCF_004115215.2 of Ornithorhynchus anatinus. Classification (NCBI taxonomy): domain Eukaryota; kingdom Metazoa; phylum Chordata; class Mammalia; order Monotremata; family Ornithorhynchidae; genus Ornithorhynchus; species Ornithorhynchus anatinus. Next base: position 40,878,525 of record NC_041729.1, read on the forward strand.
GCAGCTGCGATTTTGAGAGCAAACTCATCTACCCTGCAAATTTCCTGTTTATGACTGTGCCTCTAATATATACAATGAGAAACAGAAGAATCTAATGTAATGCAATTTTCCATGTTTAGTGCATTATTACAGTGGCTGCCTTTGCTGATTAGTTCCTATTTTTCTTGGCTGTCTCTTCCTGAGCACCTCTCCTGCAATGGGTTGGCGATCTACAGAGCGAGCCGGTGGCCCGGGTGTCTGCCCCAGCTGTGGCTCGGAGCCTCGATTTCAAGCCTCCGCCTCCCCTTCCCGGCCTCTGTGGGCAACAGAAACCTGGCTGTTGCTGCTGATGATGGTATTTATTAAGTGCTTACTATGTGTCAAGCACTGTTCTAAGTACAAGCTAATCAGATTAATTGAAAGAATGAATGAATGAAAGAAAGGTTGGACACAGTCCCTAACTCACATAGGGCCCACAGTCCTAATCTCTATTTTACAGATGAGGTAACTAAGGCCCAGAGACATGAATGGACTTGCCCAAGGTCACACAGCAGACATGTGATGGAGCCAGGATTAGAACCCATGTCCTTCTGACTCCCAGGCCTGTGCTCTATCCACTAGGCCACACCACATGGCCAGAGATGGAGCCTCAGCATGGCCAGGAAGGGGAAATGATAAGAATTATGTCCGAGGGACTAATGACAGCTTGCAACAGAACGGAGCAGGTGTGAAAATCTGGAACCTCTTGTTTACCTGACTTGGTACATAATTGCAGAACCCTGACCCGGCAGGCATAGAAGGCTCCCTGCCAGGACACAGCGCTGTGTTGGGCTCCCCCGGGATTCATTTGCTGCCAAGCAGCCCAGCAGGCGTCCTTGTTGTCTCGACTTATTACCCAGGCTGTGGTTAAAGAGCGCGGGTGACGATCGTGGGGCTCCAGTAACTGAGGATATGGGGAAGGGGGTGGGTGGTGGATTCAGAGAATGATTCTTCCCAGGAATGCGGTCCCATAAATCTGTGAGGCCACCTCCTGGCTCAGAGGCTGTTAATTGCTAGTGATTCAAACCCCATTGGGAAGCAGTGTAGGGGGAGGATCATTAAGAGGCGATGAGAGGTCTGGGCAACGGAGGGGAGCATGAAGGAGCCAGTGGCCATGTTCCTGAAGCACTCTGGTCTGGGAAATCAGGCTGGGATAAGGGACCTGCGGAGGAGTAAACTCATGGGTGGGAAACGTTGCTGTTAAATCTGTTACAGTGTCCTCTTTCAAGCATTTAGTACAGTGCTCTGCACCTAGTAAGTACTCAGTACCATGATTAAAGGAACAGAAGTGTCAGGGCAAGAAGAGTTCCTGGCACAGAAGCAGTGGTGTCTAGTGCATGGGCCTAGGAATAAGAAGGACCTGGGCGTTCTAATCCTGGCTCTGCCATTTGTCCCCTGTGTGACCTTGGGCAAGTCACTTCACTTTTCTGTGCCTCAGTTCCTCAACTGTAAAATGGGGATTAAGAGAGTGAGCCCCATGTGAAACATGCACTGTGTCCAACCTGATTAGGTTGTATCTACCCCAGGGCTTAGAATAGTGCCTGACTCATAGTAAGCGCTTAACAAATACCACAAAAAAGTATAATCACCCAGACCAAGGGTGCTTTCTAGCTGGGATCTGACAGCCACCACACCGAGGGCACCCCCTGACCCTCTGCAAAGAGGGGCCTTAACACCATCTTGGTTAGAATTTCTCCAAACCCCAGCTCCTGCCATCATCTACCTTTCATAGAGCTGCTGGACGAACCCAGAGTGGGGAAACCTCTGGATTGAGCCCACAGAGCTAGTCACTGGCCAGACTGCAAGTGGAATGCACACATGTTCTGCTCTCCATTCCTCACCCCCATCTCCGCGAGTAGAAAGCAGTCCTCTGCCTCTATATATTCCTCAACTTCCCAGCCTAGAGCCATGAATTGTCATCACTTCTGTACCTGGTTTTCTGGGATCAGGCTGCTGGCTAACAGGGCTCTCTGGAGTCACTGACCTCCAGCTGCTGTGGCCCAGAGCCCTACAAGAAAGTCATCGATCATGCTGCCCTCATGATTTTGGAAAGCTGGGAACAGCAGCTTCCACCCCAAAAGGCTTTTCCGGGCTACAAATGCTCTTTCCTGCCCTAGGGGCAGAAAGACACGGGGAAGAGTTGACGGCACAGGTCATCCAGGGGACTTGGGCCAGGAAGCTGAGCTGGTATTGATCATTGAGTGCTAGACAGAGCTTTTAGGTATATAAAAACTGGAGAAAGTTCATGTGAGATTGTTAGATGTGCATACATTCACAGGTCAAGAAAAGCAGCATGGCCTAATGGAAGGAGCACAGGCATTAGGACCTGCGTCCTAATCTAGGCTCTTCCCCTGGCTTGCTGTGTGACCTTGGGCAAAACATTTAACTTCTCCGTGCTTCAGCTTCTTCATCTGTCAAATGGGGATTCAATACTTGTCCTCCCTCCTACTTAGATTTTGAGTCCCATGTGGGACAGGGACTTTGTCTGACCTGATAATCTTGCATCTACCCCAGGACTTAGTACATTGCTGGGCACATAGTAAGTGCTTAAGAAATAATACAATTAGAACTCTTTTTCATATTCAAAAAGGAGGTTGGTGGCTCAAACACCATCTGTGAGAAAACACATAATATATACAAGTTCCATTCTTTCAGAGTTCCTGCTGCTAAAAAATTTCTGTCTTTGGCAAGTAGTCTCCACGCATCCAAGATTTTTACCCCCATTCTCCACTCCTGGTACCTCCTATCTGTGTCCAGAGCCAAAGATACTACAACCACAGTCACACAAAAGCCTTTTAGGGGGATGGGGCACAGACATTGACAAGTGGTCCCTGGCTCACAGCAGCTCAGAAAGAGTCCCTCCCAACCCTGAGATTGTCTGGAATACAGGGAAATGGCTTCCATCCAGACCCAGGAATTAACCTTTTTGTGGAGTGTGTGTTTGTGTGACAATAACTATACACATAGACACACAAATAGCTGAACTTCCAACTTTAAGATGATGCCCAAGATAATGAGATTGTATCAGGGTGTGATAATACTGGTGCCTGACCAGTCAACACTTCCACATTGAAGGAGTGAAAAAGTAACCCTGAACCACACTGCAGGCTTTTTCCCCACCCAAAATGCTTGGGGTTATTTCATTTCTCCCTGGTGGGTGATCTTCTCAAAGTTATGGCTCTAAGCCAGTCGCTCCATATCTTATTCATTCATTCAATCATATTTATTGAGCATTTACTGTGTGCAGAACATTGTACTAAGCACTTGGGAGAGTACAATACAGCAATAAACGATGCATTCCCTGCCCAAAATGAACTTTGTCTAGATGAGGAGACAGACTTTAATATAAGTAAATAAATTACAGGTATGCACATAAGAGCTGTGAGGCTGGAAACAGGGATAAATGAAGGGAGCAAGTCAGAGTGATGCAGAAGGGAAAGGGAGAAGAGGAAAGGAGGGCTGATTCAGGGAAGGCCTCTTGGAGGTGATGTGCCTTCAGTAAAACTCTGAAGGGGAAGAGAGTTTGTCAGATCTGATGATGGAGGGCATTCCAGGTCAGAGACAGGATGTGGGGAGAGCTTGGAGGCGAGATAGACAAGATCATAGGTATGTACTTAAACGGTTACGAGGAACCCATTTGAGGCAGATCACCCTGTTCTCACTCACATTCTAGGAAGATCTCTCATTACTAAAGGCTTTAAAACAGTTGAAAAAGATCACCACTTCACTCTAGCCAGCAGCCTTAACTGGAGATGATTTCTCCATTCCCTCCCCTCCCAATTCCATTCTTAACCACCTCAGCCGGAGTGAGCAACCAGCGGAAAAAGTAGAACCTTATCTTGCCCTCCCCACTGGTGCCTTCCCAGGTCTCCTTAACTCATTTCTTCTGTGAACCAAGTGGACTGGGCTGGCACCTTCCTCTCTGCTTTGCCCAGGCTCCTCTCACCATCTCCTTCCAAACCCTCCTTGGCTGGATGGACTCCAGTTTCTTTCATCAAGTCATCGCTCACAGGCCCCCTTCTCCCTCCCTGGTCCTCAACCCACCCAGTTTGTCTCTTTCAGGCCTGGGTCCAAGCCTGTCAAAATGACTAGTGCTGTCAGCCAATGTGTTTCAAGGCAACTTTATTATGGAAAAATACTCCTCCCCCACAATATTGAAAGGCCAGCCTGAACCCTGGCTGCAAAACCAGCATCTCCCTCAGCACAATGGACCAGCAGGCTGGCTGGCTGGATGGTTGGGTAGTTCCCAGACTTGACCACCCTAACAGGGAGAGTTGCCCCGGGGGTTAAAGGTATTTATATTCTCAGGCACAACTGTACAGTCTGGCAGCTGAGTCCCAACCTTAATGAAAGATGAGAACATAGTAAACACTCAAATACCATTGATTAATTCCATCAATCATATTTATTGAGTGCTCACTATGTGCAGAGGAGTGTACTAAGCACCTGAGATGGTACAATATAACAGAGTTGGTAGATACAGCCCCTGCCCACAAGGAGTTTACAGTCCATTTGGGGAAGATGCTGTCTGGGGAAAAATACTTTTGCCACTGACTGGATTCCTGCTTTTGAGCAGCTGTGGAAAAGTAGAGCACTCTCAGTAAGACCACTCCCCTCACACCCAGCTCCTACCAACCCCATCGTCACCAAAGCAAGCTGGGAAAACAACTGTTTTGTGTCTTCATTGGTTTTCCATTCTGGCATGGTTAGCTAAGTCTCTGCCTGGACCTCTATCCCTTTCTTCCCCTTTTCCTCACTCTTTCCACCCATTCTCCCCCTCTATTTGTGCCTTTTTTTCTCTCCGTACCTCCTCAAATACGGTTACGTATGGGCTCCGGTTACGATTTCAAGGAACTCAAGTCATGATTTGGGGAAGTATCTAAATCAAATAAGCCAAAAGAGAAAAGAGTACTGGCCAAGGACTTGACTTGGAAACAACTTTGGGACTAAGAGGACTCTGACAAAATCCCCCCACTCATCCAAGATATTTTCCAGTGCAAGAAAATAGAAAGCTGGATCGAGAAGGTCTTCCTAGCGTTGGGAGACCCTCAGGCGGTGTGTCCACAATGAGGCAGCTCGCGTCACACAAAACTGAAGGTCTACAGAGCTCTAGTGCAGTCTAATCTTCTATATGGTGCTGAGTGCTAAGCTGTCCCTCCCATCATGAGCAGTTCCATCAGCTTCACCTATGTGCCACCCCCATCATTAAATAGTAAGACAAAGCAAGCAGCCACAAAGTTTTGAGATGAAGTCAGTCCACCAGCAAGGAAATTGAGAAGCAGCGTGGCTTAGTGGACAAAGCATGGGCCTGGGAGTCAGAAGGACCTGGGTTCTAATCCTGGCTTTGCCACTTCTCTGCTGTGTGACCTTGAGCAAGTCACTTCACTTCACTGCACCTCAGTTACCTCATCTGTAAAATGGGGATTAAGAGTGTGAGCCCCACATGGGACAGGGCCTGTGTCCAATCTGATTAGCTTGTATCTACCCTAGTGCTTAGGAACATAGAAAGCATTTAAAAAGTACCATAATTATTATTAATTATTATTATTATGTTTCCCTCCACACAGCTCTGATGGGTGGGATTTGTGAGCAGAATGAGTGACCTTAGGCCACCCAAACAATTGCTACCTGGTGAGCTGAAATGGGGTGACTAAGAACATGGAGGGAAGAAGAAATATTTGAAGGATCTTGTAAGGCACAGGCTCAGACAATGCGGCATCAGAGCTGAATGCTGGGAGGCAATGCGACAGAAGGACCAGCCCGATGTGCTGCAATCAGGACAGGAGTGGTTCTTTTTGAGGATTAGGAGAACAAGAGGCAAAAGGGGAAACAACTTGAAGTGATGTAAGCAACAAACACACCAGCACAACAGGGTACAACCTTTGGGTGGGCAAAGGGTAGCAAGGCATGCTGGTCTTGCATCATGACAGCCAGTCAGTCATGTGTGCATCTGTTTGTGTGTGCATATGTCCTGTGGACTTATGTGATTCAAACCACATCCCAGGAGTGAACAAAGAAAAAAATAAGACCTCCACAGATACCACTGAGCCACAGTGGTCTCACAACCATCAATACAACAACTCAGACACCCAGTGGCCTGTAAACGCCAGCCCCAAACAGGACTACCAAGGCTATTTAATCAGAAGACAAGTCATAATGAAAACAGTGAACCAGCCTGAAGATTCCAGTGACACCTGGACAACAGGCAATTTAACACTTAACATTCACTGAAAATTTGAAGCCTCCACACATAGACATCTCCTCTATGGAGGCACATTTTTAGTTATAAGGAATAAAACCCAAAATATTCTCATATTTATGCCTACACACCAGTATGAACAGAGAGACAGCATTAGGCTTTACATCAATAACTTTTTTTTCCAACTATAAATGTCCAATGCAGTCTCTCTGCCATAGCACTCACTTGTGCAAAACAAAAGCTCAGTGTTTGGCTTTCAACAGAAATTCGACATGAGGAAGCAACAGAGCTGGCATAAGGATTTGACTTAAAATATCACCGTCATTTCATACCTTTTTTTTCCTCTCCAACAAAAATGAGGCTCCAATCCACACCAAGGACTAATGGTCTGTGAAGTTTCATTTTTCAAAGTTGAACATTTTTCATTCTCTCTTTACTGGACTTTTAGACACAGCTTGGTAAACACATGTCTGAGGTCATTACAAAGTCCCTAAAATGAAAGCTGCTTAACTGATTTAAACAACTTATTTTCTTCCCCTTTATGACCAAAAAAAAATTGTACCCAAGCGGATAACTTTTGAGGCAGATTCCAACCCAGAGTAATTGAAGACTGATGGGACTGAACCACTCCTGGTGGGAAGAGGAAGATTTAAAATGAAAATGGTGACAGACCCAAACTGCTCCAACATTACTGTGTACAAACAATCCAGTGAGTTCTGAGGTACTGTGAATTCTTGTGCCTGGGAGGGTTGGGTAGCAGATGGGCAGGTGATCATGGAATCACAGGGAATTCTCCCCCTCTGGGGAGGTGGACTCTAGGATCTTTTTCCTCGAGTATGTGTGACAGGATGTGTCCTTTTGGGGAGGGGAACCTGGTTTCTGGGTCCCATCTGGCCCCATTCAAAATAAGGAAACTAGGAAACCACTGACATTTTCCCCATGCTAATAGCATCTATTCAAGCCATCACAAAGGGAATGCATGTATGACTTTTTGAAAAGGTTTCTCTTACAAACTCTCTGCTTGCACTAATTCTGCCATAACTCGAATGTCATAAAACACAAGGGCCAAGTGGCTATGATGGGCCATTGCAAGGTGAGGAGAGCTACCTAGGGGATGAAGTTCGTGGGAAAGAGAGAGAGAAAGAGAAAGGGAGAAAGGGAGAAAGGGAGAAAGAGAAAAAGAGAGAAAGGGAGAAAGGGAGAAAGAAAGAGAGAAAGAGAGAAAGAAAGAAGTGTGCAATTTGCAGGCCACAGAGATGGGAAAATCCAAATGGATTATTGTTTGGTTAAAAAAAAAAAATCTAATCCCAAGAAAAGGAACTTCATGTGGAACGATACTGGGGGAAAACATTGGACAATCCTAGGGAACAATCATTTCCAGAGGCAGGTGGAGAAAAAGAAAGCAGATCTCTGATGTCCCTTCCTGCAAAGCTATGCCACAGCACAGACACGGTTACTCTGTATCCCACATCTGAGCTTTCAGGTGTCCTATTTGCTTCAGGCTTAGATCATCTAGAGAATGAGCAAAGCAGGAATGATGAAATGAAGTTGACCTTGGGGACAGGATTTAGAGATGAACTTGACTGTCATCCCAAGGGCAGCAATCATGCCTGTGGCACTAGGTTCTTCATCCTTCAGAGGGGACATACAACCCTCCACAGTGATGCTCAGGGTGTGTCTCAGAGCTTTAGTCTTATCCAATGAACCCTGCCCCACAGAAAGTTGGGGTGTATGGGAGCCTGTTCATGGGCCTGCCTTAGACTCCTGATGTGTGATTCTAAGCAGGCCCCTTTCCCTCTCTGTGCCTCAGTTTATGCCCTCCAAACATGGTGGTTGTAGCATATAAAAAACCCAATTATGGCATTTATTGTCTTTTTGTGCCAAGCACCAGGTACTGGGGCAGAAACAAGATAATTGGATTGGACACAGTCCCTGTCCCACTATGGGGCTCACAATCTGATAAGGAAACTGAATCCCCAGAAAGGTCAAGTGATTTGTTTAGCATCACACAGCAAGTCAGTGGTGGAAAGGGGTCTTGAACCCAGATCTGTTGGCTCCCAGTTGCATGCTCATTCCATTTGATCATACTGCCTCCTTGGAGACGTATTTCATAATGGCTTCAAGGACAAATTAAATTCAAACAACTAATTAAATTAAAACAAATTCAAGGACAAATCTTAAAGAGCAAATTAATTTTGTTATGAATAACCAGGAAATAGGAAAAAAATGGATGTATGCAAAGAGGATCTTCTTTTAAATTCACAGGTGAGGATCAACCAGGAAGTTTGGATTCATTAGCCGGCAATTTTTTTGCAACTTTTCTAAAGAGCAAACTTCTACTTTTTCTGGCCGTTCCTCTCTGATTTCTGGGGGCAAGAAGCACACAGCCGATTCCATTTGAAGCCTATTTGTGGTGCCCATTTTGCCACAACCAATTTAAATGCACACCCCATGAAAACTATCAAGCAAAACCCCGGACCTGGACATTGCCAGCACGGGATTACACGGTCTAAAAACAATAAGGAAAAGGCATGAAATGTGCTGGGGTTTAAGGACCGTAGAAAACAATTGGAATACCTCACCCACTCGGAGTTGCACACCAAAGATCTGGAAACCATGACCCGAGACTAAACTTTCCCACAGAAGCAAAACCTACCCAGTTTTACTTGGACCTCTTAATTGGGTCAGGAGCCATCTGGCCTGAAGGACCTTCACCCTTTAGTGCTAAACCACAGGAGACTGGACTGGTGCTAACAGAACCCATGTCCCAAGAACCCTGGGACAGCTGCACCTTCCCACTTTCCAGTGGCCCATGAAGCTAGTCTGGTCTCTTTACTGCCTCTTCCCACCAGGATCTCTCTAGCTTCTTGCATGGCAAGCTACCACACATACTATTTACTGGGCACCCACTCTGTGCACCATATTGTATTAGGATTTTTGAGACTTGCAGAAAAAACAAAAGTGATCCCTAATCTCAATGAGCTCTCAATTTAACAGGGGAAAACATGAAGGCAAAAATTGGTGAATATTCAGTAGTTTAAAAAGCCCCGAAGTGTTTGGCCTGAACTTCATCAATCCCAGGGCATCAGGAGAAGAGGAAGAGGGAAACAGAGGTTGCAATAACCCTGAAAATAAAGAGAGATCTGATTCTACTTTTTAGAGTGTAAAAGGCTCAGTTTAGTACACAAGAGTAGACTTTGCACTGGGATAGGAATCAAGACACTAGGCCGTAACCCAGCTCTACCAATCACGATCAGGATATGCTCTCCCAGAAAGTGCCTTGGTTTCTCCATATAAAGTTTGGATACCTATTCCCTTGGGAAGAAATGGACATGGGATTAAGAAGTTAGTATCCCTGTGTATGAGGTCCTTGGAGAGCACAGATAAAGACAGGTTGTGCCACCCAGGCCTGGGTCACTTACTGCCAACAGGAGGCTCAGACCAGGGTCTGTGAACCTTTTTTAATTGGTGAGAGACACTTCATCAGGCTCTTAACATCGTGACAGCTACTTGGCCCCTTCACAATTCTCCTAGGTGTTTTTCCCCCCAAAGGCCTGACAACTACTCATAGATTGCTCTCCCTTAGATGCTGAGACTAGGTAAGACAGAGAGAGAGAAAAAAAGCCAGGTCTTCTAAGCAGATGAAATCACCCAAGTCTACTAAGCTAGGAACACTTCTGCATGGGGAAGAGCATGGGCCTAGGAGTCAGGTCATGGGTTCTAATCCTGACTCTGCCACTTGTCTTTCTGTGTGGATTTGGGCAAATCACTTTGCTCTCTGTCCCTCAGTTCCCTCATCTGTAAAATGGGGATTAAGATTATGCACCCCATGCAGGACAAGAACTGTGTCTAACTAAGCCCCAGTGCTTAGTTCAGTGCCTGGCACATAGTAAACACTTAACAAATGACACAATTATTATTACTTTCTTTTTGAAGAAGGGCCAGGTGGCAGAGGAATTGGTGCATATTTTATCTTGAAAACTCAGAGAGACCCAGCTCATCAGCACAGCTGCCTGTATGTCACCAGAGCCAGGGGCCATCCCCAAGGACATGGAGGATGTGTGCCCCAACAGATAACTTTCCCAAGGAACACCCACCACCCTTCTCTCATGTATGCACTCTGTGCCCAGCAGGCATCACACAGCACCTCCTATCCCCACTCTGGAAAGCCAATAATTGATAGTAAATCATCTCTTTTGAAAGCCTCATTATGGCATTAAGGACAGGTGTATTTTGAGATATGTTATTGCACCACTATGTCTTCAAGTATATCATGCCTTCCTGCCAGTGGAGAGAGTGATGGGTTATACCTTGGTGTTTTTAAAACCCAGTGAATAATCAATAGCATTTAGTATCCTTGTTGGGAGGACTTGCAATCAGCCATAGGGGTTCCCAGCAACTCTCATGACTCCTATGGAAAATGGCCAAGTGATCTGACCACACCTGGGGAGAAGCAGAGAGAAATTCAACTTCTTCTTCAATCAATCAATAGGGCTATTCAATCTGCAGCCTGCAAGTAGTAGTCATGGAGAGGAGTAATCAGAAGGAGAGGTTATAGTCTAAGTGGTACTGACCCTTGAGAGATCTTGCCAAGATGTACCCAATAGGATCTTTCCACCATCTGAGGTCAAATTGGCAGATTTCTTTCTGGGTTCAAATGGGACAGCAGAAGAAGTGAGTAAATCAGGTCCAAAATACATATCTGCCTACCTTCCTCTCAGGGGCTCCAGGAGATGTGTGAACAAGGTTGGAGGGATCACATCTCCCTGATGGGATGTGTGAATAATGAAATGAAGGAAATCAGCATTCTTCACTACTTGCACCATTTCTACTTAACTTGCAGAGTGGCTGTTGACAAGGGACTGGATTACCAGCCAGTGGGTTTGGTTAGCTATATGCCACGTCTGATCAGATTCACAATTATGAAGGAGTAGTTTATACGTATTATTATAGGTAGGGATTGGGTAGGGTGGGGATTTGGTGTGTGTGGGGGTAGTTGGGGGTGGCACACAATAGAGTTCCATGAATCCCCTGGGAAGGGCAGTCTGCCTTCTATTTATTTATTTCATAGACAAACCCTCAGTAGCCAGGTACAGGGATAAAAGGATATACAGTATAGAGAACTCAGCCTGAACTCCCAACCCACAGAGATTTCACTAGGAAAAAAAACCTTAATCCAACAGAAAGTAAATCCTTTCCCTTTTTACTCTGGCCTCCAGCTTCTCTCAATTGTGTTCTCCATTCACTCCTCTCAGTCAGGCAAGAGACTAGAAAGTGCTTGCTTTCACCATTTGCCCTCTGCACCCCCCCAAAATTATTCCAAATTCCCTCTGGGGGCGGGGGTGGGGGAGGGGGGCATTACAAGGACGGAGAATGACTTAACCCTAGGCTCAACCTTTTGGCCTTGAAGAGATCACAATAGCCGTCACCAACCCTTGGGGCTCTCCAATTTAGCAGGTAGTCAATCTGCACCAATTTGGGGCCTCAGAAAAATCCTCTGCTCTATTTTCCATTTTTGAATGAAGCATCCTACAGGTATCCTTCTTGACTTCATTAAACTGAAGCGATCAGTCTTCCCGACCCCCTCTCTCTGCAGAGCTTAATGGTTGTATTCGCAAATTGTTATAAATCTCCTGACAGCTCCAAGCCCTGCCTATAGGATATGGACCCACTCTGCCTTCACCCTTCTAGTTAGTGGTGGGAATGGGAGGGGACAAGGAGGAATGGGTGGTGGGGAGGGAGGGGTGATTCCATCAGAAGCAATTTCAGGGTCAGCTGACCCCATTTACATTGTAAAAGCCTTTCATCAAATACTGAGATTTCCAAAGCCCTCCGTGGTGAGGGTTTGTGGAGTAATTCCCTTCTGAAATTACTCATTGCAACCAGTCTCCACCATAGGTTACACCAGGGGCCTGAAGTGATGCTTTCTGCAGACAAGCAGGAGCAAAGTGCCCCCCAAAGACAAGACATTCTTCAGAGGAAAGGAAGGAGGAGGAGGGACTGGGGAAGAGAAAGGATAGGGAAAGAGGAAGTAAATCCCTTTTATTGGGGGCACTTGACTATTTGGAGGAATCCCACCGTGGAGTCTGTTGGGAAATTGTGCCAAAGAAATGCTCTCAAATTGTTCTCCCTTCCAGTCCTAAAAGGAGTCCTTCTCCCAACTTCTTGAGGGCAGGCAATTGTATCTAACTCTATTTATTCTCCCAAAAGATCAGTAGAAGCAGCAGCAGCATGGTATAGTGGATAGAGCATGGGCCTGGGAGTCTGAAGGTCATGGGTTCTAATCCCAGGTCCATCACTTGTCTGCTGTGTGACCCTGGGCAAGTCATGTCACACAGCAGACCCTGGGCAAATCACTTCACCTGTCAGTGCCTCAGTTACTTCATCTGGAAAATAGGTATTGAGACTGCAAGCCCTACAGGGGAACAGGGACTGTGTCCAACTTGATTTGCTTATATCCACCCCAGCACTTAGTACAGCGCCTGGCATATAGTAAGCACTTAAACACCATCATCATTATTATTTTTATCACAGTGCTCTGCACTCATTGGGAAGGACCTAGCTGTCCCCTCCAAAGGGTTCTGGGGCCAATCCATCCATATGGGAGCAATTTCTCTTTTCCCTAAACTTGCCAGGATGTTCCAAAGCCCTATGGTATTCAGACAGAAGGGACCATCATCAAAAAGTCAAAGCTGGAAAGTGGCATCTCAGACATGAAGTTGCAGATCAACCTACTGAAGAGCAGCCCTGGGTGCCTGGGACCCAACAGAGTGGAAACAGAACCCAACCAAGCAGGAAAAATCATGACATTCCCATTAGGAAGCCATTCCCAGACTCCTCCATACATAGCTGCTAAACGTGGAATCAGCCTGGAGGGATTCTCTCCTCTGACTCGTCTCTCCACTAAAGGAATATGAGAAGCAGGAGACAAAGGCCAAGACTACCTTGTACAGGGAAAGAGAGATGTGGCTGGGATCCCATTCATTTTGGTTCTGTGGGACCAAAACCTGAAAGTTCAGCATGGAAGAGGGAAAAAACAAACCAAAACCAAAAAAATGTCTTTTAAAAACTGGACCCTAGAGCCTTCGTACAAGAAACCTGGGTGAGAGAGAGATTCTTTTGCATGCTGTCTTCAAGGTTATTTATTCGTTCATTCAGTAAGTCTTATTTATTGAGCTCTTACTGTGAGCAGAACACTGAATTAAGCACTTGGGAGACTACAACATTCCCTGCCCGTAAGGAGCTTACAGTCTAGCGGGGGAGGTGGCCATTAATATAAATAAATAAATCACGGATATGTGCATAAGTACTGTGGGGCTGGGAGAGGGGAATGAATATAAGGCGGTCCTTTGGTTGTTGGGTTTTTTGAACTTATTTACCTTACTTATATAAACCCTGCATCTCAGCGACAGATTTGAGGGATGGGGGGGTTACAGTTAACCACCAGTTTTCCTTTCTAACAGACAGGTCCTGAGGTACAGAACAACACTCAGTGGCCCCTGAGGAATCGGGCTGCATCCCCCCGCAGCAAACCACCCTGGGGTTAAAGCTTGCCTGGTATGCCCTCCCCCATACGCCTCCCCAGGGACACAGCCAACTAACTCATCCACCCACAAGCACTTAGTAAATGTCCATCATCCACCAGGATCCGGTGACTCTTGCTAAATCGACCTTGCAAAGGACTCCCAGAAGCTTTCAGTTCCCAGATGCAGACATGCAAATATATAAATGAATATCATTTTGTTGCTAAACTGCCCACTCAGAAGACTACCGGGCATGTCAATAAATGGAGTTGGTGATCTTTGCCACTGGGCTGACATCACTGACTCCTTTCCTTTGGAACAGAGGAAGAAGAACCAGCTGAAAGGCTGCATTAAGTCCATGCTTTTGCCTTTGGGCTGTGGATGCAGTTAACTTAACAAGTGGCTTGGGCCCATAAGTGAACACCATCATAGTTTGAACACAAATATGGCCTAGTCCCATATCCCTGGCACCTGCAGCAAACGGTAAAATGTCTAGTGTGATTTTGAATTTCCAGAATAGGCCTAGAGGATCAGGCCAAATTCACGCAGGGAAACTCTGAACAGAGATGAAGGCATCTCCAGGACAGAGCTAGGCTGGAGGGGAAATACATCTCGCTATAGATATGCCAGAGGGGAAGGTTGCTTAAGAAGGGAACTCTTGGATCCTATCAGAAGGGCCCAGACTGAAGGAGACTCTCTGCCCACAAGGCCTAAATACCCCTGCCCTAGGAGTATCTTCATCAAGAAGCCAGCCCATTCACTTCCCACACCAGTTTCTGTCATTTCAACATTCCTCTGAACTACCTTCCCCCATGAACACTTTTCACCACTCCAGGGATGCCTTGGCATAATGATGATCATTCAAAGGGAAAGGGTCAAACAAAACTCAGATCTAACATAGGAGCCCTACTTGCTGATCCAAGCCGTGCCAAGACCCAGGGCATGGCCACTTTTCCAGCCCCAAGATGGGTCATTTTTCCCCATATCAGAAGATGTGGACAATTCCACAAGTCTTTCTCCCCAGCCAGGATATGTCTCCTTCAAAGGCTTTTACAAAGCTATGGTCCTTTTAAGTGGTCAGAGGTATTACCAACAAGATGTTTGGTTTCTGAAGCTATTTAAACTCAGTAACCGGTTTTTGTTTAGACTAAATGAAGAATTCTAAATCTCATCTCCACTTTGCCATCTTAGATTTCTCCTACTCCTCACAAGGCTCCACTCCCACCCCAATCCCTTAGTACTAAGAAAAGCAGCCCAGACTAGGGGTAGGTCCCACCACTGGATATGGGGGCCCCTGGATAATGGCTCCAGTTTGGCCATCAACTTGATCTATGGCCTTAGATTAGTCTCTTCACAGTTGAAAAACAGGAAAAAGACACCCTCCCCTAGTTCAGAAGGAGGCTGAGAGGCTAAAAGGAGAAAGTGGAGGCGGAAATACTTTGAACTCTTTGGAACTCCTAGAACCTTAGGTCTTAGAGAGATGCTGCTGAGAGAAGCAATGTGGCCAAATAGAAAGATCAGGGACCTTGGAGTCAGAGGACCAGGGTTCCAACTCTCACTCCTGCCACTTTATCCTTTTTTTATGGCTTTTGTTAAGCACTTACTATGTGCCAGGCACTGTTCTAAGAGCTGGGGTAGATACAAGGAAATCAAACTGGACACATTCCATGTCCCACATGGGGCTCACAATCTCAGTCCTCATTTTACAGATGAGATAACTGAGGCATTGAGAAGAGAAGTGACTTGCCCGTGGTCACAGAACAGATAAGTGGCAGAGATGGGACTAGAAACAGCATAGTCTAGTGGATAGAGCATGGGCTTGGGAGTCAGAAGGACCTAGGCTCTAATCCCAGCTCTACCACTTGTTGTCTGTGTGACCTTGGACAAGTCACTTAACTTTTCTGTGCCTCAGTTTTCTCATCCATAAATGGTGATTAACTCTTCCTCCCTCTCAGACTGTGAGCTCCATGTGTGGACAGGGAGTGTGTCCAACCTGATTATCTTGTATTTACCCAGCACTTACTACAGTGCTTAGCACATAGTGCTTAAATACCATCATCATTATTAATAGTATTTTAAAATTGCCTAGGACACTGGAGTGGACAGGGAAGTTTTCATGGTTCAAAACCCTCCAGCTGGAGGATTCAGCCCTGATGAGAGGACCATTTCTTTAGGAATAGCCTCAAGGTGCCAGAGCTTTTGTCCTTTGCAGTCTGACACCCTGAGGCCTTGGCTCACCTCACCCGCCTAGCTGGCAATGTGGCTGTTTCTGAATGAAACCCAGCTGGGAGGCGAGCAGTGACTCTGCTTCCTGAGACAAGACGCCAGCCAAATCAGCAAAAACACCTCCACATTTGGGATCCTTTCCCAGAGAACCTAAGGGATTCCCCCTCGGGCCTTTACATTTTGTCAACCACCAACGTTCGGCGTTGGGCGGGGCAGGCCGGAGAGGAGCTCGGGAGAGAATGCTGTTCTCAGGATTTTCCTATCTGGGTGGCACCCTAGGGCATGGAGTCAGAGATGCAGAAATGCTCTTCAAACAACACTTTGATTACATCACCTCCCTTCTCTGAAGCCTAACCTGATTCCAAGTTGCCTTTCAAATCCAAACTCCTGACTCTGGCCTTTAAAGGCCTTCCACACTTCGGGGGTCCTAATCTGACTTCCCTCATCTCCTGCCAATCCTCTCTGCTCCAGCGAAGCAAACCCATATTCCATCCCTTACATGGAAGTTTCTCACCTCTGTAAGACTTTCCCTCAACCAGAAATGCTCTTCTCTTGGCCAAACTGGGCCCTTCAAAACTTCTAAAAACTCATCTCCTCCTTGAAGCTTTCATAGATTATCCCATCTGCTTCCAGTCCTTCCAATCATTTTCACAACAGATTAGCAATTGGTGTATCTCTGTCTAATACAGACTGACATGCGACTGTCATTTGTGTTTTAAGTTTCTCTTTATCTTTGTAGTTTGGTGTTGGCCCTGTCTACCTTATTAGGTTGTGAATGCCTCACAGTCGGGGCCATGATTTTTAATTCTTTTGTAACTCCTCATGGCATCTAGTGTAGGATTCTGTACTTGATAAATGCTGTTTGTGAGTGACCTTGAAATTAAAAAGGTAAGTATCCACCCTGGAAGCATCTTCACACTTCCAGGAAAGGGATGAGGTCATTTATGGAACCAAATGGTATAACTGAAGATTCCAAATCCAGTGGAATCAACCAAACTTCTGTCCTCCATGGCACTACAGGTACAGTACGGAGGGAAAAGGGTCTCCTACTCTTGGAGTTTCTAGCAACCCCAGCTGGGCCTGCTCTTGAACAACAATCCAAGATTCTACTGTAATCCAAGATAGAATCTGAGAAGAGGAATCCTCAAAAGGACCATGAGAGGTCATTAAGTCCATTTCTCTGTCTCCAGGAAAAATGTTGTAAATCAGAAAGTTTCTTCCTGTTTTCTCAAAAAGCTCCATTCATTCATTCCATGGTATTTATTGAATGCTTACTATGCACTCAAGTATTACATACTTACTCGTACTGTACTGTACCAAGTGTTCGAGAAAGTACAGAGTTGGCAAACGTGTTCCCTGCCCACAGTGAGCTTACAGTCTAGAGGGGGAAACAGACATTAATATAAGTGATTTATAATATGGAATTTAAAGATATGTACATGAATGCTGAGGGGTTGAGGGTGAGATGAATATCAAATACAAATCCAAGGGCAATCCCCTCCAGAAAAGGGGATTCTCCCTGAAGATTAGGGAGCCTGGAGTCTTTGGGCAAGTCTCTGCTAGGAGTGTATGCTATAAGGGAAAAGAACCAATCTGGAAGGGGGGCGGGGGGGTGGGGGTGATGTTCTGATTTGCAAGTGACAGAGAGAAGTCACAAAAGACTTGTTTTCAATGTATTTAGCAGAATGAGTAGAGTCCCTAATGCCCAAGATTACAAGGATTTTTGAACCACACATTTGTGGATCCCGTTGAGTGACTATGGCACAATTCTACATTTACACTCTGTAGTGTTACTGCCAGGGAAGTCGGCTTAATTACTTAGGGACCACTAATGCTCTAAGCAACTCCTTCCCCCTACTGTTAAAGTGAGACCAGTCCACCACAGTGCCCAGGGTAGGGGAGTGCTGACAGGCTCAGGGTGAAGCCCCCACCATATGGGGTTGGAGATAAGAGGGTGATTTTAGGAGAGAGTGAGAAGGTTTGGACTGCTTGAGAAAACTGGTTTTAAAAAAACCTAAAAATCAAGATGGTAGATGATAGAGCTAAGTTCCAAGGTAAAGTAAAATCTGCAATGAACTCTCTAGGGGCAGGGGAATGCGCCTCAGGGAAAGTAGAAAGAGGATGGAGTTAATGGATCTGGCAGCACCTCCTCTACCTGCCCTTTCAAAACTCAGCTCAGCAGGTCAAGGACCCTAAGGTAATAATAATAATGTTGGTATTTGTTAAGCGCTTACTATGTGCAGAGCACTGTTCTAAGCGCTGGAGTAGACACAGGGGAATCAGGTTGTCCCACGTGGGGCTCACAGTCAATCCCCATTTTACAGATGAGGTAACTGAGGCACAGAGAAGTTAAGTGACTTGCCCACAGTCACACAGCTGACAAGTGGCAGAGCTGGGATTCGAACTCATGACCTCTGACTCCAAAGTCCGTGCTCTTTCCACTGAGCCACGCTGCTTCTCTAAGATCTTGCCTCTCAGTGATCCTGTTGCAGAAGGGGAGGAGGGGAGGTGGGAGGGCACTGTAAGCTCATTGTGAGCAGGGAATGTGTCCGCTTATTGTTGTATTGTACTTTCCCAAGTGCTACAACAGTGCTCTGCACAAAATAAGCACTCAATAAATACGACTGAATGAATGAATGCATCACCACACTCCCCCTCCCAGATTCCTGCCTTCCAAGGAGGAGGGGAGATGCATGATGAAGTAGGCACCCATCTCTTCTCCATGTCATCCCTCCCATCAATGTTGCATCAGTGTCCTTAGTAAGCTTTGGTTTTTCAGGACATAAACCATGTCCCCAAAGCCCTATAGCAGGTGGTGAGGCACGTCATTACATTTTTGGATTGTGCCACCAAAATCGAGACGTCCAGTCACACGTCCGGTCACCTTGCGCTCTGCCCGAGGCGATGATGCGGAAGCAAGTATTCTTCCAAGTTGGTTAAAAACACCTTCGTGGCCTTCCCATTCTCTCCCTCTCCAACTCTGCAGGAACCTCTCTTTCTCTTTGCCTGTGTCTTCAGCACTGATACTAGATTTCGCTCTTCCCTCAACTTGTCTCATGTTTGGCTTTGTTCCATTTGGAAATTTTAAGAGTTACAGCCCACTTGTTGGGCTCACATTTCTATGTTTTGATCTCTGGCTTTCTGAATTAATACAATGTAGCAATATTAGGATTTCTGGTGGGTTGTTTTTCTGAACATTTCTCACTGGAGCAGTCACATTCTCCAGATCTAACATTTTCACACACTGCAAGGATGTGATAACGAGCTGGAACCAAAATAAAAGCAGGTTCCTGTTAGGCTTTTAAACCTCCTTTTTTTTTTTTAAATTCTCCTCCCCCATTCTGAAGAGATATGGTCCACCACAGCACCCATGGGAGTTGAAGGGATTTTGCAGCATCTAAAGTGGGTTCTGTAATAATAATAATGATGATAGTATTTATTAAGTGCTATGTACCAAACACTGTACTAAGCACTAGGGCAGAGAGACAAAATAATCAGGCCG